>NC_079136.1:84953119-85278119 GCF_945859705.1 Episyrphus balteatus | reverse complement strand
GAATTTTGAAAAAAATCGAAAAACCGGATTATACCACTATTGGGTAGCTGAAAATATAACCTTTCATATGGCACCACTCCCCTGTCTCTAGATCAAAGCGTTCCAACGCCCATATCGCGGAATTTTGAGAAAATGAAAAAAATTTGTTTGATGCCAAAAGGTAGCGGGGACTCTAACCTACATTTGGGTACAACTTCCATCCCTGTAGGTACACGCGTTCTCAAACCGGGAGAACTTAAAAGTAAAAAAAATAGGCACGATTCTGAAAAAATAGGCATGATGTGGCGGTTTAACATGGAAGGCGATTTTTAAAAATCTGATAATGTGCAAAGCGTAGGCCCATGACACAAGCTATCATTTGGCATCACTCCCAAAAATTGCTCTCAAGTGGTTTAGCTTCTAGGAGCGTTCAAAGATTCAGGGATTTTTCGAAAAAAAATTTTACCCCAACTTTCAAAGGCGATTTTCTCGGAATTTTGAAAAAAATCGAAAAACCGGATTATACCACTATCGGGTAGCTCAGAATATAAGCTTTCATATGGCACCACTCCCCTGTCTCTAGATCAAAGCGTTCAGCTCCCAGAAGTTTTTTCGCGCGCCCAACTTCCAACGCCTATATCGCGGAATTTTGAAGAAAATGAAAAAATTTGTTTGATGCCAAAAGGTAGCGGGGACTCTAACCTACATTTGGGTACAACTCCCATCCCTGTAGGTCCACGCGTTCTCAAACCGGGAGAACTTAAAAGTAAAAAAAAATAGGCACGATTCTGAAAAAATAGGCATGATGTGGCGGTTTAACATGGAAGGCGATTTTTAAAAATCTGATAATGTGCAAAGCGTAGGCCCATGACACAAGCTATCATTTGGCATCACTCCCAAAAATTGCTCTCAAGTGGTTTAGCTTCTAGGAGCGTTCAAAGATTCAGGGATTTTTCGAAAAAAAATTTTACCCCAACTTTCAAAGGCGATTTTCTCGGAATTTTGAAAAAAATCGAAAAACCGGATTATACCACTATCGGGTAGCTCAGAATATAAGCTTTCATATGGCACCACTCCCCTGTCTCTAGATCAAAGCGTTCAGCTCCCAGAAGTTTTTTCGCGCGCCCAACTTCCAACGCCTATATCGCGGAATTTTGAAGAAAATGAAAAAATTTGTTTGATGCCAAAAGGTAGCGGGGACTCTAACCTACATTTGGGTACAACTCCCATCCCTGTAGGTCCACGCGTTCTCAAACCGGGAGAACTTAAAAGTAAAAAAAATAGGCACGATTCTGAAAAAATAGGCATGATGTGGCGGTTTAACATGGAAGGCGATTTTTTAAAAATCTGATAATGTGCAAAGCGTAGGCCCATGACACAAACTATCATTTGGCATCATTCCCAAAAATTGCTCTCAAGCGGCTTAGCTTCCAGGAGCGTTCAAAGATTCGGAGATTTTTTGAAAAAAAAAAATTTGCCCCAACTTTCAAACGCGATTTTCTCGGAATTTTGAAAAAAGTCAAAAACCGGATTGTACCGGAATTTTTTTTATGATAAAAAATTAAATATTTTACTAAAAAAATAGAAATATATTAACTATTAAAAAAACCAAGAGAAAAGATCACGAAAAATTATCTGTTTTATTTATAAAAATATCCATGTGTTAAAATAATTCCATTAATAACTAGAACCAAACATCTTAAGCTATGGTGTTTTATAAAAGTTTAAAATATCTTCATATTTCATTATACCTACTTTCCAATTAAAAATCTATGTATCCTCTCACACATCACAGCTCAGCTCAGCTCACTTTACCTTAGCTCACCCAACAGCTCAGCTCAACGACAGCTCAGCTCACCCAACAGCTCAGCTCAACCATCAGCTCAGCTCAACCATCAGCTCAGCTCACTTTCAGCTCAACTCAAATGAGCTGGAGTTATGGTACATAGCTCAAAAGTGAGCTAGCTCCAAATTTGAGCTGAGCTGTGAGCTGAGCTCAGCTCACTTTTGAGCTTTGTAGCAACCCTGCAAGTTCCATATTGCTACTACTAGTTCTGAAGCACACACAATTCTCATAAAATTACCATATCGAACATTTTATGCGCAATTTATTTACTTTCGTTAAACATATACGTACGTTCTGAACCGCACAACATGAGTAAATTTCACAGAATAAATTGAAAACTACATGGACGCAAGGAGGATGAAAGAATTAATTTATTTTTCACTTGATAAAAATGTAAAAAAAACTAAGTGTGGATTAATTACTTCATAATAGAAATTAAAAATATCAAATGAAATTCATTTACATATACTGAATGAGAAGTATAACTTCAGTCGCGTGTACATGTGAACACACACTCTTTTTTTTCATTTAGTACTTTTTAGTACACATCTTATTAGTCGGAGAGGCGACCGTCGAGTTACTTAGCTCATAAGGTTAGAGGTTAAAATTGGTGTCAAATGAAAGATAAGTTGATACTGAAAATAAAAAAATAGGGTTGCCACTTCTAAAATGGGAACTTCCATGTGGCAACCCTATTTGAAAGGAAAAATTGTCACATAATTAATACATTCATATCTTTGTTATTTGGCCAGATAAAAGTTTTTTTTTAAATGCCAAACGAAAGTCAAAATATTAAAAAAAAATAATAAAATAATATAAAGAACGTAACCCTACAAATGTGGCAACCCCATTCAAATGAATACAACACTGACAAAAATCTTCTTTGAACAAAACAGTATAACTTTTTATGCACTAGAAAGCTAAACTAAACACCATATTTTAGATAATACTCTCTTCTATCTAAAAAATGTCGGGTGCCACCTCGCAAGTGCAGACAAGTACTCGGCAACCCTACTCAAATGCTAAAAAACCCAAAAATCACTTGTTTTTTTGGCTAAAGTGTATAATATTTGATAGAGTTAAAGGCTATAAAATACATCCTGTATAGCTTAGACTCTCTTCTATCTAAAAAATGTCGGGTGCCACCCCGCAAATGTAGACAAGTACTCGGCAACCCTACTCAAATGCTAAAAAACGCAGAAACCACTTGTTTTTTGGCCAAAGTGTATAATATTTGATAGAGTTAAAGGCTATAAAATACATCATGTTTAGCTAAGACTCTCTTCTATCTAAAAAATGTCGGGTGCCACCCCGCAAATACAGACAAGTGCTCGGCAACCCTACTCAAATGCTAAAAAACCCAAAAATCACTTGTTTTTTGGCCAAAGTGTATAATATTTGATAGAGTTAAAAGCTATAAAATACATCATGTATAGCTTAGACTCTCTTCTATCTAAAAAATGTCGGGTGCCACCTCGCAAATGCAGACAAGTACTCGGCAACCCTACTCAAATGCTAAAAAACAAAAAAATCACTTGTTTTTTGGCCAAAGTGTATAATATTTGATAGAGTTAAAGGCTATAAAATACATCCTGTATAGCTTAGACTCTCTTCTACAGACATTTTAGTAGTTTTACTAGGAAACATCCACAAATTTGAACATTTAGAAATATTTTTGACAACAATAGGCAGTGATATTAGCAAAATTTATTGTTTAAATTGCACTGAGGTTGCTAAAAAACTTGGTGATACATTGTGTAAATCTTTGCCCGGCTTCCACGCCTTTACAGGCTGCGATTATACGGCAAGTTTTTACCGAAAAGGTAAAAAAAAGCCTTTTGAAAAATTAATTAAAAATATAACGGTTCAAAAATTATTCGCGAGTCTAAATGATCGCTTGCATGTAGAGGATACAGAAAAAATGGAAATACTTCAAGAATTTACATGCAGTTTGTATTCTCTAAAATGCAAAAGTGTCAATTTGGCTCGGTTACTTTTGTTTCAAAAGGTTTTTTCCAATAAAACACACGATAAAAAATTCATGAAAAAAGTTAAAAATTTTGATTCGAGCATGTTACCTCCATGTTGGAATTCATTAAAACAAAAAATTCTTAGAACGATATATGTCACAGAAATGTGGCAGAACGCCACAGATTCATCCTGTCCTAAATACAATCCGACCGAATGCGGTTGGTTGCTGAAGGGCGAAAAGTTAGAGCCACTTTGGTTTGAAGGTGATCCTACGCCAATATTAGTGGAAGAAATAGTTTTAAATGAAGATGAGGAAGAGGAGGAAGACGATTTTTCTTCCGACGAAGAAAATTGATTTAAAAAAAATTTTTTTTTTGGGATATCGCACACATGCTAGCAAATGTTATTTTTATATAATTAATATTTCTTGTTCACATGTATTATTTATAATTCTTAAAAAAATGTAAAAAGTAGATTAAGTGTTTTTGAAAAAATAAATGAATGAAACCTGGCAACAATAAAAAATAATCTATTTATAACAAACTAAAAAAAATATATTCATTATTATTTTTTGTCAATAAAATATCACTTTAAATATCAAAAAGTTACTTTTTTTACCTACCATTGGTAAGTTTTCATAAAAATAATTATTTAGTTATGTTATAGCCTTAACCTCTATCAAATATATTATACACTTTGGCCAAAAAACAAGTGATTTTTGCGTTTTTTAGCATTTGGATAGGGTTGCCGAGTACTTGTCTGCATTTGCGAGGTGGCACCCGACATTTTTTAGATAGAAGAGAGTCTAAGCTAAACATGATGTATTTTATAGCCTTTAACTCTATCAAATATTATACACTTTGGCCAAAAAACAAGTGGTTTCTGCGTTTTTTAGCATTTGAGTAGGGTTGCCGAGTACTTGTCTGCACTTGCGAGGTGGCACCCGACATTTTTTAGATAGAAGAGAGTCTAAGCTATACAGGATGTATTTTATAGCCTTTAACTCTATCAAATATTATACACTTTAGCCAAAAAACAAGTGATTTTTGGGTTTTTTAGCATTTGAGTAGGGTTGCCGAGTACTTGTCTGCACTTGCGAGGTGGCACCCGACATTTTTTAGATAGAAGAGAGTATTATCTAAAATATGGTGTTTAGTTTAGCTTTCTAGTGCATAAAAAGTTATACTGTTTTGTTCAAAGAAGATTTTTGTCAGTGTTGTTTTCATTTGGATGGGGTTGCCACATTTGTAGGGTCACGTCCTTTATATTATTTTATTATTTTTTTTGTACTATTTTGGCTTTCGTTTGGCTTTTCAAATTTGTTTTTATCTGGCCAAACAACAAAGATATGAATGTATTAGTTATGTGACAATTTTTCCTTTCAAATAGGGTTGCCACATGGAAGTTCCCATTTTAGAAGTGGCAACCCTATTTTTTTATTTTCAGTATCAATTTATCTTTCATTTGACACTAATTTTAACCTCTAACCTTATGAGCTAAGTAACTCGACGGTCGCCGCTTGGACTATATCACATTGAGTTTGAGAATCGCATAAGGGGTGAATGTGAAGTGATAAAATGGAAAAACGCTGTGAAAATTGAAATGATATTATTTGTATCACTTCACAGCTTCACAGATCGGGAATTGACCCCTAGAATAGTTTTTTGAGAGCCCAACCGGGTATTTTGACGTGGCCATAATTTTTTTTTTTTGAGTATTTTTTTATACTTAGAAGTGATTTTGATGAAAAAATTTGATAATGATGACGACAGTAAAAATATGCATATAGTTATTTAAACAAAAATTTATGCCGATGAGTTTAAGTATAAATTTACAAGATTTGCAATTTTTTTCGTTGTTTTTTTAAACAGTTGTATTTTTAAATATGAGCAACACCCTCACATTCTAACATACATATATTTTATTTAGCTGCTGGATATATGTATAACAATCTCACATTTCAAAAATTTGTACCCTAAGAAAAAACAGAGTCTTTGAAACGATCCTTTTAATAATAGATTTTTATTCCATTGAATGTATTTTATTATTGAAAAAAAACTCTCCAGCCTCCAGTGAAACCTTGTAAATTACGTAACAAAATAATGTTCTTAATTTAAAATTTATCAGTGCAGTAGTTTTTAGGAATACCGATTTGGAAAACTATTTAAAGAACACTGGTATAAAACGTTCATAAGTGAAGTATGAAAATACTCCCAACTTAAAACTTAGACAAAATATTCTTGCATTCAGTTAAAATACTTAAAACAAATACAAAATTTAATACCTCATAAAAAAAGAAAAAGGAAAAGTATCTTTCAGTATTCCTTAAAAACCATGACGTTTATTAGAATGAGGTTTTTAGTAGTTTGATATACAAATTTTATCAGACCATTGAATAAATAAAAAGTTAATAAGAAAAAATGTCTTTAGTACTGCAAAATTTTATACAAAATCAATTAAAAAAAAACTTAAAAAATTTCTTTTTTATGAATTTCGGCTTATATTTAGTATAGATCGTATTAATATTGAATAGTGAGATATTTATTTTTAAAAACTAAAGCATATTTTCTCACAATTTCAAAAAAGTTAAGCAGTTTCTAAGTAGACAAAAATCTAATTAATATCCCTGTACATTTATCTTTAAAACTTACCTTCTCAAAAGATATTTGATGTAGCAACATGAGTACAAAAACAAAATTAACAATAAATTACTAGCTTAAAAAAAATTATAGCATTTGGTACCTATTTGATGATAAATATGCCCAACAAATTTTGGCCAGGATTTGTACCAAAATACCGCACAGCCGCAGTGCGGCGAAATTTTCCATATAAAATGAAAGCATGCGGCTGTGGTGCGGCGGCCAAGAAGTGTTATTTTTTTTTTTTTTCTTTAAAAATTCAATTTCTATTTTTACTGTCAGTCTGTTGTTAATCTCAAAATAATTTCGAAGAAGATTAAAACATTTGTAAAAGTACGAAAACCTAGTCACGGCTACCAAGCAGCTGTGCTTCGGTGGCGGTGCGGCGGAATAGAAATTTTTGATCATGGTGCGAATGGGGTGCGACAGTGCGGTAGAATAAAATTGTTTTGATCAGGATGTATCTGTTCTGCGGTCGGTGGTGGGTTTCGACTCACAAAAAGCCGTGCGAAGGTGCTGCGGCGGTGGTTCGGCTGAACTCCGTTTTTACTCCGGCTCAGTTAGTTACAGGGTGTCATAATGTTACATACCTTGAATTTTATTTATAACGAGTCTATATAATGTGTCATATGTATTTCCACTACGTCTACATTCTACGTTGCTGTCTTGAAGGCTTAGCTTATATGTATCAGGTTCAAACATCATTACCATCTTCTACTCCTCTTGTTGGCGTTCGTTGGCGCCAAACCAATTTCCATTTCCTACATAAGGTAGTAGGTACATCCTGCTCCCGTTATCTTCCTGTTGACATATTCCTGTGCACTTTAGGACGTTTGACTCCTTGGAGGAGTTTGGGAGCATCCCGCTTGCAATGCCCATGCCCACACTTCTGATGGCTGTGAGTGTCAATTTCGAGAAACAAAAAAAAATAAATGACAACAAAAAAATGTGTGCACTGTACATTAAAATGCCATTGCATGGTAATTGAAAATGTCACTGGAAGACAGTTATGATGGCGAATGGCGGACGGATGTAGATGGCGACGTAGAAGAAACTCCACTTATACTTATACAAACATATAACACTTTCTATACATATTCTATCTACTCCTATACTTTCGACTCTTGATGGAGAAACAACTTTGTTTACAATTTGTGTGCAAGGTCTTGCAAATATTTAGTTCACTTATCTGCTTCCCCTGACACTGGCTCACGATTGTGAAGGCAACTAAAGGAAAATTCCCATCATATATAGAGAAGAAGAAGAAGTTTCCTTTCACATTTCCATTTTGTTTAAAATACTAACGGTTTTTATATAGTGTTCGGTGTTCCTGTCGTGGTCGTCGTCGTTGCCGCCATCGTTGTCATTGTCGTTGTCGTTCCTCCTGAGTTGCAGAGCGAGTCGGAGAATGTGCGGTATCGTGTTTCGTCCTGAATATCAAAAAATTACCATTTTCGGAAGGAAACTGTGTGCACTCGAAATGGGGTGAAATTTTTTAAAACAATTCACGTAACAGGAAGCAATTTCGGGAGTTAAAAAAAAAAAAAATCTAACGGAAAGATTAAAATGGAATACATTCCATGTTGCGGTATTACCGTTATCCATTTCAGTGGCACGTTTAATAAATGCCCAGTAGCAACAACAGAGAAAGAGAGGTATGAAGGTATGTGGTTTGGGTAATTTGACCAACACACTAAAAAGAGACAAAAAAAAAAAAACGAAAATGCAAAATGATAAAGAAATTATGTTGGCACTTTTATCTCCTACTCCTATACTCTTCTAACTTTGTTTTCGGTAGCTATACGACAACACATTTAGGAGCTTAATAAAATATGCTTTATTATGCTCTTTTAAGGGTGCAGAAAAGGAAAGATTGGCGTTGTGACGCATATTTTAAGGGAAAACCGTAATTGGATTCGCTTCCTGAAAATGAAGACGTGTTTGAGTAGATTCAAGTAAATTTTAACTTTTTTTTTTTTGTGTAGAAACCAGGAACTTGCATACTAAATTTTTCTTAAAACTGGGCTAACAATTTGTTTTATAGAGATACATAAAACTTGTCTTTTGTGAATTTGACATTTTGTCATGGTGGGATGAGGATCTGTCTCCTGTCACTAATTTGAATGATATTTTGAATATTTGGGCAATTAAATGGAAGTTTTATTAAAGTGGTAATAATTTATGTTTTCTTTTGATTCAATACAGTCAAAAATAAAGGTATTTTTTTTAAATAATATGCGAATAATGTCGCTAATATTTTGGAATAATTTTATATAGAAGTGACACCGTTACTGTGGTGTATACGTATTCTAATTGGTATTTATTTCTAATTTTTTGGCTTTTTTTTAGCTGCAAGTGCAGGAGAAGAGTACCTACACTGTTCAAAATTCTAGATTATTTTCTATGAACATTTAGTTCACATTTTAAATCAACACCAAAATTTTATTGAAAATTAATACTTTGAAAATATTATACAAATCTAATACAAGTTTTATTGAAATTAAAAATATTTGTATTAATATTGTTAACCCTCTACTGCATACGAAGCCAAATATGGTTTTGTCTCTTTGTATGCACTTTTCTCTTCTCTGTCACAAAAAAATGGTAAAGATTAAATACAATCCTCTTCTTTGTGTTTCTGAGAACCCATAGAGATAGTTTTTTCGTGTGTCCGACCCAAAATAAAGGTGTATTTTATGATCACAGGTGAGTCGATCAGTCGTGTGCATTGAAATCGAAAGTGTAGAATATATTCATACTTTAAGTGTTAATTACTGCGTTTGTAAGGAAAGTAAAGTGGAATTAAAAATTTATTTTTGATCGATTGAGTATCAGAAATCGTTAATTCATTAAAGAGATGGGAAATTTTTGAAGCTTCACTTCAGCGATATATCGTTTTTGTTAAAAATAGTTTTTAAAGAGCTAAAATCAACAAAATCTAATAAATTTGTTTTTTAACTTTTTTGAAAGTGTTCCATTGGCCCATACTGCCCATAATGTCTCCAAAACTTTCGATTTTGATTTTCTTGCATATTTGGAGTTAGGGCATTGTCTCTGATTTGTTCTCATTTATTTTTATAGCCTAGGACCTACATAGGTCTTCAAATATCAGAAACTTCAAAATGTTCTTTTGATTTGTTTCATTTTTATATGCATATTGCAATATTAGATTTAGTGTTTCCCTCTATAACTAAGAAGTTAGAAAAATGTAGTTAGGGCCTTTACCACATTATGGGCAGCATAGCTATAAGCAGCTGCTGTGATGTTACAAATCTACTTGTTTTCCCTTAAGAAAATCAACAAGATAACTGGGCTTAAAATTTAGATTGGCATTCTATGAAAGAGGGTTTACTTAAATATGCTTTACACATATATAAAGAACAATACAAGACATTTCTTAACAATTATTGAAAAATTGTTATTATCCTTGGGTAACTTGTTAAACTTATTTTATTTATTTTATTTTAAAATTGAAAATTACTGCAGCAAGAACCTTTTAAAAACTTGCCCCTCTAAACAACAGTTGGTTGGATCCACCAGCAACAACACTGTGTGCTATTGCAACACAACAAACTTAAAATTGTATATTTATTGCCATTGTTATAAAATTCGAACCAAATTTGAAAATGGCTTACAAAAGAAAATCCATTCACTCTTATTACGCTTAACAGCAAACAAATAACGCTCTTTCAAGTAACTGGGATTAAGTTTAACTTAAGCAGAAAAGTATGATAGAAAAAATAAAATCAGAATAAATGAAAACAAAAAAAGAAAGAAACTTTTTAAATTAACTTCAGGAAAAGTTTTTTAACAAAAAAAAAAAAATATATATAAAAAAAATCATATAAAAAACTCCCAGACAAGAAGGAAGAGAAACCGTCAATGCACTTTTTGTTCCGTCTTTTATATTTTATACTTATTGTACATAAGAAGGAAAAAAAATTGCTGAAGCAAGATTTCCCGCCGCACTCATTCTTTACAAAAGATTTTTTATTCCCTTTTTTCGCCATTTTTGCATTTTACTATATACCAAACGACTGACGTTATCGAGTGATGTTGTTGGCCTTGTGTACTTCATATTCGTCATCGTCATCATCATCATCATCAGTAAGGACACGAATAATTGCCTTAACTTCTCAGCCCATAGTCGAGAGCTATTGCAAGATTTCTTCTTGGGCAGCAGCAAACATTATTATCCTTGGAATTTTCCCAATCGATTCACCATAGTTGTTGGGAAATTCATTTCAATAATGTGAAAGGTACTCATTTAAACTCCGTGTCATTGGATTATGATAGTTTATTTATTGCGTTAAAAGGCTTATAGATTATATCTTGAATGTATAGCTTAAAATATAAATCAAGTTTCATGTACTCAATACAGACTTATGTATTAATACTTTGTATACGACTTTTGTGTGATTTGGTACAGAGGCTCTATGAAGCCAGAACTTCGAACTCAAAATTTTTGAACCAAACTGGTCAAATTCCTTTGTTCACCGAGGCTATTTCCACTGCACCATTTATGTTTGGGTTTCGTAGAATGTATGTTTTTGTTCATATCGCTCATTTACTTGAACACTGTCATAATTTAAAAAAAAAACTTTTTTTGTTGTAAAATTTTAATTTCTAAAACAGAACTAGTGCTCGTTCTCCGTCAGTTTTTATAGCTAATAAATGACTTTCTGAAGGATTGAAGATTACTTTGTTCCAATAACCTCTGCATTAATAACGCAAAATTCGTGATTTTTTAGTTATGATAGTATTGAAGTAAATGGGCTAGATTGGTTCCAAATCAGGAAAAAAAATGCCCTAATTTTTTCAAATTTTTATTCCTAACTTTATTTAATTAAGGGCCAATTTTTCAATAGTCAGTTAAACAGTCAGTTAGCACTTATTCCTCAAATAGAGAAAAAATCAATTTTTCAACAGCCGGATATAGCTTATTCCTTTAATAAAACATTTATTAGAGGAATAAATCTATCTGCTTCTTTCAGAGACGAATAAAAATTATTCTAAGGAATAATCTCAACAAAAATAGTGTGTCAATTGTCAAAGCTGTTTTAAAGAAAATATTGATGAAATGGATATTTTTGAGATTATAAATTATTAAGATGCTTTTTTTCACAAATTTAAAGACCACTAAATTAAAGACCACGTTTAAAAAATATAAGTGAACACAAGAAAACAAAATTAATTATAAACAAAAATGACGTTTAATTTTGAATATTTTTGAATTTGACATTTTTTTTGTTATTCTGTAGAATAGAGTTTTTTTAATTGAAAAATTCAATTTTGTTATCTGATTGCTTATGAGCCTAATAACTTTATTCGTCGAACAATTAACTGACTGTTTATTAGAAGATTGAAAAATCGGCTCTAAGAAGTTTTTGTTTATTTCAATTTTTATCATTTCCTTTTAAAGGAAAAAAAAATTACAGTTTATGGCCTCTCCAAAAAAAAACAGTGGCACCCTCTTTACTTTTATACTTTCATACGGTATCATACGTATAATACTATCATACCCATACCTTTCTATTATACGTATGAATGATCATCTGCCATTTACCCAACACTGGACACAGAATATCGCCCCTGCTCTAGTTACGAATTCTTATCAAAATAGGGCCAGTAAGGTTTAAAGATAATAATTTGAATAAATTAGGGCATTTTTTTTCCTGATTTGGAACCGATTTAGAGGGCATCGCACTCAATTTTCGCAAAAAAGAAAAATAAGGACCACCCTAATGAACATATTATTCTATTATTCTATTTGCGGCTGACCCTGACGAAAGTAACCTATAATTACGGTGACAATCCGTCCCGGTTTACCCGGGACTGTCCCGTATTTCTACTGCTTGTCCCGGGTTTTTATTTAAGAAACCCGGGACGTATAAGTGTCTCGTATTTTGTAATTTGTCCCTTGATTGTACCGTATTTGCACATTCTCTGATTTTTGTATTCAATATTTCAAATACTTTGTACGGAAAACAAAAACACAGAGTGGCTGGAAATTAAAATCTTTCTAATTTTTCAGATAAAGCATTAAGCCTTGTACGCTGCTGACGCAAAACGAAAATTTTTCTAAGTCTCCAAAGTCAAAATAAACTTTTGCTGAAAGAAAAATTGCCTGCGGACAAATAAATTTAAGAGACAAACGATTGAAAACTCTCCATATATTCTAGCACAGGTAAGAATTTCGTTACCTAAGCTGCGTATTGTGAACGAAAAGCTAAATTTTCGTTTACAATTTCCTTGTGCTGGTTTTGTATGAAAATTATCTAGACTAGGCTCTAGTTTTTTTTTTTTTAATGTTCGTCAGTTATTTAGTTCCAGCTTCTGTTTGTCAGGTTGCTACACCAGGTAAAATGTTTTCGAATAAAGAACAACATATGGAAGAGTAAAGAACCCAGATAAGTTTCAAAACTTTTAAGGACATGTTAAAAGTTGTGTTAAAGATCATACAATTTTAAAATCATTTAAAATAAAATTAAAATGTTAAAAAACAGCTCTCCCGATTTTGACTACAAAATATTTTTTTAGAAGTTATTAATAGACATTATATTATGAAACCATTTTCTTGATTTCTGATTTCGTAAACGCTCCCATAAAATCGTTTAGGAAATCTTGATATCAAAATAAGGAAAAATTATGAAAACCCATTTAAAAAAAATTAATTTTTTTTTTTTTTGAAAAATCAATATTTTCAAAACCATCCAACTAATTTTTATCTGTCCCGGGTTTCGCTTATAGAAATATGGTCACCGTACCCATAATATTTACTCCTGTTATACTCACCGATCTATAACAATACACTGGCACTGGATAGTGGATAAAAAGGCACTTTTAAACTTCAAATTGAAATAGAAAATGACTGAGAGGAGCTACAAAATTAGTTTTTGCGCAAAAAATTTTGTTTTACAAAAGAAAAAAAATTTAATAAATAAACTTTTTTGAAAATTTTGACCGTTACATAATTATGAAATTGAGTCTTATTTTAGCGGAATATTGAATAACAAGAATATTTTTGAATTTCGCATTTTTTTTGGATTTTGAAAGGTTACTTTTGAGCAAAAAAAAACAAAATCTTGAATATTTTTAAAACGGTTTGAGCTACAAAACTGGGGCTCAAAAATATCGTATTCAAAAACTACAATTAATGGCAAAAGAAAAAACTTAAAAAAGTGATTTTTTTTGAAAATTTCTCCACTATGGCCTGGTCAAACCGGAAGTGCACTTCTGAAACTTTAAATTGAAATAAAAAAGGACTGGGTTGAGCTACAAATTTAATTTAACTTTTGCTCAACGAATTAGCATTTAATTAGCTACAATTTTGGGCATCAAAAAAATATTAATTTTACTACTTTCGCCCGCTAACTTCAATCTTATTTTAGCGGAATTTAGAATATCAAAAAAACTGTTGAGGCTACAAAAACCAAATTTATGGAATTGAAAATAAAAAGCATTTTATAAGCTACAATTTTTGAGGTCAACTTAACTTAATAATTTTAATCATTTCAGATTTTGTCCGCTAACTTCCGACTTATTTTAGCGGACAATTCAATAATTCAAAAACCATGCGAGCTACCGCCAAAGTAAGGGACCTTGTATAGCTGTGGCTGGTTGGGTAGTAGCTTGGGAAAGTGGAAGTGTTAACTTTTTTCCATAATGCTCGAAATTGTTTGAAAAATTTCGTCAAAACTTCAAAAGTCATGATACCTACTAGCTTGAAAAAAAAAAAATCAGCTTCAATCAAATGATTCAGAGTTTATGATAATATTTGTCTAGTTTTGTCTTGTTTGCCGACCATCGATGAAGTTCAGTAAACCCTTAAGCTGCTCCAACATTTCCAAAGTTTATCCGTTTTAAGTGACAGTGAGAGGAAAATCACATTTTGAATGGGAATCGTACTCTCGTTGTATTAGGTGGTTCACCTTTTTTTCTCTTCTTTTTCATTCACTAACCCCCACAGGAATATGTTTGCGTGTTCGGAGTTTGTTGATATAATTTTTCATTACAAGGGATTTCCTTATACACAAACTCTATATACACATGTATAGTATATATTTGAAAATTGCTACATCTATATAAATTTTCTATATGGAAGGATGCATGCGCTGCTATACCTATATAGAAAACATAGATGATAATCCAGCACAAATTTATCTGCAGCTCGTCCGTTAATCGTGAACAACCACGGGCAATGGATCTTAAGAATGCCAACTTGGTTTCAGTTTACCATCATTATTATATATGTACATATAGGAAATTATATATGTAGGTATGTTTTTTTTATCCAACCTTTGAATTTACTCATAGTATTTCAACATTATATGGGTGGATTGATATTATTAAAGTTAGTTTTGATAGTAGTTGTGGTATGCTGTGCTCACATTTCACATTTAGGTTTCCATATTCTTTAATTAGTGCTGCCCTGGTATTAGCGAGGATGCACGAGAAGTCTGAAAATCATGAAATTGCAAACATCAGCTTTATGTGAATAAAACGCGTAGGAGATACCTCGTTCGTGCAGTGCCAAGCTAATGCAACACGTGCAACCGTTGAAATGAAAACCTTGGAATGATATTAAAATATTATTCACCCCGATGTGCACAGTGGAACATTTGTTAACACAAATGATGATATGGGATTTTTTTCAATTATAGAACTTCTACTATAATTATTGCAAGCCAGTCATTTAGTCATCCTAGATCGCAATAATTTAATAATATAAAATAATTTGCACCGTAGCACAGTGGCCCGTTTTGACTTTTTTGCTTGCAAAATTAATATCTTCTAAACAAATAAAGATATCGCCACAATTTTTTTTATCTTGAAGGAAATTTCCAAGGCTGTATAAATTGTGAGTTTAAAAAAAAAAACTTCACAGGGTGTTTCAGAATTTGGTGCTAAAGTAAGAAGTTTTAGATAAGGTTGTAAACATAATGGTATTTTGATATACAATCGTCAAAAATCAATTTCTGAAGTAATCTGAGTTAAGTGGCACAGTGGGGAAAAAGGAAAGGAACCAATTCGAGTGAAACAGTGGGGAGAAAAGTATTTTTTTTTTTTTTAATTTTTATGCAATTTTTTACTTTTCTTTACAGAAGAGTGCATGTATTTCAGTGATATATTACAAGTCAGACAGTGGAAAAAGATAAAAGTAACAATTTAACATATAAAAAACACTAGATTTCTTTAAAACTATCATCTAAGTCCGGGGTAATTTGTAATAAACTCATCATTTCTGGAGAGTATTGTTCTTTCAAATCTTTTTGGTTTCTTACATGCCTTAAGGAAGAAATAAGTGTATCCGAAGAGGTTGCAAGCATGTTAAATAGGTCTTCATTCTGCCGAATCCTTGAAACTTTGTACGTATTTTGATATCTGTACTTCTTGTAGTCTTTAATTTTGCACTCCTGGGCTTCTTCTGACAGTTCTCCAAGTGGAAGTGATTGATATTCGATTATATTTTGACTATGGACCAATATTTTGTGAAGAGTAGGCATGAGTAGTTTTTCAGAACACTTTTTTTTAGAAGCTCTGCTGTTTTTTTAGTATACTCTCCAAAGTATACTCTCCAACGCGTAGTATAAGACCAAGTAGGTATAAAACCAAGTTTGAAGGTTCGAAAAAACTATGCTAACTGCGTGGGCGAAGAAATAGTGAAATTTTTGGACTTTTTTTTTAAGTTTTTGGGTTACACTTTCTTAAAAGTCAAAGATTTATTAAAACATCAGCGTAAAAAGAAGGTCCAAAAACTCTTAGCTCTTCAAAAGTTTTTATTTCTCCCACAAAGTACCTAAGTAGATAAGGCAAAGTTATGTAAGTGGCGGAATCAAAAACAAAAAACTCCAATTTTGTAGCTCCAGCACTTTTATAGGTAATCAAGGTTTTGTTTCAAAAAGTTAGCTAAAAACAAAGGTTTTAAAATCCACAAAAATGCGAAATTCAAATTTTTTTTGCAGAAACTTGAGGTAACCTAGACACAGATGAAACGCAAAAACCTAGAAAGGTCAAAATTTTCAAAAAAGTTGCATTTTTAATTTTTGTTTTCTATTCTCGAAATTGAAGCTTTGCGCTCAAACGACTTCAAGGAACTTTTAAAAATTTAATTTTTTTTTTTGAAAATACGCTTTTACAATTTTTAATTTGTTTTTTTTTTTTTTTTTTTTAATTCTTTGTTTTATAAGAAATTAAATGGCATATCTCGTTTCAAGTTCAAAATGATTTAAAATAATTGGTCGAGTGGAGGTAGCAGGCTATGAACAATGAAAAATCTTCATGTCTCAATCATATTTTCAATGACTCAGGCATAGTGTTTCTTCTTTTTTGCTTACCTTACTATTTTGTTAATAGAGTCAGCATATCATGTTACCTTGTACATTTATTTAAAAAAAATTGGTTTAGTTTTTTAAGTTTGCTTCCCAGATATACAAGCGTGTGGGTTTAATCGAAACAAAAAAAAACCTAAAGGGAAATTAAACTAGAGGTTCACTGTGGCGTATGTGTACTTTTTTAAAAGGAAATTTCAATGATTGTTTCAAACTGTACAAAAAGCAAATCAGTCAATCTTTTTTTGTCCAGCTATTGTTCCACTGTTCAAAAAAGGCACACTGAAGTCAAGAGATTGGATAGTGTTGCTCAGGAGTACAAAACCGAATGACGGATTTAAAAAAATTTTCATTTCCACACTATATAGTCATTCTAGTTGTAAGGAGAAGTTTTCATCTATCTCATCCTCTCTCGGGCGCCAGTTAAATTAATGCAACCTCATTCATCACAAAGAAAATCCTATCCCTTTCTGTCGCTTTCTTCACATTATTTTGATTCTAATGGTAACAACTCTACCAGGCGCTCTCTCGCCTTTGTATGTCCTTCAACCCGAAGGATGCATCCCGATCCAATATTTCAGTATACCTACATATTTATATAAAAGGAGGAAAGATTTTTTTTTTTTTTGTATTGGTTTAATACTTACTTTGAGCAAGCCGTCTAGAGTTATACGAAAAGGTATCCTTTTTATACTTTATCTAGCTATAGATACTTACATATGTACATGTTTCAACACTGACACTATCTTACAACGTTGAATATTGAATGTCTTGTTTCGTTCGTTCTCTATACACGAAACAAAATTGAGATAGTGTATGTGCTTCATTTCAAGAGTGAATATTCGCTGTACTTAATCGTGATCCTATAACAAGCGTTAATTACGAAATTCTATCTTTATGAGCCAAGACGATAAATGGTAAAGATGGCACAGTAGTCTGAGCAAGGATAAGTTAAAAAAAAAAAACAACTCTTTCATCTATATGCCATGGGTAGTGTCATAAATAATCTCACAATCTACGGATCTACGTCTTGAGAAAAAAAATAAAAGGAGAATAAGAAGGATCCTTTCCTATTCTTATAACATACATAAGAGAGGCAATCATAAATCTTGTCGAAGGCAAATTTTTTTCGTTCCTTGTTCTTTAGATATATTCAAGCTCACCATTACCATCACCACACTGTAACACTTATATGTCCTTTTGTTCTTCCTCATTGTCATCCCTCATATTCTTTGCACTTAAGTAGAGGAAAAATTGTAATGTGTCTTTATTCTTTCTTCTTGAATGCTTGAAAAGAATGTGCGTCGCCTTTTTTTTTTTTTTTTTGTTTTTTTTTTTTGGTTCTTTTCTGGGCAAAAAGGATATCTTCTCATGTGCAAGGAAGCGAGTGGTGGCCGGAATATAAGAAGTCACCAATTGATTGCTGGCCATTTGTTTCCGTTTAATTTTGAGGGAGTTTTGCTACAAGTGGGTATTTGGAGATTTTTATTTTTTTTTTTTTTTTGGGTTCTTCTTCGAAGTAGTACGAAGAACGAAAAAATATATAAAAAAGGAATGATTTGTGCTTCATTGGACAGCGGTATCATAAGGCAATATGTTAAGGTAAATTGGAGGAAAGGATGTTGTTTGTTAACTGGGCTTATAAAATATATATATGTAAAAGTTTTTTTTCTATACCACGAATGTATTTGAAAACGATATATGTGTTAGGAAAAATCATTACAATATGAGAGAAAAGAGGGAAGATTGGTCAGCAAAAATATTTATGTACATATCTCATCGAAAACTTTTGTAAAGGTACCTATAGCTTTTGATGTATCAGAAGGAGAAAATTGGTTGAATTTTACATACCTATAAAGAAAAAAGATTAGGTAAATTTATTTATCATATTTAAGAGTCACGACGGTAATGGAGAAAAGATTCTATGAAAACAACTGAAGCGTGATAAGTTTGTCAGGTCGAGCTTATCAGAGTTTTGACTATTAAGAGCCATTTGACCATTTTTTCGTTCCTTCGGCCGAAGATTTTCTTTCAGCCTAATAATTCGACCTAGGCTTCGGCTTCGGCTGAAAATCGACCTTCGGTCGGACACTGTACACTAGTTTACAAAATAATCATTTTTAGCAAAAAAACGAAACCGACTTCCATGGATCAAAACTGGGTTTTATGGTTTTTAAAATAGTTCCTATGGCAAAAAGTGAACGAAATTAAAATGGGACCACACTGCCACCAGCTATCCAATACAAAAAGAATTATCAAAATTGGTTCACTCAGTCCAAAGTTATGCGGTGACAAACATAAAAAAAAAAAAATACAGACGAATTGAATACCTCCTCCTTTTTGGAAGTCGGTTAAAAATAAAAATTTTTTGACACCAAGTGCTGTTATACTTTTCGTATAGATTTGAGCCAACTCGAAAATCTTATCTAAAAAAAAATTAATATATACATTAGGGTGGGTCAAAAAAAAATTGAAATTCTTTTTGAGTGCAAGGAATTTTTTATAGAACGTTTAAGCCTCTACAAGAATATGTCTTGCACGTTTGATTATTATAATTTTTCAAGTTGTTAAAAAATTAAGAACAAAAAACGATTTTTTAAAAATTTTCTCGATTTTTGGACCTCAAATATCTATTAAACGGTTAGATTAACAAAAAAAGTGTACAAAGCCTTTTTTGTAGAGCGTTCAATTTCGTACAAGAATATGTAAAGAAATTTTGCTAAAAAATCGATTTAAAAAAAAAAATTTTTTTTTTTAGTAGAAGCTTGATGTAAAAATGGAAAATTGCGAAGCGGAGGACCTTCCCATTAATATTAAGAGCTCATATTTGGTGTGTATATTCTAGAAATGTCTAGCAATCAATTTTTCGGAGTACCAAATCAAAAAAAAAAAGAATTTCGATTTTTTTGACCCACCCTAATATACATAGGTTTTCGAGATAAGATTTTTCAAAGTTTTTTGTTGTTGTTTTTTCCAGCCTACTTAGTATTCGGGCTATATCTTGAGTGATAAACAACTAATCTGAACAGAAAAGCCGGCAACTGAAAGCTGAGTAAATAAGCAACAAACTTTAGAACACCTTTTCTGGGTCACTTAAGATGTTAAAGTGCAATGTATTAAAACTTTTTAAAGTTTTTAAAGAAAATTTCTGCAAAAAAAAACTTTTTTACTAAAAAAAAATAATCAAAATCTTTCGAATCCTCATAGTTTTAAATTTTTTGTGTATAGTATACTTTCTGGCAAAGTTAATTTTATGGGAGGTACACTGTTTTGAGAAAACTGCAGTTTTATTGCAATTGCTTTGAATATTACGTATGCAAAGTTTCATCAAAATCGTTAGAGCCGTTCTCGAGTTATTTGGTATAATTTAAAAAATTTGTATGAGAGGTACACTTTCTAAGTTAGATAAAAAAAAAAAAAATTAAACTTTCAGAATTCTATAAAAATCATCTTACCAAATTTGAAGAAAATCCGTCCACGCGTTTATAGGCTGTGGAAATGTGTACAGATGGATCAGTATTAGATCAGTAAGCCAACAGTAGGTACATAAATAGGTATTATTATATCAAATGTCTGGTGGACTTTAAACTATCTTTATTCTTCCTGCAATAAAATTGTGTTCAAAATAAAAAAATGGCTGAAGTAAACTTTATTTTCGTGTCATCATTTACTGTTTTATAGCCTTAACTTCATTTACAACAAAAAAAAAGTGTATTTCGATTGCTCTTCGTAAGTTGCACAAAAGTGACATGTCTCGATAGAAAATATACTTTCGAAAATGCAATTATAAATACTTTTTTAACAAATTTTGACATTTCCCACACACATAAACCAGTAACTTTTTGTAACTATATATATAAATATTGCTTGTGTGTGTGCAATTAAAGGAAGAAAATAAAAAAAAATATCTAGGTATGTATAGTTGCATATGTATGTATGAAAGAAATAAAACTCTTTATATACTTCATAAGAAACTGTTATTCGAAAAACTTTCTCGTAACCGAAGTAAGTTTTTAAGGAAAAGTTTCTATACTAATTAATTAGCAAGCCATATGAAATGGATGAATTGAAGAATTATGTGAAGTTTTGTTCGCTTTCAATCAATACAGAACCACCACCATCTATGCGAAGGAACTTCCACAATGGAAAGTACATGCACCACATTTTGAAATAATATACTATGTCGTATGAACATGTTTAATTTTTGCGATAGTTACACAGGTTGATGATTTTTCGAGGCGCTCTTTTTCACTTCAGAGTTTTTTGTTTTGTTTCCAAAATTGAAAGGAGCGTAAATAATTGAGACTGATGCCAAATTTACTATAATAGTTGTTCTGATACATGACCATTAAAAAAATTGTATAACTGTTTTAATGCAAAGAAGAAAAAAATTATTTATTTGTTTGCTAATTTGCCAGTTTAAAAAATAAAATAAAGATTGGCTCACATTAATAAGTTTGGAATTCAACACAAAATCGAAAACGTACCAACATTTTTGATAAGGTTGCATTGGGCCAATGCACATAGGTGTATTTAGTCAAATTAGGCGGACAAAACACGAAATTTCAAATTTCGGACAAAATACGAAATTTCAAACTGACACAAACGTTAAAATTCAACATCCTACAAAAATGAGATAACTTACTTAGCATTGTTTTATAGTTTTAAAATTGATTACCACCCCAGGTGACTAACAACTAACACTATCGCTTTAGATTTCAGAGTTTTCAGCCCAAAGATAAATTAAATTTTATTATAATTTAGCGACACCCGAGTCGAACTTTATGTACGAATTTAGTACTCAAAGTACCTAATATAATCTATTTAAGTACTTTTCGTTTTAAAACAGACCTAAATATGAACTTTGTACACTTAGTAAACTCAGTAACTCCTGAGAAACCTTCACGACTGATAATTAACGACTTTTAAAACTGAAAACACTTGTTTAATCCTAAATAATCTATTTGTGTTCAGAATTTTTAGACCTTGCTATGCACTTGTAAATCTCTTTAAGCTTGGTAGATACTATTAGCACTCAAACACTTTGTAAGTGCTAAATGTTCTTCAGGTGTCTAGAATATTAACCCCTAAATATGTACTCTTTTACCTAGGTTGAGACTATCAAAACTCCAATTACTAGTTAAGTCCTT
The DNA here is from genome assembly GCF_945859705.1 of Episyrphus balteatus. Taxonomy (NCBI): domain Eukaryota; kingdom Metazoa; phylum Arthropoda; class Insecta; order Diptera; family Syrphidae; genus Episyrphus; species Episyrphus balteatus. Next base: position 85,256,203 of record NC_079136.1, on the reverse strand, counting down.
AAAGTACAAGTTCAGACAGGAAACCACCTTGGTCGTTGTCTCGTGAACTTGTCACTTTGAAAAGGGCATTCGAAGTAGGTCATTTGGCAAGTGCGGGTCGGTGCCGGCGTGTTGACCAATTTCAGTCTCAGTGTTAGTAGCAAATTTTATTTAACTTGTTCAATTCTGTAAATATAATCAACGAACAAGAAAAAAATTTTCGATAAACAAAAAACTCGTGCGTTATTTTTTTTTTTTTATAAATGAAAATGATAGGTGTAAAATGGCGAGTTGGTGCTTACAATAGTATCGGCAATATTAAAATCACTTGTTATTCTTTATTTGTCAAAAAGTAAATTTAGTGTTCAAAATTATTCGTATCGTGTGCTCTTTTTAATTTCTCTATACAGGACAAGTATTGGTTTCGTGTTAAAAAAATTCGAGATTTTAATCAAAACATACAATACGATGATGGAGAAATCCAAAAAAGTGCTTTTTATCATGACATCCGTCGGTCTGTGCGTGTCGATGCGTTCCTCTATCGGTGCGTCGTCGGTGAATCTGTACATGCAGCCTAAACGGGATTTTCTGAAAAATTTAGTACGGATGATTTTTTCGTAATTTTGTAATTGTGTTTTTTTTATTTTTCTTCGGAAAACTTAACCAAATCTACTCAAGTTCAGACATGCAACAAACTTGCTCATTGTCTGATGCACACATTAAAAGCCATTCGAAGTAGATTATTGCAAGTTCGGGTCGGTATCGGTTGATTTTTTTTTTTTTTGTGAAAAAAAATCAGAGTACTCTATATTAGCTCTGTTTGATGAATACTGCCTAAAACACAAATATTTCTCCTGCTTTTAACATTTTTAATCCAATTCTTGTTTGGGTACTCTAAAAATATTTCTGTTTGAGGCAGTACCCAAACAGACCTATTATATGTATAGAGTATACATACGTAAAATAAAAAAAAAATCATGTGTGCAATTAACACGTGCATGGTAGAAGTGAAACCTTAAAAAATCATTTTTCTTGCAAACAAAAAAAAAATAGAAAAAATCTACCTATTTTTATTCTATCACCTTCAAATCCATGTTTTTTATATGACAACCTATATAAATTTTATATCATCTGAAAGCTTTTTGTCTAAGCCCAAAATATATATATCGATCAGGTCTATGAGACATCTACAAAAAGAGCTAGAATTTTTTGAACTCGATCCATGAAAAAAAGCGAAAAAAACACTTGTTTTTGTCTTCTCACGCTATTAAATGCATTTTTTCCCTAACAACCTGTAAAAAATTTTATACCATCTGAAAGCTTATTGTCCAAGCTCAAAATATATATATCGATCAGATCTATGAGACATCTACAAAAAGAGCTAGAATTTTTTGAACTCGATGAAATTTCATCCAAAAAGCAAAAAAAAACATTTATTCTCATGCTATTAAATCAATTTTTTTGTTTAACAACCTATAAAAACTTTTAAACCATGTGAAAGCTTAATGTTTCACCTTGTATAATGATGCATAAATCTTATTTCAAAGATGTCTACAAGAGAAGTTAGTATTTTTTAAAGTCAACCATGTCGAATTTCCAGACTGAGATTACGGTACACTGGTAGCTGGTCATCGCCAACAGATCTCCACAGGTGTTTTGAGGTATTTTTAAATTTTTTTTCAATTTAAGATTGTGTAGCTTGTATATCACGTAACGTTATGTGTGATATATCAAATAAAAGGTTATGTTATCAGCATGCGTATTAAAGTTAAATCAAATTTGTATGTGCACTAGATCAAAAGATATAACGTGTGTTGGAAAAGAACATCTTTTTACCGTTATCTCCGAATTTTGAATATGAAATTAATTGACATTTTGTACAAATATAATTTATTTAATTACCTATCTACAGTAAAAATTTCATTCATCTATCTATTAAAACAAAAAAGTTATAACAAGTTGAAGTCGTGTCGCGTTTTCGTTTCATCTTTGTTTCAAATCACTACGATAATAAAGAAGTTTTCACTTCAAAAAGTTCTTAAGTTTGTGAAACAAAATACATAACAAAAAAGTGGAATGTAAAATGTGCAAGAAAAAAAATATGCGTCAAAATAAATAAATTCTTTTATTGATTATTACCTACTAAGTAAATGATGATGAACCATACAAAAAGTGGTTTTCGTCATGACTTTCGTCGGTCTGTGTATTGGTTTGTCAGTTCGTTGCGTGCGTGTCGGTCGGTGCGTCCATCTGTACATGAAAATGCAGCTTAAACGGGTGGACGGATTTACTTGAAATTTGGTATGAATGATTTTTTCATAATTTGCAAGCTTGTTTTTTTTTTGTGATATTTATATCTCCTTTGGAAAGTTTACCTCCAATACAATTTTTTCGAGCAATTGCAATTTTTGTAATTGAATTTACTAAAGAATATAATTAATTCTAACATGACTGGACATGTTGGTAAATTAATTTAAAATACATTAATCTTTTTGCTAATATTTTTTAAATATTATTCAGTGTTTTATGGGGATACAATACAGTGACACAGTATTGAAACTTATACTTTTTTTTATTGATTACGCCTGAAAACTGACTTGTGAATTGTTCTTACTATGTCTGGGATCACCGACGCGGATGAATTCTAGCTGCAAGGCATTTAAGGCAGGCAATAGAGTCGCATTTTTTTTTAATGAAAACTATTAAAAAAATATTAAGTAAGCCTATAGAGAAGAAAAGGGCCTATAGAATTTTCGGAAATATAAGTAGAATAAATAGGACTTAATGCGTTTTCGTAGAATATTTAGGTTTTAAACAGGCTTTAATTGAAATTTTTTTGATCCTAATTAACTACCCAAAATGGGATTTTTTCCGATAACCGACTATTTGAGGTCTTAAGTAGAAGCTATTTCCTTTAGAAATCTAGTGATACTTATGACCTATTGAATCTAAACAAAGAATGTTTAGGTAATATTTAGGTTTTAAATAGTGCCAAATGTTCGACTCGGGCAGGGCTTAAGTAAGTACATTATCTTCTATCTTCGTGACCTTTTTTGCTACAAAATAATAATCTCCAACGTGGGCTTGAGATCAATTTTGTTACTTATGTATCTTAAGCTTTCCTCGACGCACAGTGGGCCCATATGTACTTAAGCGTCTCAAAAATCTGTAACTTTATTGTCTTTTGTGATAATTGCTTCAAATTTGGAACATAATGCCTTTGATATATAACGAATCATTCAACTTACTTTTTTTTTAATTAAAATTGATTTTAAGCTTTTAAAAATTAGTCAAAGTTAAAAAAGTACGATTTTCGCTTGATTTGGGTATTTAAAAATATCTGTAACTTTTTTGTCTCCTAAAATAATTAAACCAAATTTGGAACATATAATCTTTAATGTATCAGAAATCATTGAGCGTAGTTTTTTTCAAATGCAAATTATTTTTGAGCTTTGAAAAGTTAGGCAAAGTTCAAAAAGTACAATTTTGGCTAGACTATGGCGTTCCAAAAATCTGTCATTTCTTCGAGTCTGAAAATAATAAACTCAAATTAGGAACATATTACCTGAAATGTTTAATAGATTATTTGACACACTGTTTTTTTAGCTAATATTTTTATTTAAGTATTAAACGTTTATTCAAAGCTAAAAAAAATACGATTTTGACTAGACTAGAACGTCTCAAAAATCTGTATCTTTTGTACCTTAAAAGATTATTTTCTCAAATTTTGCAAAATAAGATAAAACTGGTTTCTTAAATTTATAAAGGCCTTCCTTTCGTGTCTTAAAATTAGTTAATTATTTTTATGAGTATAAAATAAAGAAAAAATACATTTCAATGTAGTTTGTTTGTGTTACGTTATTTGAAAATAAAGCTATTTTATTGAAAAATTATAAGAAAAATATTGATTATACTTATTTTAAATAAAGTCGTTTGTAAGGTAAAGTGAAATAGTAGAAAAACTACGCTTTTGAGAAAAGAGCAAAAAAAAGAAATCACAAAAAAAAACTTTATGTCAATTTTCACGAAAATCCTTCTTAATTAAATACTTTAAACGGCTCTTTTGAAAATCTTCGAGTAAAATCAAAATCAGTAAATTAAATCTCTATGTAACTTTTTCCATAGATGAAATTTTTTTCAACAATTACAATATTAAATTCTAACATTTTTCTAATAGTACAGACTTTTTCTAATAGTACAGATATCTTCAATTTCGGGTGCATTATACTAAGTCTAAGAGCCCACAGCAAATTTTGGGAGTGGAGGTATAACCAAAATTTGAGTATGCAGTTTTATAGCCTTATGCGTTTTAATAACGAATTCAAAAGTCTGGCAGCTTTAAATCGCGGCTTTATATGGTTTCCGAGGGGTTAAATATCGCGAGTTTTCCAATTAATGTGAGTAGGCTAAATTAACACAAAATCACGTTCTGAATATAAGGACTGATGCTATGTCATTCCCCCAAAGCCTGAAGACATCAATCTTGACAGTGCGATCAATAGAACTCAAGATATGTATTGAAACAGGTCAGGATGCACCAAAATACGTTTTTTTTTGTACTATTTCTTCGACAGATATATCGTTCTCTATCAAAGAAAAGCAGATAAAAGCAGCCAATTCTTTTTGTATCTTTTACTACATAAACCAAAGAACGAAATTGTGAAAAAAAGTAGACAGCGGAAGACAGCGGAAACATTTCAAGCTCAATTCGAAATAAAAAAAATTGCAAACAAAAGCTTATTGTGTGAAAAAAATAATATTAATTAAAAATATATTTTTAAAAAATTTTATTTTCAGCAACATAAATAGCAGTTAAAATAAGCTTTCCAACGACATACAACACTTATATAATTTATTCAAATATAGTTTTGAAAACGTATCGTGAAGATTTGCTTTATTTTGTTACTCAAACAAAGTATTTTCAAGTGGAGACTTCAGATACAATTTTGTAATAGAGAAACTCATTTTAAAAATCAAATTTCAACGAAAACATATAGATTGACTTTCCCTTGATTAATTTCCGTAAAGAAATTACTAAAAATTAAAATTTCATAAAAACCATTTTCGAGACGCAAATGGTCCTTTGGGCCCATTGTGCGACGTTTCGGTTGTGATTACAACCTTCTTCTGGACTCTATCCTTAATTTAAAATATACTAATAGAAAAGATAATATAAACCTATACTTACAAGGTTTGAGCGTAAAAAAATTTAAGAGGTTTCTAAAAATTTGTAATTGCAGCTAAATATTCTCTTATTTATTATTTTTGTAATATTTTAAAATTCAATTATTGAAGTCTTGAAAAAGACGTTCAATCGATCGAAATTACAAAATGATGAAATCTAAATTTCACATTTGATAAGAAATTCAAATTTTGCCCTAACGTATTTCTATGAATAAACTGACTAAAATTATTGCTCAACCCTTCGAAATCAGATCTCCTATAAACCGTATTATCTGTATTTAAAATACGTAACATTTCTAGCAACATACGTTTGCTAAAGTGTTTTTCTGTCTGTAATATGTCCCCGTTATTAAAATCTGGTGTATGTGCTTCATCTATGCAATGTAAAGCTAATGCTGTTTTTTGTGAATATCCGCTATTTATATCTGATGTTTGACCAACTAAACGATTTTTAAGTTTTTGTATAGAAATTCCTACATAAACTGAAGGACAGTTAGTTATTCCATCACCTAAGCCCAAAGAGCCCCCGCACACTACAAACTTTTTATCGGCCGACATTTTAGACGGTCTCTTAATCAGAATGAAAATGTATGAGAGTGCGCACACTATAACGATTAAGTATCAGCCGATCAAAAAGTTTGTTTGATCGAAAAAAAAAACTTTGTTTTGCTACAAAATTGCCTTCAAACTAAAATATTTCCTATCGACCCGACTAGGAGCTCAACTCGACTAAACTATCGGCCGATAAAAAGTCTGTAGTGTGCGGGAGCTCTTTATCTTATAGATACGGTGACCATCCGTCCCGGTTTACCCGGGACTGTCCCGTATTTCTACAGCTTGTCCCGGGTTTTTATTTAAGAAAACCGGGACGTATAAGTGTCACGTATTTTGTAATTTGTCCCGTGATTGTCCCGTATTTGCACATTCTCTGATTTTCGTATTCAATATTTTAAAAACTTTGTACGGAAAACAAGAAAACAGTGGTTGGAAATTAAAATTTTTCTAGTACGCTGCTAAAGCAAAACGAAAAATTTTCTAAGTCTCCAAAGTAAAAAAAAAAGATTAAAAACTCTCCACATATTCTAGCACAGGTAAGAATTTCGTTGCCTAAGCTGCGTACTGTGCAACGAAAAGCAAAATTTTCGTTCACGATTTCGTTGTGCTGGTTTTGTATGAAAATTTTCGTTTTGCCTCTAGACTAGGCTTTAGTTTTTTTTTAATGTTCGTCAATTATTTAGTTCCAGCTTCTGTTTGTCAGGTTGTCACACCAGGAAAAATGTTTTCCAATAAAGAACAACATATTGGAAGAGTAAAGAACCCATAAGTTTCAAAACTTTTAAGGACATGTTAAAAGTTGTCTTAAGGTACAATTTCAAAACTATTTTTTAAATAAAAATGTTAAAAACAGCTCTCCCGATTTTGATTAAAAAAATATTTTTTTAGAAGTTATTAACAGACATTATTAAAAAACCATTTTTTATCCGTCCCGGGTTCGGCTTTCAGAAATATGGTCACCGTACTTATAGACGATATTTTGATTTTTGAAAAAATTGTTTTTTAATCAAATTTTCGAAAACCGGACATTGATTCTCTCGGTATCATTTAATTTTTTTCTATGAATACAAAACATATACCCTTTTATTGCAAATACCAATTCTACCTACATAAACCTAACCGCAAGTAAAAAGTCGCACATAACATGGTAATGCCTTCATAGTCGGAATAATTGGTGAAACTTTTTACTTCCGTTGGTATTGCTAGTGGGAGAAAGGGCTTAAAGGATTTGTATCCATACAAATTTTCTATTTGGATTGCATTTCAAAATTCTATTTTCGTTTGAACATTATACCCAGAGCTAGAGAATATAGAAGAAATTGTATGAAAAGTTTTACGCTTTAAAATCTGTTCTAGAGTCTCAAGGGGTAGAGTTACTACCTATACCAACATATATACCAACCTCAAAAGTACTTCTCTATATATTATACAAATATTGAAGTGCATAGAAATGTAAAAGTGTGAAGAAGGTGTAAGTCCATGTGTATAACGTTGCACTAAAGACTTTGCCAATTACAACTTTGACTCGTCCACAGGATGATGATAAAATTTGTCAAAAACAGTTTTCAACATAAATGAACGAACTTTAAAGCTTGTTGTTTGACCAACTTGGACCATGATTCAAACAGAAGGAGTTTTTACTCTGGGATTATGGGAATAGAGCATAGTTTATTAAAAAAAGAACAAAAAAATAAAAGAGTGAAATACAGAAACTGTTTTTTTTTTTTTTGTTAGTTGGATGAGAAAATTGAATATTTCCATTAGTGTTTTGGAAGTTATTTGTTTTCGTGGGTATCTAGGTTGTTACACAAAGCTTTAATAATTAAAAAACCATTGAATAATATTTTCCAAAATTATTTGTTGTTGTTGGAATCACCTTATATAACTTTGAAAGTGGGATTCAAGGAAGACTTTTCTTGAACTTTGGATTGGAATTGTACTTGATTTAGTAAGAATTTAAAAATTTAAGAAGGTTAATAAAGTTTAAAAGACTATTTAAGTTTTAAGTAACGATTATTTCAGTTAGTATGCATGAAATATCTAAGGTCTTTTAAATGCATATTGCACGGCACCTATTACAAGAAATAGAAGAATATGAAAGATTTTTGTACAGTGAATTGAGAAAAAGATGATTATTAGATATTGTTGGGTTTAAGAAGATTAAACAAAATGATATTTTAAATATTTCTATTATGTTTAAAAAAAAATTGTGTCTACTATAATTCTTTTCTGGAGAAAATTGATTGATCGATTATTAGGAGCGTAGAGCATTTTTTGGGTTGGGGTCGAAATTCTGTATGGGCCAAAATTCGGATTCCAAAATTCTGTATTCCAAAATTCTGTATTTTAAAATTCTGTAGATTCAAAATTCTGTATTTTAAAATTCTGTAAATCGAAAATTCTGTAAACACAAAATTCTGGATTTCAAAATTCTGTATTCCAAAATTCTGTACTAAAAAATTCTGTAAATGATAAAAGAAAAATTGTTTTGATAATGAAAAAAGTGCGTACTTTTTTCATTATCAAAACAATTTTTCTTTTATCATTTACAGAATTTTTTAGTACAGATTTTTGTTATTTTCTATGCAGAACCTTGAAGCAGTTTGCGTTCGACAGCTTAAGTTAAGTGTTATGAGTTAATCGTGATATAAAATGAATTCAGAAAAATGGAAAATATTAAATTAGTAAATAAAGGAAAGGATAAATTGTGTGTCGATGGTTTTATGTTTAATAACGAAGAAAGAACAACTTACGAAAAAAAAAAACATGGAAAATGAAATATTTTTTTAATGAAAAATCTCGGAAAATAGGGTAGGTACTTAACTCAAATTAGTCATGCACTTAATAACTCCATTTGAATTTTGTCGAAAAAAATTGAATTTTTTGAGAAAAATGAAATTCAAGCCAGCAAACATGAAAATCTCGGAAAACTTATCGGAAAATGGAGCGCTTAATTCAAATTAGTCGAACATTCAATTATTTATGTCCAATTTTTTCGAAAAAGTGGAATTTTTTGAAAAAAAAAAAAAACAAATTCAAGTTAGTAGAACATGAATTTGAATGGAAAATGAAAATGAAAATATTTTTTTTTTAATGGAAAATCTCGGAAATTTTTTTCGAAAATTGGGTACTTAACTCAAAGCACTTAATTATTCAAGATAATTAAAAAAAATAAATTATTTTTGTAAAAAAATTTTTTTTTGGAATTTTTGTTTGGCACCTAAATATTAAACCAAACCCGAATTTTTTACTAACAGTTTAAGGCATTTTCTGTGAATTGCTCTGCTAACTTTAAATCGAGTTAGCAGAACATTAAGTTTTTCCAAAAGTAGGGGAGCACTTGATATAATTTTGGGGTACTTGCTCTGCTTACTTGAGGGACATGTTTTAATGTATAGAGATTTAAGAATTACAGAATTTTTAAAAGCAGAATAATGGATTTGCAGAATTTTGAAAAACAGAATTTTGGATTTGGATTTTTGAAATACAGAATAATAGAAAAGCAGAATAATGGAATACAAAAAGTCCCCTTTTTTTAGCATTCAGATTGCTTGGGGCACCATAAAATGAAATTGTTTAAAAATTTTAAGTTTACAGTTTTGTTCGTTTATTAAGATCGCTTCTTTTAATTACTATTCTAATTCGAAAATAAAAAAACAAAAATTAAATCGCTCCACCCTAATACATATGTACCTACACCAAAGGGCTTTTTCTGTGCTAGGTAACAGTGCTTGTTCACTCGAGTTTACTGGGGCTTGACGAATCTAATAGTTCAAACCCAAGGAACAGTCACCCTTGGTGGCATACAAAAGTGCTGATGAATGAAGTACAAACTGCTCCGAGAGGCTGATTGCTTAAAGCCTACCCTAAGTAAAAGTCCTTTTCCAAATTTTAAATTGTTTTGTATATTTTTGCTTTGAAACGAGATTTCTCTCTCTATTTGTCGAATCAAAAAAGCCATTATTTTAAATTCTATCTCCATACTCAATATTTAATATATTGCTTCAAGCTATTGATTTTAAATTCGATACACTTTAATTTAAGTCAAAATTTCTTGAGATTCTTTATTTTATTTTATTTTATTTCGAACATCCAAATACGAACAATGCGACACAATCTATATATATTATTTATCCCTTGTACTAGTTCACCCTTCAAAGTTATTGAAGTTCAGCTTTATCTATATACAAGTACATGTTTACACACATGGTCTAAATAGTAACAATAGTAGATACTTCACTCTCTTCCTCTCTATATCGGTCTTTTGTTTCGATTTTGTGAAACCCTTCGACCACAGGATACAAGAACATAGTTTACCTGCAGGCAAGATATCGATCAGTGCCCAAGCATACTACTTACCAGTAAAAAGCAGCACCAAATCACACTCTCAGAGGCATAGGACATACAAAACACACACATTCTCATGGACGATGAATAAGATTCATATGCACCCTCCCAAGCTCCCAACCCCAGTAGCAATAGTAACACACAATATGCTCGAGGAGTAAAAGCAACCGGAAACTTCCCAAAGAATACTCTGAATAGAGGTTTCCTTTTCGCCACAAATGCATCTCTTGTGTGTGTCTATAAACGTCCGGGCTGCACTTGTTTCCTGCAACTTTGAGCAGCATTTCCCCTGCAGTTGATGCATTACAATTGATAATAATCAAACATATTGTTGCTTATGAGAGGCATTCAATTACACATTGCATATAAATCGAAGGCACCCCAGAATACTATATAATAGAAAACATGGCTGTTGGTTTGGAAAATGGTTGATGGAGGCTCTATTCTATGGCTAGCATCATCGTTGTCGTAGTGTCATAGAGAGGGGACAAACATGGGATAGACGTTTGGCAATAACTATTTGTATGGACTCATGAACAATATACATTGAATTTTGTTGTTAGTACAATTGTAACATCGTCTTGCTTCCCACACACAACAAAATATAAATGCTGCACACTTTCATCCCACATCATTAAATTGCACTCAATGGAATATCGTTTTGTTGTACAATGGGGTACGTTTGTATTTTTAAAGATGCATATATGCAATAAAACAATAGAAGGCAATCTGTAGAATCTAAGGTAATATTGTTTAAATGAAAAAACAAAACTTTACCTTTGTCAAACTTATAAGTAAAATGAACTTTATTTTAAAAAGATGTAAAAATGTCTGGGTAGGTACATTATAAAATAAATAAATAAATTGTTGTATAACGACCCTATTAAGGGACAAGGCCTAGTAATTTACAGCTCTTAACCATTCTTGTGTAGGTGTAGGCAGCTTAAAACGAGTGAAAAATCAAGGTGCCCTCAATGATTCTTTATTTGACAAATTACGAAAAGTAGTTGAGAAGTTATGATAGAACAGATGAATAGTCTTTAATACTTACGTATTATACCTGCCGTGATAAGGTACACTCAGAAAAAAAGTTGTAATTTTAGGAACTTTATAACTACTTTCGATCAATAATTTTCGTAGGTTAATTTAAACCCAACGACTTGCAATTCTTGCAACAAGAACGCAATTGTTAACTATTAAGAAGGAAATTTTCTTCTTGTTTTAAGAATGAAAGTTGTCAAAATTCCAAGAATAGAAATTGTCCTAAGAACGCAATCGTAAAAGAGGTTGTCTGTAAAGCCGGTTTACGGACGATGATTTTACGTGATAACGTCCTCAGAAAACAGGTTGTGTTCTTTTGTTTAAAATGAGTCAATTGAAGCGTTTACTTTTTTCAAACAATCATAATTTACAAGAAAAAGCTAAAAAAAACCTTTTTTAAATTTTTACAATGCGCAAAAAGTATAAAAATAATTTATTGAAAACAATCATTTTCATAAAAAAAAACATGAATTTTTATCTTCTAACGTCATAATTTCCATTTTTTCCCTAACAACCTATAATAAATTTTATACCATCTGAAAGCTTATTGTCTCAGCTCAATATATATATTTATCGATCAGGTCTATGAGACATCTACAAAAAGAGCTAGAATTTTTTGAACTCGATCAAATTTTATTAAAAAAAGCAATAAAACATCTATTTTTATGTATATACCATGTGAAAGCTTATTATTTTACCTTTCATATGACGTATCAATCTCATTTCATAAATGCCTACAAGAGAAATTAGAATTTTTTAAAGTCAACCATGTCGAATTTCCAGACTATGAGATTACGGTACTTCCCACACTGGTGGCTGTTCGGGGGGCAACAGATCTCCACTGGTGTTTTGAGGATTTTCGCAAGTTTCTTGATTTAGCATTGTGAAGCTTGTAGTTAGTCCTCCGTTATGTGTGATATACCAAATGAAAGGTATTTGTATCAGGATGCTCATAAAAGTTTAATAAAATTACTATCTGCTCTTGGTCAAAAGTTATAACCTGTTGAATTCTCAAATTTTATTTTACTGTTTTCTCAAAATTTAGCTTACGAAAATGATTGAAACTTCGCACACATTTAGTCGTAGTCATGGTCTATAATTATTGCATATACTTTATTCCTGTATCTATTAAAGAAAAAAAGATAAAAATAAAAAACGATGAAAATCGTTTAAAAACGGTCAAAAAACGTGTTTTTTAAAAACTTGTTTCTTCCGTTATTCAGTCAAAACTCACTAAACGATTTCAAGTTTTTGCACATGTATGCATAAGGCCAACCTACATGTCCTATTAGTTTGATTTTTTGAACGCTCCGAAAAAAAGCTAAAAATCAAAAATTACCCAAAAATACACCTAAAAAACAAGGTGTTTTTCAAAAATTCATATTTCGAAACGCAGAGTGTAGGAAAAAAATCCGTATCAGACGCTTAGTTTTTTTTTCCCTCATCTTTCACCTGGCATCTTTAGAATTGTCAAAAAAAATTTCCTTTACCCAAAATCATCATTTTATCATAGCCCCAACACGTGTACAACGTTCAAACGTTATAGTTTAGTTTCAATGTTTTCTTAAATTATTCTTATCTATCTATAACAAAAAAAATCAATTCTCTACGACTTCACGTTTAGATTTTAGCCTAAATTTCATCTTTCCGTTTTACCCCTACTAAATGACGGAATTTTTAAAAAACCTTCATTTGGATTAAGCTTTAGGTTATTATCTTTCAAATAAGCTATAGAAGATTTTTGTATCTCTAATAGTTTATTTTTAATTTTTAATTGAAATTTTTTGCCGCACTGCGAAATTGCGAGAGTGTAACATTAGAAAATGGCGTCACTTTTTTGTGGTGTCTGCCATGGTTCATCGACTTATAAGACGTTATCACGTCAAAAATAAGTTCTTTCATAAAACGTAACATTTTTAATTGAAAAAGATTACATTATGCCAAAATGTTTCTTCGAAAACAGCAAAAAATGGGTTTTTGAGATTTTCTAACGGTAATATCTAAAAAACGTGTATGCTGATTCGGAATCAGCATACAAAAATCCTTTAGAAAAGTATAGTTTTATTTAAAGGAGGATTTCCTTGCAGACCAGTGATATTGGTTCAACAAAAAAATGTGAACCTTTCAAGAATATAAAATCCATTCCCTGAAAAATATTAGAAATATTAAGAATTTTTAGAAACATTTATGTATATTTCATTTAACAAAGTCAAAATATTTTATATGTATGTAAATAAAAAATAACTTAAATCTTCTCAACTGTTGAGAGTGATACTCCTAACACATTTTGAAAAATTTACAATATTTTTAATGTAAAAGCAGTTTTTAGAATCTTTTATTTAAAATGATTGAATGGCTTACCAAATGGACAAATCTTTTTATACGTCAGATATATAAAAGGTTTGCAAGTTTTACTAATAATTCTCGATGGCGTTATGATCGTGTGCAGCATCAAATTAAAAAAAAAATTAAAAGTTTCTTGAAAGGGAAATCAAAGAAAAGAATTAAAAAAATAAAAAAATAAAGACAAAAATAACCATTACACACTTCAAGAGACATCATTTTTAATACATTTCATAGAAGAGTTTTTCTTGAATTGATGATAGAAAAATTATCCGATCCGTTTTGTTCGCTCTTCGAACTTGGAAAACTTTTCAAAAGTTATTGAGCATTTGGATCTTTAAAGCATGGCAATGCTAAAGAATGATCAATCGATGGACAATCCCCAACTTAAAAATAGTTCAAGGGTAAATGTTTTTTATCACTGTTTATTCACTAACATATAATATAACTCCTTTCCATTATATCTAGTTATTTCTTTTAATTAATGACAATTTCATACTTTTGAAAACTTTAAATTTAATAATGACAAAAACTCCAATTTTTGAAATGTAACAGATTAACATTTAGCTTTGTCTTATTTTAAGAATAAAGGTTGTCGTGTCAATAATTGTTGTCTTATTCCAAGAACTAGTTGTTGATAGCTCAACATTTTGTTGTTAAACGTCAAGAATGCGTTTTTTAAATAACAGTTACCCCCTGAATACAATGGTGTAGCTGTGGCTGTAGCTTCAACTTGTAGCGGAAGTTGAAGAATTCTCAACTTTTTACTCAGCTGCCGCCAACTTTTGTTGTTGTTTCCCTCGGTAAACAACAGTAATACACTATTGTATTCAGCCAGTTAAATTGTGAGAGCACGACCCACCAACGCAAAAAAAAACATTTTAGCTTCTTAAGTCATCAATTTTCATATTTGATACCTTAAATATAAATTGTTAAATAAAAAATAATAATAACACTGGTCTGCAAAATTTAACTTTTTTTTTCTCATTCAAATAATTTTTTGATATAATGAAAGAATCTAAATCTGGTTTCAGAAAAATTCTATCAGGTACCATTTTTGTAAAAATGATTTTTGAAAAATGTGGGTAGTTTCTAAAAAATCAACCTTTTAGATTTATTTGAACTCGTGCAAAATTAAAACTATTTGTAGCATTGAGCTCAAATTTGGAGGACTTATTCCTCGTAATATGGCCTATCGATTGACACCAAATATGTCCTTTTACATTAATGTTTACTCATATTTTAAAATACTGATTTATAAAAAAAGCAGAAATATCGAAATTCTTTACTTTTTAGTAAATCCAACACGAACAAAAACACCTTAATTAAGGAAAATATAAAAAAATATCAACGCTCATTATATTTAAAAAGTCAAATATGTAAAGAAAACCATAATAAAATACATTAAACAAAATGTTTACGTGTTTTGTAATTTTATATACTATTTATCTATTTAGAAATATCTTATTTGTAATAAACCATTCGATAAACTGCCTTGTAAAGCTTCAGATTTGTTTCTCCTAGAAACAAAAGTATACTTTTCTTATAGTTTTTGATGCTGTGTTAGAATCCGCAGTCAAAAAAATTCTATCAATTGAGGATTTTAAGATATTCGCATTAAAGTATCACAAAATCAAGTTTTTTCTTAGAAAATCTCAATAAAAACTACTATATCTCACAAACAAGAGCTGACCGAAATTTTTTGAGTTCAGATTCAAAATCAGTACACTAAAGTCCATTAGAAAAGTATATTTTTGCTCTAGGGAGAAAGATATATTAATTTTAAGAGATCAGTTTTTTTTTATGATAAGATATGCCAAACCTACTAAACTTACTTAAATTAAGATATCTCGGAGAAGAAAAGAGATATTGAGAAGATTGAAACTGAATTTGAAAGAAAAAAATAAGTTCTTTTATAAACCGTAACAATTTTAATTGAAAAATATTACATTATGCCAAAATATTTCTTCGAAAACAGCAAAAAAAATGGGTTTTTGAAATTTTCTAACGGGAATATCTCAAAAACGTGACGTGCTAGATCAATTCTGACTTCGGATTTGGAATCAGCATACAAAATCCTTTAGAAAAGTATAGTTTTATTTAAAGGAGGATTTCCTTGCAGACCAGTGTAATTAAGACAAGAATATAATAAATTGTTTAACTAACAACTTTTCGGCTTTGAAAAAGCTTAAGAATATCATGTATTTGATTTCAACAATTTTTTACTTGCGATATAGGTACTATAGGGCAAGTTTAGGATTCGTAAAAAAAATCGAACTCGAGATAACAATTTTACATGACATTACGATGATGGAGAATACCAAAAAAGTGGGTCCGGCAATTCTGTCTGTCTGTCTGTCTGTCTGTCTGTCTGTGTGTCTGTCTCCATCTGGAGCTGCAGCCTAAACGAGTGAAGTGATTTTCTTCAAACTTGGTAGTTAGCAGTTTTTGGTGATTCCCTAGAGTGGAAATTGAAATTTTTTTTTATGACCAAAACTAACGGTACCTGCCATATAACGGAAATAGAAAAGTTAATTTTTTTCAAAAACGGCTCTAACGATTTTGATCAAAATTTTTGTGTGTAGTACTACACATAAGAGCCAACTTTTGAAATAAAAAAAATATTTTTTGTACCGTTATTAACGGTACCTGTCATAGAACGGTTTTTTTCGTTTCTGAATATCTCGTACAACATTAACCCGATTTAAATGAAAATTTTTATACAAAAGTGTTTAAGTAAAGATAATATTAAAATTTTAGAAAATTTTCAAAAAACGCATTTTTGTTTTTTTAAAAAATATTTCAAAATTTTTTTTTGAAAAATCAATTTTTTGAAAACGGATCAATGAAAAATTTTGAAATTTTGTTTTTATGTGTAAATTAATTATTTCTTCAAAATGGCATACCAACTTTTTTTTTGAAAAATGTTAAACATTTTTTATATATAAAAAATTATTTTTTTAAAAAACGGCTCCTACAATTTTCGAAAATTTTTTTCTAAAAATACCTTTTTATACAAGAAATAAAATGGCATATTTTTTTTTTTTTTTTTTTTAAGATAATTTAAAACGGTCTTTTAATTAATTATAAAAACAGATTTAATTTTTTTATACTACTTATGAAATTTCTTCAAAATATCAAATTTTAAACATTATAGTTACTTTAAGCATAAGAGCAAGTACGTGCGACCCCAGTCGTGCAATTTATTTCTTTATCAAGCGATTAAATTAATTGTTAAAAAAATAAAAACTCGTTGTTGTGACAACAACTTTTTGTTGTTCTAACAAATTTTAGCTAACAAGCATTTAACAACGTAAAATTCTTGGTTTAACAACGATTATTTTCCTGAGTGTAAAAAAAAAGCATCTCGAGTTTTATATTATTCCTTATCTGAGACCAAATGAATGCTGTTGTTTTTACATTAGCTTGTACCAGGAACTTTTATGCCTACCATTCTTCGTAGTTTGTGGTCGTATTGAAACGTTCAATCATTATATAGCCCTATTCTGAAAGTCAAAATGAATCGTATTGTTAATTTTGACTACCTTTTTCGGTCAATCAAATTCCAATCTTTGTAAATTTTTTTTGACTTTTCGAATTGAATGTTCCGCTGCACTGAAGGGTTAAAAACTGAATACGATGTGGCATTCGCGTAGTTTCGCCATCGCAATGGAAAGACTTTTGCTGATTATAAGGCTTTCACCGCGAGTCAAATGCTTTCCACCGCAAGTCAAACTGATTTTACTGGCAATCAGAGCTGGTAAACTTAATGACCAATGTGCATTTTACATTTTAGCTATTTGCAGGTCCCATTTATTTCCTATATAAAGGGTTTTGATTAGCAGATAAGGAGGATTGATTTTGATGTGACAGTTTTCGATATAGATAAGTATCTTTTCATTCAGTCTATCTATTCATTCATTTTTTTTTTTTTTTTTTTTGACTTTTAGAAATGAGTGTATTTTGCATTGAAAAGTATTTATATAGGTACATTAATGGACATCTTTGCCAGCATTTTAAATATTATTAATATCATAAAAGCAATGTCAGTGTTTATTAGTTTCGCCAGACATAAGCTACATTGATAAAAATTAATTTATATACCTAACCTGATGTGTCAAAAAATTAATTCTATATCAACAAGAAAAGAGAAGTTTTCGATATGAATTATTCATATTTATGGAAACTGGATAATATCTTTGATATAACCAAAAATAAATGATTTCGTACAGAGACTTTTGTTTTTTTTTAATGAAATGTAACACCTCTTTCGTACATTTATTTTACAATATTTATTTTTTTGAATCTGGTCCTTTTTTTAAGCACTTTAATGTCGTTTTTAAAGACTGGTGTTTATCTGTGCCTGCTAAAATATTTCGTTCGTGATTGCGATTTTTAATACTAAAATCTACGAGTACTTTGGGCACTTAAAAAGTTATATGACAATTTATTAGTACAAATTCAAATGATAGAAATTTTTGGAAATACGAGTATATTGCTCTTCAACAACCTGGATAAAATATTTGGATGAGCGAATTATATATTTAATTAAAATATCAGCTCCATTTGCTCAAAATAACAATATTTACTGCTTTACCCCAAGAAACATATGGTTCGCGATAATGAGTGCAAGAGGCTCCGCAACCTATCATTTGTTTATCTTAAACTTTTTCGCTCCACAAATTCTATGTTTTTCAAGAATATCTACCTTCATGTGAATAAGGAGTACAAGTCTTTATGTGCTTCAAAAAGAAAGGATCACAATATAAGTCTAGCGAAAAAACTGATGGGTTGTAAGAATTCAAAGGCTTTCTGGGATAATGTTCGTGAGCTAGGAGGACGTTCTCGGAATTCGGTGAATACTCTCGCAGCTGAGACACTTGCAGCACATTTTAAAACTCTTTTGTCGGCTGACGAGAGTCTCCATACCTTCGCTTATGATCTACCCAACTTTATTGTTAATGAACTGGATAGCCCAATCTTATTTTTACTTGCGATATAGGTACTATAGGGCAAGTTTAGGATTCGTAAAAAAAATCGAACTCGAGATAACAATTTTACATGACATTACGATGATGGAGAATGCCAAAAAAGTGGGTCCGGCAATTCTGTCTGTCTGTCTGTCTGTCTGTCTGTCTGTCTGTCTGTACCTCGAGCTACCGCCTAAACTAATAGAGCGATTTCTTTCAAACTTGGTATTTAACAGTTTTGGGTAATTCCCTAGAGGATCAATTAAAATTTTTTTTTTAGGACCAAAACTAACGGTACCTGTCATATAACGGAAATAGAAAAGTTAATTTTTTTCAAAAACGGCTCTAACGATTTTGATTAAAATTTTTGTGTGTAGTGTAGCACCTAAAAGCTTCCTTTTGAAATAAAAAAAATATTTTTTGAACCGTTATTAACGGTACCTGCCATAGAACGATTTTTTTGATTTATGAATTTCTCGTAAATGACAAAACATATTTCGACCAAAATTTTTGTACAGAAACATTTAAACTATCGTTATTTAAAAAAAATAATTAATTTAAACACAAAAACGGAATTTCAAAATTTTTTTTTGAAAAATCAATTTTTTGGAAACGGGTTAGTAAAAAATTTTGAAATTCCGTTTTTGTGTTTAAATTAATTATTTCTTCAAAATGGCATACCAACTTTTTTTTCGAAAAATGTTAGAAATTTTTTATATATAAAAAATTATTTTTTTTAAAAACTGCTCTAACGATTTTCGAAAAAAAATTTCTAAAAATTCATTTTTATACAAGAAATAAAATGGCATACTTAGTTTTTTGTAAAAGATCATTTGAAACAATATTTAATTATTTATAAAAAAAGATTTTATTTTTTTTGTGCCACTTATGAAATGCCGTGAAAATATCAAATTTTCCCTTATTTAGTTCAATAAAAAGCTTTAACATTAGAGTAACTTTTACCATAAGAGCAAGTACGTGCGACCCCAGTCGTGCAATTTATTTGAACTGGAATCAACTCTACAAAAAATGAAAAATAACAAAGCACCCGGTATTGATGGAATTCCAGTTGAATTTTATAAAAATAGTACTGAACAATTCAAAAACTATCTTCTACTGTACTTCAACAGATTGTATGATGAATCCCATACGCCAACCAATCTAAATAAAGCAATTATCTTTGCTATTTACAAAAGTGAAGATGCAAATCAGCCAGCGAACTATAGAGGTATATCTATTCTAAGCTCGTTGAGGAAGATCTTCAACTCAATTCTTTACGAAAGGCTGATCAAATGGATCGAGAACAAAAACCTTCTCAGTATTTTTCAAGCCGGTTTTCGTTCAGGGTACTCAACGCTTGATCATATTTTTGCATTAACAAGTATTGCCAAGAAATCGATTGATAAAAAGAAAAAATTGTTCACTTGTTTCGTCGACTTCAAAGCTGCATTTGATAAGGTGAATCTCTCGGAAGTTCTTGCAGCTGTACTTTAACTTTCTTATTTCATCGAGTGCTTCTGTATGGGATGGATCGGATCTGTCAGATTGGTTTGAAACGACAGCAGGTGTGCCACAAGGCTGTATTTTTATGCCCAATCCTCTTCGCCTCATTCATTGATGATATTTCGGATGTTCTTCCTGGAGGAGTATCTTTTGCTGATATTCAGGTGAAAGTCTTACTCTATGCTGAATACTTAGTATTGCTAGCTGACAACCCTTTCACTCTTCAGCTGCAAATCAACAGATTAAATACCTTCTGCGAGAAATGGGGGTTAGTTGTCAATACCAGCAAAACAAAAGTGATGGTTTTTGAAGCTCGTCAAACAAGAAGGCTTCGGGAATAGAACTGTTTTCTGAATAATGTCACTATTGAAGTTGTGCAGGAATTTAAGTATTTGGGAGTCTTGATCACGCACAACCTTAACTTCTCTAAGCATGTGAAACATAAATGTAATGAGGCTAAATTGGCTCTGAGCTTAATGTGGCCCAAGGTCTTTGCGAATAAAGAAATCGATCTGGTGTCGAAGTATCGTGTATTTCACGCGACTGTGAATACATGCATGTGCTATGGTGTCCAGGTCTTCGGATACGTTTATATGGAGGTGTTTGAAGCATTATAAAGATATTTTTTCAAGCGCTTATTTAGATTACCAAATTCAACGCCAAACTATGCCATTCATGTAGAATCTGGTTTATCGCCACTTTACACTATCCTGAATCTTAAATCAAACTCCGATTATTTGATAAGAGTGATGAAAAGAAGCGGAAGAAGTCTTCACAAATCAATGATGGTAAGGTTGTTGCAAACGAGGGCCTCGCCATTTAAGGAGTGGAATGAATTAGCCATAGCCCATGAGCCTAATCTTTCCATCAATGAAACAAATGTCGATGAATGGCCGGGGATTTTTGCTAATTGCAAAAATTGATGAAAAGACTTACATTCAACATCTATCTAGAGCAACAGAAACAACTTCTAGAAATACATATAAGAACCTTGATCACCAGTTGCCCTCAGAAGTAAACTATTTTTAATAAGAATTTTCGGTTGAAGCTATAAGCTACGTATTCAGAACACTGTTAAACTTAAACTTTAAACTCGATTTATTTTAAAAAATTTAAAAAAATGGTATAGGAATTTCCGTTTAGGCCCTATAGCTCGATATACAGATGAACGCACAGACCGACGAACGGCATGACGAAAACCACTTTTTGATCATAGTAATGTTGGTTTTGATTAAAACCACGAAATTTTTTTTTGACATGAGAAGTAAATTACAATGCAATAATTACTAGTATACAACCGATTTAAAGGTAAGTGGAGGGGCTAGTTAAAATGCTATTCTAATATTTACTCTGAAAGGACCACGCACATTTTGTAATGGTTTTTATGTTAATGCATAAGTTGTAGATCTTTTTATTACCTACAACTTTGCCATACAACTTTTTTCCATATAACTTGTAGTTTTGCCGGAAATCGAGATATACCATTTTTTACCATTAAAAACTCAACCCACCCACTTCCCGAACTCGGCTCGCCCGTAATTTATTTTTCCTTTAATTTTTATCATATTCACCTCCTTTTCCAATGGGTTTCATCGTACTATGATTTTTTTTTGTTTCAAAAATTATCGACCCTGGTCTATTCTTGCTGAGGAGTACTAAAATTTATAATTTTACTTCTAAACATTAGATCTATCATTCGGTTTGAAGCCTATTTGAAGCCTAACATTCGGTGACCCTTGAAAGAGTCCTTAGACAAGGACGAAGTTATTAGATTGCAGGACAAGTTAATTTATTATTACCCTACAAAAACAACTGATTGACAAAAAAAAAAAAACAGCTTTCCATTACTTCTAGTTTCAATATTCAATCATTACGACAAGGAAGGAAACAGTGCATAACTCTGTAATTCATCATTCAATCTTGTTGTTTAAAATGTCTGCAGGTGTATAGCAATTCTAGAATTCAAATCAAGTACATAATCAAGCTACAAAACAAGTTAGCAATCAAATATTCAGGAAACAAGAAAAAAAAAAATACTTGAATGAATATTTCGCTTTCTTACCACAAGGGTCACTTCATCTTCTCCAACCATCGCACCTTCTTCGGCTCGTCGAAAGTCCTAGGAACAATGATTTATGTGGTGAATTGAGTGCTTGACTCTCCGACTGATATCGCACAGGAGCATATCTGTGCGTGGTTCACTATTGAGTAAGGCAATAATTTTGCCAATGCCAACAACCAACCCCCCTCCCAGAAACCACCCATATCGACATAATGTTGTAAGTTTATTAAATACGAACGCAATTGCTGGGGCTTTTGACATTTAAGCCATGAAAAGTGTCCTTGTATAACTAAGGGATGTCATTTGGGGATGCGACACTGTTATATGGAAATCTATAAGTCGGTCTTGGTTTTAAGGTTTACATTGTTGGCTTGGTGGAGGCGGTCGGTGTGGTGGTAGTGATTATTATATTATGATGATGATGAGGATTTTTTTTTTTTTTTTTGTAATATTGCTTCACTCGCTTTTGCTCATTTATTCGTTGTAACAATATCCTGCAGCTCAAACGTGATAGCTGATGGCCCATAAATATGGACGGTGTCTTTATTATCCTTATGTTTTAACACTGGGAAAATCATTATTCGTTCCACCAGATACGAGTAGGTATATAGTGCTACCATGGTTTGTGGGGAGAATATAAAAATGGAGAAGATGAATGTTCTTTTGTGTCAATTAATTAAAGTGGCTTTAATTAGGTTTAGTCCTTTCAAGTGATTATATTATGTTGAAAAGAGTATTTCAATGAAAGCCTGGCTATATAGGGTGTCGTTTATTTATTTATTGAATTTATTTTTAATTTTATTGCCTTGAAGGAAGAGATCAGATCCAAATTATATAGTGAAGAATTTTATTTATATAATATCCAATATCAGGCTTAATGAAATGTCAAAGCGCTTCTCGCTGTGTTTGATGAGTCTTTGATGTCAGGTAATGCTCTTTTTGAAAATGTTAATCTATTTTAAAAGTTTATTCTGTCTAGTGTTTCTGTGGCAACAATGAAACACCAGTTTTTGGAAATTTTTCAGAGGAGAAGTTTGAGTGTTTAATTGGTACCATTGTAAAAGTAAGTGGAGAATATTGGTATAGGGCCAAGGCCAAGCTCCTAGAATCAATGCTGGACCCATTTCCAGACAAACATATGTATACAGGGTGTCCTGTAAATTTTTAATTCGTACCCATTTTTGACTAAAGCAAAAAAACACATTTTTTTAGAAATTTTACCTGGTGCAGGTTTTCCCAAATATCATCAAATCTATACGTTTTCTGGCAAACTTGTGAACAACATTTTTGTTCATTATTGTTTTCTTCATAACAATAAATTTATAAAACACTATGTTTATTACACATTTAACGAAGAAAATCGGCCCCAAAGTCAAAAATTATCATGGGTAAGAAAAAAATAATTCCATTTAAAAATGAATATCTTAGCAATTAAAAAAGATAATAACATTTTTTAAATGCAGATACAAAGAATAGCATTTCTTCTAAAAATCAAGACATTAATGAAGTTTTTATAATAAGTATTAACGGAGTTATTAACATTAACATGAGTAAAGGCATACCAAAGTAAGCGTTTTCTTAAATCATCGCTAAAGGCTATCAACTTTGCAGATAGAGAGTTAGGTACTGTACAAAATTGTTTTTCTTAGAATAAACCCAAGAATCATCCTTCAAAATCTCCTTATCTCATTCCGGGACACCCTGCAAACCATAATGTTAAGTGAGAGGCCCTGACCCAGGCTCCCTAGACATAAACGCTAGCTACCTCATTGAATTCCATGAATAACACATATTGCGAATTTCAGGTTTATAGAATAGAGTTACATTTTCATATGAAGTTAGAGCGAATTACTCTCCATTCTAAATTTGAAACATTTTTGTTTGTTTCATTATATTTCTGAGTTTATATTCCAAACTTTAAACAGTTTTTCAAAACAACATTGTTTCAGTTTTTTGTGAAGGTTAAACAACTAATTGACGGTTTAAGCTGAAATGAAAATAAATAAATGAATAAATAAAAATAAAATGAAAAACTGGATCGCACGTACAAGTACCTACCTACTTGCTGTAGTGCTTAAGCTTTTAACGAAAAATATTATGGAAATAATTTTAAAGGAAGAATTTCATAGGTAAATTTAAAAACATATAAAATTTGTTTTTATAATTATAATTTAAATACCGTTTTAAATGATTTTAACAACGCAACTTTTTAGTATTAAAAACGAATTTTAGAAAAAAAAATGAAACATTTTTCCAAAATAAAATTGTTTACTATTTAAAAAAAAATACCTAATAACTAACACTTAAAAATAAAATATTCTAAATATTTTTAACCCTTTTAACCCCAGGTAGAAAGTAGGTACACCAGCTTCTAACGATGAGCCCAACTGTTGTATGTACCTGTGCGAAACGCATTTTGGACTAAAAACATTTTTAGATAGAATTTTATTCATAAATTCCACAAAACATAAACAAAAAATTATGAGTTTATTTTCACTATTTTAGTTTTTCTGTTTTCTTTCACTTTAACGTAAATAATTTTTTTTTTATACACTACTAGAAAAAATTAAGGGATCAAAAAAAAATTCCAAATTTTTGGGCAAACTTCAACAGGCCGTAACTTCGAAAGAAATGGTCGTACAAGAAATCGATGAAGAAGGAAATTGTAGCTCCAAGTGTCTAGTTTTTGGATTAGAACTTTAAAAATTTTTAACCTCTGCGGTTTTTGAGTAATCGTAGAAAAACCAGCAACAAAAAAATTTTCAAAATTTTTTTATTTTTTTTTTGGTCTACGGGTGTGGAAAAAATTTTCTTAGCTTAACCACTATAAGGATCGGATACTTTGTTCATTTAGCTCTAATTTGGTTTTTTGAACACCTCGATACGTCCACTTCTCGCCGAGTATCGGTCTTCAAATGGAAAAGGATCCTTTTGTGTTTGATTATCGATATCTCAGCAACCAATGATCGCACAGAAAGTTAAAGGTGGGTTTCAAAAACTTGAATGAATTCTCCTTAACGGCTAGCCATTGCTTTTCCAAAAAAAAAATTTGTTCTTATTTTCACATTAATTTGAAAATGCAACAAAAAAAGGGCTTTTGGTGGTTTTTTGGAAAATCGAGCGCTAGATCGAAAATATTGAGGAAACCACTAATGTTGAGTGTGCCTTTTACAGTTCAATATGTTCAAAATGAACAAAGTATCCGATCCTTATAGTGGTTAAGCTAAGAAAATTTTTTCCACACCCGTAGACCAAAAAAAAAAAAATAAAAAAATTTTGAAAATTTTTTTGTTGCTGGTTTTTCTACGATTACTCAAAAACCGCAGAGGTTAAAAATTTTTAAAGTTCTAATCCAAAAACTAGACACTTGGAGCTACAATTTCCTTCTTCATCGATTTCTTGTACGACCATTTCTTTCGAAGTTACGGCCTGTTGAAATTTGCACAAAAATTTGGAATTTTTTTTTGATCCCTTAATTTTTTCTAGTAGTGTACATAAATACAAAAAAGTGAGAAAAATTCAAAAATACTGTTCTTTGGTTTTTATTTTGTACTTTATACAGAAATACATAATTTGATTTTTACAAAACTTCATTTAAACTCATGATTTTGAACTTTGGTATTTTCTAAAATAAAAAAAAATTATTGATATTAAATACATAAAAGTTAAATAAAAACATACAGCACAGCTCTTTAGAGAAAAATGAAAGAAAAAAAACAATTTGTTGTTTTTTTTTTTCATTTTACCCAATAATAATTCAATAATTTTTTTTTATTTTAGAAAATACCAAAGTTTAAAATTATGTATCTGTCAATAATTATAATTATTAAATGTAGCTAACAAAAAAATATGTTCATGTACCTAAGTTTAAAAAAAAAATGTATAATAGTGTAAAACATTTTTAATATCAAGTTTTAAATCAAAATAATGTTCGGTAACTTTTTTGATTGAAAAATAAGGCTTTTTTTCAAATTAAAAAAAAAAACTAAAAGTTGAGGTGAACATAAAAAAACAATATAACTGAATTTTTTTCTGACAATTTTTGAGGTTACCTACATAGGTAGGTACAATTGAGTAAAATTTGTAAAACTTTTTATCACCAATTTTCTTTTATAGGAGGGTTGGGTACGATTGACCGCATTTTAAAATCTCGTTCTTAAAATTTCGCATCTTAAAATCTTGCATTATGAAATCTCTTATTATGAAATCTCACAGTTAAAAAATCTCTCTTAACGAAAGCTCGCAACATTAAAACTGAGCAAACTAAAATCCCGAAATTTATAATCTCGCACTGAAATAAAATATTTATTAATTCGGGCGCGCGAATCTGTTGCTTACACACTTTTAATTACGCTCAAACCTAATTCTAATTTTATGCGAGATTTTGATATTACAAGAATTTAATGTATACTAGCTAGATTTTTTTCCTAAAAAGCGAGATTTTACTTTGCAGGATTTTGAAAATGAGAGATTTTGTTATGTGAGATGATAATGTTAAATCCCATAAATTCAAAAATAGCTTCTTTAATCAATTTAATTAATTTACCAGAATGTTGTTTTTTCTGTTGTTATTTATATTAGTTTATTTAGTTTCAATGTTAATATATGTATATTTTATTGTGATTAATTGACAATTATTACTCTTATATTGAGTTTAAGTTAAATGATTCCATTGTTAGTATTTAAGCTTATTTCTAATGTTAGCATTTAACATATTAAATAAATAAATAAATAAATAGATGTATAAAATGCGAAATTTTGTTTTGCGTGGTTTTTTTTTCAAAAATGCGAGATTTTATTGTTATAAAAGATTTTAGTTTGCGATCAATCGTACCGCTCCCTTGATAGGACTTTTACTTTTCACAGAAATCATAAAAAAATGCGATTTTTAACAGCCACCCTTTTTTTCCCACCCACCCCCTTTCACTCAATTCGTTTGCGGACAATTTATTTTTCCCTTTTTATATATAATTTATCCTAAGTTTTTCCACCGACTTCTTTCTTATAATAATTTTTTAACTTTTGTCCTCTGAAATCCGTATTGGCTCTGGTCTATATGGCATATCTTTATCGCATGTAAAAAATTAAGTGAAAAGAGGCAAATTTTTTGCTTCATTCATATTATACCTTGACTTTTTTTAAAACAAGTATAAATCACAAAAAACCTAACTCTGGGAGCACCACAACTTCACCTAAACATTAATCCACCAACAAAACATCTTCACAATAAAGCAGCATGTCTTATGTTGCTCATCTTATGTTAAGTTCTCTGTTAATATTAGCATATAAACCAATAAGCCTTTAATCCGAACCGAACCGCTATTCAAAATTCGATTGAATATACTAAAAATTTTCCAGATGAAATCCTTAACTTAGGGCACTCAGCTCACTTACTCATAGAAACATCATAATCTCTCTTCTATAGCATAGTATTATATGTATGGTTGTACAGTCATTGTTCAAGGGGTCGTCGTTGTTTATTCAATCGAGCCAATTGTCTGCTCTTATCAAAAAGTTTATCGGCTTAAACATCCGCATAAACTCCCAATTCCTTCCCAATCCCTATCCTCATGCTCAAGCCCATTTAAGGTTCATGCATGTATACATACACTTAAATATTCTAAATACACAATAACCCATTTCCGAGGGGAAGACATGGCATAAAATTTAAAGATTCTTAAGGGACCCGAATAAAAACCCCGCGTCTACTTAAATAGTCACAACACAATCGACTTTTTATCCTTCCCCAAGAAACAAGTACCTTCATTCCTTTGTATATGTTCTTTTTATTCAAAACCCCCAAAGAAAACGATGTCAAAATGTGGTGTTTTTTTTTTGGGTGGGGGGAAGTTGGAGAGCATATAGCTATCTTCTTGTTATCTGCAACTAAGATCTTTGCTAAACACATTGTTAACATTGCGTATTTTTGGTAAAAATAATACTCATATACGCCTTTAAGTTGTCGTAGGCGTTTTAAGTACATATCTTTAACATTCTATTTGTAAATTAATGTTTACTTACATGATATTGTATCCTTTTTCTTCTGTAAAAAAAGGATTTTGTTTGGACAACTAAATTGTTGCAATTAATTCTTTATTAAATTCAGACTTAAAGAATGAATCTGCATGAATTTTGAAATCATATGTGGAAGTAACTTATTTGACAAAAATGTCAAAAAATGACGAAACAAGTGACAATAGGAAATTATTAAGGAAGTGAAAATATACAAAGGTCTATTGAACTTCCTTGACATCAGATTTATGATTTACTCAAGTTAACTTTATGCCTTAAAATTCACGAAGAATGTAATACTTACAGCGGGATATAAAACACCTTTCATGTTGAAAAATGGTTTCAGAAAATGAACGAGAAAAAAAAAATTGATTAATGTTGTTTTGAGAAAAATAAAAAAAAAGGTAAATTACGAAGGTGTGGAATAAAAATTAACGATTGAAAGAAATTCAATTAAAAAAGTTCAAAAGAATTCATTAGTTTTATTTTTGAGGGTGATTTAGAGGCTTACCAACTTGTGCTTAAATGTTTTAAGATATTGGATTTGAACAAGCTTTCCCAGGCAGTTACACCTGCCTTGAGAATTGCGACTTTTTTCTTCTTTTCTTTTTTTTTTTTTAAGAATGAGCATAAATCTGCACTATTACATTACATCACGGCTGGATAGGGGCATTTTAACAAAAAGTTTAGGATTCGTAAAAAAAAAAAAACGAACTCGATACAACAAGGAGACATGACATAACGATCATAGAGAATGCCAAAAAAGTGAGTCCTGCAAATTCTGTCTGTCAAGCGATGTGCTTCAAACTTGGTAGGTAAGAGTTTTGGATTTTTCCCTATAGGGTAAACGGTACCTACTTGCCATATGACCAAAAAATAAAGTAGTTTTTTCTCAAAAACAGCTCTAATGATTTTGAGTAAAAAAATGATGTGCACTAGGGGAGAAGGGGGTACATTTGACACTTAGTTTTTAAAGGTCTGTATTTTCGAAAACTGTTAATGTTTTCCAATGTTTTGTTTTGTATTTGATTTATTGACTATTCAAGATTATACTAACAGTAATTTTTTTTTGTTTTACAACATTACAACATTTAAAAAAATTATGTTTTCTAAAAAAAGTCATTTTGTCAAAAGTGCCCCGATCCCGGGGCACTTTTGACTTTAAAAGGGGTACATTTGACAATGGTGGATTAAACCCCACATCGTGTGCATTACATTTTTAAAACTATCAGCGGATCTTACTCGTCTATTATTTAATTAGAAAAAAATAAGTTTTTGGTTTTAAACAACCTAGGTACTAAACAATATAACGAAAAAAATAAATCAAAAAATTTATTTTCTAAAAAGAAGAAGAAAAAACAAAAAAACATAAAATATTTCAAAAAATCTCTTTAAATCTTAATCAAAATTTATCGATGTCGATTTACTTTTAAATAATTTATTAAATAAATAATTCCCCAAAATCAACGTAAAAATGTGCCAAATTGCAAAAGTCAAAGGTGCCCCGAAGGAGCTTCATAACTGTTTTTCTTTTTTTTCAATAACTAATACTATTTTTTTTACAAAGCTGGTTTTAATTTACTTAACTTTAAGCATAGTGCTATCAAAATATTGATTCAGCATTGAAAAAACTTTTAATTAGGTTCAGAAATCGCTTACATACCGGTGGTCAAAAATAAGATCAGAAATACAGAAAACACGAAAGCACGTGGTACTCCGCGAAAAGTTAATGAAAGACTGCGAAATTTCGCAAAATTTCTTTAAATCAAACTAAGCTTCTTTCTTCATCCAAACTATTGTTAATTAAGGGCACGATCATACCGAAAAACGCAAAGTCAAATGTGCCCCGGTGTCAAATGTACCCCCGCTTACCCTATTGCACAAATGGTCCCGCTTTTGAAATGAAAATTATATGTTTTGAACCGTTATTTCCAGTTCCTGACTGTCTAATAAACCATTAAACCGATTATAAATAAAATTTCTCTAGGTATATTAACGTTTTAGTAGCCTTAATTGAAAAATTAAGAAAAATTTTCAAAAATACCAATTTTGGTTTTTTTTTAATTTTTCAATTTTTTTATTTGAACGTGAATGATGGAAAACTCTTGGTCTAAAGTCAAGTCAAGCTAAGAAGACTGATGTCGCTATAGTTGGTGCATTATTAAGGTTTTTGTTTCTCCGCAGGATCAGACAAATTGCATTCTGCGAAAATGATTACCTTCATCAACGAAAAAAGACTGGTTGACTTCGTAGCAATGTAGGGCATCCGCATTAACAGTTTTGCTGTTCTAGCTTTTTGTATAGTGGAGTAACTAAAGCAAATTATTAGGGAACCCGGCTGAACAGCTCTGATCTTGATGATCTTTTTTTTCAAATGTCGGTAATTAAAAATACTTTAAAGTCTATAGGTTAAAAATTGTCGATGTTGCCGTATTGTTTTTTTCAACAAAACCATTTTTTTTTGCTTAAATTTCATAAAATAAATTATACTAAAAGGCTCTCCAGGTAATTTAAGGAAAAAAAATATATAGAAGTAAAAAACAATCTTCCCTCGTTTAAGCGATAAATGCAATTTTCTCACAAACTGACTTCAAACACAAAAAAAAAAAATATTTTAAACACCACGGCAACACCTACAATATTTGCATACACGTTTTTAAAAAGCCAGAATCTCATTTATATCTGTAAAATTTAAATCCACTTAATTTATTCAAGAGTTTTTGAAAGAATGGTCCTCAACTCATAATTTTGAAAAAAAAAAAGGTATTAAACATTTTTAAATGACTTTTTTACAAATTTTTTTGTAATAAAATATGAATTTTTTTTTGAAAAATTTTTGGCCATAAATAATATCAGATGAATTCCGAAGAGGAAAAGGTAATATTTATTACCATTTAAAAAAAAAAAAAAAAAAAAAATTAAAAATTCCTGCAATTTCATTGGATTTTTTGTGATAAAAACTGAATGTTTTGCATTGAAATAATTGATTTTCTTAAAGACTATGGCAAATAAGAACTTTCAACTTTTGCTATTTAACTTTCAACAATAAAGGCTATTGAAAAAAACTAACTAAAACATTAATGTTGAACATACAAAAAAAATAAGTTAAATTTTTTTTCCAAATTTCTATGAAAAAAACTTCTTCGAAAATGAAATACTTTTTAATTTTTTTTCAAATCATTATAAATGTGGCCAAAAAAAATTGAAAAAAAATGCATTTTATATTACTAAAATTTTTTAAAAAGGACACATGTTAAAATTTGTTCAATAATTTTTTATTTCAAAAATCTGAGTTAAATTACAATTTTTTCAAAAACTCTTTCTTCCATTTCCTTAATTTTAATTTTACAAATACATATGAATAAGTTTCTAGCTTTTTAAAAATGTGTATTTAAATTTTGTAGGTGTTGCCCTTGTATTTAAGTATTTTTACTTGCGATATAGGTACTATAGGGCAAGTTTAGGATTCGTAAAAAAAATCGAACTCGAGATAACAATTTTACATGACATTACGATGATGGAGAATGCCAAAAAAGTGGGTCCGGCAATTCTGTCTGTCTGTCTGTCTGTGTGTCTGTCTCTATCTGGAGCTGCAGCCTAAACGAGTGAAGTGATTTTCTTCAAACTTGGTGGTTAGCAGTTTTTGGTGATTCCCTAGAGGGGAAATTGAAATTTTTTTTTTATGACCAAAACTAACGGTACCTGCCATATAACGGAAATAGAAAAGTTAATTTTTTTCAAAAACGGCTCTAACGATTTTGATTAAAATTTTTGTGTGTAGTACTACACATAAGGGCCAACTTTTTAAATAAAAAAAATATTTTTTGTACCGTTATTAACGGTACCTGTCATAGAACGGTTTTTTTTCGTTTCTGAATATCTCGTACAACATTAACCCGATTTAAATGAAAATTTTTATACAAAAGTGTGTAAGTAAAGAAAATATTAAAATTTTAGAAAATTTTCAAAAAACGCATTTTTGGTTTTTTAAAAAATATTTCAAAATTTTTTTTTGAAAAATCAATTTTTTGAAAATGAATCAATGAAAAATTTTGAAATTTAGTTTTTATGTGTAAATTAATTATTTCTTCAAAATGGCATACCAACTTTTTTTTTGAAAATTGTTAAAAAATTTTTATATATAAAAAATTATTTTTTTAAAAAACGGCTCCTACAATTTTCGAAAATTTTTTTTCTAAAAATACCTTTTTATACAAGAAATAAAATGGCATATTCGTTATTTTTTTAAGATAATTTAAAACGGAGTTTAATTAATTATAAAAACAGATTTAATTTTTTTATACTACTTATGAAATTTCTTCAAAATATCAAATTTTAAATTTCTAGAATGAAAAGCTTTAACATTATAGTTACTTTAAGCATAAGAGCAAGTACGTGCGACCCCAGTCGTGCAATTTATTTTTTTTGTGTTTGAAGTCAATTTGTGAGAAAATTGCATTTATCGCCTAAACTATGGAAGATTGTCCTTCACTCCCATATAGTTGTTTTCCTTTAATTGTCTAGACAATCTTTAGTCATTAGTAAATGTATGAAATTTAAGCTAAATTAAAAAAAAAAAAAATTTTTTTGTTTACAAAAATCTTCAATTAAATTTTAAAAAATCAAAACGGCAACAGCGGCAATTTTTAAAGAATTTTTATTTAGTTGAGTGACTCTTTTTGTCATTTCTTAAATTATTACTGAAGATTCTCAAAAGAGCAACTGTGTTTTCCAACCGTTTACTTAATCTCCTCGGGGGAGATATCTGGTGGTGGGATAGAACTTTTAAACATCACCATGACATTGTAATCTTCAACACAACAGACTAACCAATTGTTTTGTCTGGTCCCTATTATTCTATGCCACGGATAGATGCCAAAATCTACAATTTTAACAATTAACTGGTAATTTTCGAATGCAGGTTCGCTTCTCGAAACGATTTGATATTGATGATACTGGAAGAATTCTTCACTTTGAGATTAAAAGGCTCAAAACTAACACTTTTTCTCGAAGAATTGATTCAATGAAAAATCCGTAAAACTAATTAAATTAATATCAATATATTTCGAAAACAGTTTCCATTTTTCAATTGTATATTCATTTTGAAAAAAAAACAACATTTTTTTCTGAATATTTCAAAAACATTTGCTTCAAAAATTTAATTCGTTCAACAAACAACTCTCATCTAACACATATTGCATAATGATATTGACAGTTTTCATCGTATCGGTATAGAAATAAATATAACACCCTATTTACATCTGTGCAAGTTGCCAAGGACAACAAACTTCTGGCACTTTTGATTATTCTTCGCGGTAAGCTCGTAGAATTATTCTTCGTTTGTGGGGACTTCGTTCATGTTAAAATTGGAATGCATGTATTTGTTCAGTCGGAATCTCGGAATAACTAGTCTTTTTTCATTGATACTAGCAAAATGACTAAATTCATAATATAAATAAATACAAAAAAAAAATACAAAAATCACAATTTCAATCATTCGTTCCGAAAACGGTTTGATGAAACCTTCAAAAATTCTCGTTAAAGTCAGCATCGAAGTTAAATTTTTTTTACGTATTTTCCAAAAAAATAATGCGATTTAACCTTTATGTGGTTATTTTTGAGATAAAATTCACCAAATATATAGTTTAGCTCAAACTTATACCTAAATAATTTATATAGTTTTAGAATCGTTTTGAAACGTAGGTACTTAGGTAAGTGATGTGGTTTCTAAACAAGGAAGAACAATAACCCAATTCAATAATTAGCTAACGCCCAGACTTCTAATTAGGTTAAATAAACATCTCTTTACACATTTAGTCATAGTTCCTTCACCTTTCTAAACAGGTATAAGCATATCATTCATAAGGAATATTTGTTTAGATAATTTCACTTGAACTGAGGCAGGCGTGTGAGTTAAGTGTACAACATACAACTCAATAACCCCCCTTTAAGAACTATAATCACGCGTATCTGTGCTTATGGTCTAATTAGCCAATTTAGTAGTTTGCCACAATACGTGGACTGTGACTTAATTAAACATCTTATAAGTCTCTTACGCAATTGTTTAATAAATTATATCCTACCAAAATAGTTGATATTTTTCTTGCAAGTGGCAATCGTTATCAATTGAATAAAGGATTAAAATGAAAATGCTAATTTTGAGAGCGTGCCAAGTTTAAAGGTAGATGTGAGTATATAAGTAGGTAAGTTTGCGAACAACGATGTTTTATAAAACTTTTGTTGTTAAACATCTTTTCCATTTAGAATATAACAATTGTACAGGAGGTTTATGTTATTTGTTACCAGAGTACTTGTATAAAAAATATTTTTGATATTCCTTCTGTGATGCAATTTCTTACAAGAAACGCAGACTACAATCACTTTACTGATTCATGCCTTTGTTTCGAGAGGATTTTTTCAGAAGAAATAATAAAAATGAAACAATATCCATGTTGTCTATAAAACTTTCAGTGGAAACTTTCTAGACAAATCCAAAATGTATAAGGATGCGAAATTCGTTTCTAGAGAAAACTTTTATATATAAAAATGCAATATAATTTAATTGCCATTGTTTCAAGGGTTTTGGTATGAGTAAAGCATGATTTTTCTTAAATTGAAATAATTATTTTGGGATATTAATTTTTGAATTAGATATAGAAATATGTACTTTTATTATGAGAACGGGTCAAAAATCCGACTGGTTTTCAAAATTCTGATTTTTTACACGAAAATCCAAATCCTGTCGTTCAAAATTCTACTTTCTAAAATGTTGCTATTTAAAATTTTGCTTTTCAAAACTCTGCAAAAAAAAGAAGATTCTGCTGATTCTGGTTTGTTCATAGGTAGTGCGCTTAGTTAAAAAAATTATAAAATAAAATGCAAGTCAACTTGAGTTTGAGTACCTACTTTCCAAACTATTTGATGTTTATCTGTCGGAAATTTTTTTTTTTTTCAAAATCCATAGACTGCCTTTCTTACAACTCATATCCATATACCGTTGTAAACTAAATATAATCTTTGATTTGTGTTCATGTTTTTTTAATATTTAAGTTTTTTTTGATAAAAATTAACAAATTGTTAATAATTATTTTTCGAAAATATTTAACATCAAAAACCTTTTCTCAATATTTTTTTAAATTTATCAAAAAAAAAATAAAATATAAGTAAGTATCTAATCAAACAAGCAGAAAATTTTGCGGGAAGATGATTTTACAAAATTCTGCAAAATTTTTTTAAAAAAAGTATGGAAAATGTTGAAAAGCTCGCGCTTTTTTTTAACTTTTTCAGTTTACTAAAACAGAATTGTAAAAAGCAGAATTTTGAACAAAGAGTTTTGACTTCGGCATATTTTTGACCTAAAGTCTATGTAAAGTCTGATTTTTGCTTTCATTAATGATCGAAATTTCTACAACAAGAGCAGACCAATATGGTCGTCAGGACCACAGTATATGGAAATTTGAGTTTTATTAAAATTTGAGTTTTTAAAAACATTCAACTTCAGGTTTAGTTTTGAAAAAAAAAAAAAAAAAAAAAGTTTAGTTGGAGTAACTAAAGCTCAAATATTGGCAATATTGGGGAACCCAGTACACCTCCAACTTTTATGATTTTTTTAGGAGTGATTTTGCGAGGAATAAAAATCCGTTTTGTCATTTCTCAGAAAATCAAAAAAAAAAAACTTAAAATCGAATTTCAATTTTTCATACGATTTTCAGTTTTCACCGTTTTTCAAACTCCGATTTGTGGGATCTGTTTTCATTTAACTTGAACTCAAATTAAATAAAACTTTGTAATGCGGAGAACCTTACCTATACTTAGTTTGAAAAAAGTGAAATGTAAATGAGTAATGTTATAAGAAAAATTAAGAAACTTCTCAAATAGTCATTTCTAATCAGCATGCTAAATACTCGTAACTGGTCATTTATTACACTAGTTTACAGCCAAGATGTGACACTAAATCCCATTTTTGTTTTCTTTTTTTTACGTACTTTGACCTCAGGACCTCGCTTTAAAAAAAATTACGATGGATACGTTTTCGAGATATGATTTTTCAAAGTTTTTTGTCATTGTTTTTACTGTCATACTTAGTATTCGGGCTATATCTTGAGTAATAACCGATCAATATGAACAACAGACCTGGCACTTGAAAGCTGAACAATTAAGCAAGAAACACTTAACTTTTTTGGGTAACTCCTAATGTTTAAGTGCAATGTATCAAAACATTTTAAAAAAATCGATTTTTTAAAGAAAATTTTTACAAAAAAGATTTCTTACTGGAAAGAAAAAATCAAATTCTTTCGAATCCTCATAATTTAAAATTTTGTATGTGTAGTCTCTGGCATGGATAACAAGACACATTTTTCCTCAAAATCTATGGATAAGTTATAAAGATATGACCAGTTTTGTAACCATCAAAATGTTCGACTCTTTTTGTTACTTTTTGAGTTATTGTCTATAACTTGATAAGCAAGCTGAATTCGAAAATTTTTATTAAGTAATTTTTTGTAGATAATTGAATTTCCTATCTATATGTATCCTTTTGAAAAAAAATTTAAAATTAAAATATTGTAAGAAACTAAGTAAAAACTATTCAAAAAAGAGAAAAAATTTCAATTTTGTATGGTTCTTACTAAATACTCTAGTTTTATACTTTGAGAATTTATGGATATTGAACATGTAAAGGAGAAAAGAAGATCCTTTATATCATAATGGTCTCAAAAACTTAATACATCTAAAATTGGATAAAATATGGACTTTAAGAATTTTCTGTGTTTTGTACTTTTTGAACCATTTTTCTTTAACACATTTTACAAGGAGTTTTGTATTATTTTATCTTTATAACATTACAATTTACACCTCGATTTTCTAAAAAAAAAAAACCATATTATATGATATCGTTTATCCTTAATCCTGAAACTATTTTCTAATTTTCTAATATGTTTCAAATGAAAATAGATTTACTATTTGTTTTAATGTGTTTAATATTTTAGTTTTGAAAATACTTCTTGTATTAAGTG
Source organism: Episyrphus balteatus (assembly GCF_945859705.1). Taxonomy (NCBI): domain Eukaryota; kingdom Metazoa; phylum Arthropoda; class Insecta; order Diptera; family Syrphidae; genus Episyrphus; species Episyrphus balteatus. The sequence goes on along the minus strand of NC_079136.1, from coordinate 85,219,193 downwards.
GTTTCATGGTTTAAATTAATGATAAAGAAATTATTTTAAATAACAAATTCATACAATAAAACCATTTGTTAAAACATGTGTTAAAGAAAAATGGTTCAAAAAGACCAAAAACAGTAGCTTTTAAAGGCCACATAGAAAGTATCTTCTTTTCTCCTTACATTTGTTCAATCATCATCATCATATAATAAAACGGCGAACATGGTTTTTGTGGTACAAAATACCGGGCCCACAAAAACCGAATGGGCATAAATTATACACTGAACGATAGAGAATGGCCTCTATAAGTGCAGAATCTATTTATTTTGGTTCTATAGATAAGGCTTTACAGATGCAATTGTTGTATCTATAAAGCATTATAGAAGCAAAATTGTTAGTAGGATACTAAGGTCCAATCTTTTGTAAACACTTTTGATACAAATGAAATCTATCTTCGTCCTTTTCTCTCTTGAAAGAATACAAGCATTTGACAGTTCCTTTACCATTTTACCAAGTTTTCACTTTTAAGCCCTAACTACATTGGCTCAAAAAGTGAAAAAGTACAAACATTTTCAAACGCATTTTTATATGGTTTTTCGGGGTAGAAAATTTAAAAAAATTATGCAGAAAGCTTATTTTTTCGCCTAGAAAACAATTTGTTAACTCTTTTTTTACAAAAAAATGGCGCTAGCGAGAAAAAAAATATTTTCACTTTTCTCGACAAACAATTTTGGTTCTATAAAGCTTTATAGATGCAATTGTTGCTTCTGTAAAGCATTATAGAAGCAAAATTGTTAGTAGGGTTGTACTTTTTCAAAAAGTGGTGAATGTAGTTAAGCCTTTAGACGTTTATATTTTTGCATAAAAGGCACTAATATTTTATCGCACACCAAATGCCGCATGACAAAGCGTTTTTCTTATAAGGTTCAGGGAAAACTAACAAAAACGTCTTTTTTGTTTCTTATCTACAATAACAATAAAAATAAGGGAAATTTACAGTTTTAATTTTTTTTTTATTTCTTTCTAGCGCTTTTTGTTTATTAAAGCAAATATTAAGCTTTCTGCATCATTATTTTTGATTTTAAGGTAAGAAAAACTGTCAAAAAATGAGTTTGAAAATTTTCACTTTTTTTCTCGCTAGAGTAATTTTAAAAATGAGTTAACAAATTGTTTTTTATACAATAAAATAAGTTTTTTATACAAAAAAATAAGCGAAAAAAGCCATTTTTTGCAAAAAGTCAAAAAGTGATAGAAATTTCAAACTCATTTTGTAACAGTTTTTACGACCACAAAATTAAAAATTATGATGCAAAAAGCTTATTTTTTGGTTTCAAATAAAATGTTTGTAGTTTTTTCCAAAAACAAATAGCGCTAGAAAAAAATAAAAAAATTAATTTTGTAAATTTCCAACTTTTTCAATTTTTAGGTCATTGTAGGTGTGGCTTTAACATAAAAAAAAAACGTTATCGTGCGATGCAGTTGGTGTGGTAAAGCCTTAAGAATTGATTTGTTTGATTAAAAAATGTCGATTCTCACTTTCAAAGTGATGTTTTGCTTAAAACTTCACTGCCACACAGTACCACGGATTACCTTTTTACTACTGTATACTGTGAAGATCAACACCTGAACGCACCTTTAATAAATGTGAACCTATCTTTAATCTCTTATTAATATCTGAACGCATTCATTAAAATTTTCACAAATATCATTCCAACTTGAAGTGCGATAAATAACGCCCTCTCCTTTCCGGAAATTTAAACTCCGGCAAGCTAAGCTAAGACGAGAACCTACAAAGACATACAATGGTGTGAATGACAAATTTGAGTGAAGTTGGTGGAGGTTGAATGATTGAATGATGGAGTTTGAACGAATGGAACATGAAACAGGTTGAACTGAATCGCAAAATGCAAGGTGCAAACACAATGCATTAAGGCGATTACACTTTGCATTTCCTTTTTCGATACTTTTTTTTACGTAGTTGAGCGTAGTTAAAACGTAGTTAAACGTGTAGTTAATAGCAAGAACACAACAACAAATACTATACAAAATAATGAAACTATTTTGGTATAATTGTGTTTAAAACTGTGCAAATAAAAAAAAAATAAAGAAATTGGCACCCGAATTTCGAGGGCGGGGTCGGCTAGTATCTATAAATGCTCAAAGGCATACAAACTAGACTATTTAGTTAAACCAACAAAAATGTCAGTTTTGTCTCTTTTTTTGCATAGTTTTTACTAGGTTTCTTACAATATTTTAATTTTAAATTTTTTGAAAAGGATACATACCGATAGGACATTCAATTATCTACTAAAAATAAGTTAATAAAAATTTTAGAATTCAGCTTGCTCTTTAAGTTATAGACAAAAACTCAAAAAGTAACAAAAAAAAAGTCGAAAATTTTGTGTTTTTTTTTTGTATATGATTGTTAATTAAAAAAAAAAAAAAACAGTTTTGAAGGACTTTGAATCTAAAACCTTTTCGTTTCTTGTATTACAATGGTACCTAGGTTAAGACTAGAATCGATTACTAATCATTGAACGTAGTCGGACAGTTACCCCATTCCCCCAAGTTGAATCAGATTGACTAAATAAGTTTAAAAGAACTCAGACAATAAATTGCAAACATCTAAAACTCGTTATTTCTTGTGTAATCGCATATTTGCATGTTTTTCTATTTTTACAAAACATTGTAAAATATGTTCTTGAAGACAAATTCAATGATTTCCAATTTAAAGGTTATGTACATATTTCTTTCCCATAAAAATTGACTCAATTTAAACCAAAAAAAAAACCATAAGTAGAAAGTAGGTATTTCATCTTTCTATCACGTTTTTTCACTCTTTTATTCCATAAACCGTAACTGATGCCCAAAAAAATGTACAAGTCAACTTTCACTCTCCAGACACCTGTCACACTTTTGACAGCATTAATAAATTGTATCTCAAGTGAAATGGATCCAATTCACTTCAAATAAATTTACCAATTTCCATTCATTTGCTTATGGAGCTATGCGAAGAGGCTGCTTGGATGCTGTTGTTCTGCTGCCTTGCCTATAATAGTATCTACAACTGCCTGCGTGGCCATGAGCGATAAGTGTTTTAGAAATTTCTCACCGCATCTCTGTCTGCTTATACTCGTGTACCTGTTGAAGCTCTATTATAGAAGAGTAAAGTGAGTAAATCATACAAAAAGTTACCTTTTTCACGATTAATGTAGGAAATATATCTATGCTGCTATTGTATTCGTAGGCAACGTTCGTTCGGGTTCAAAGGACCTCTGCTCTAGCCCCCAAAACATATTACTGTAAGAAGGCAAATTTAAACGTCGGCGTCGTCGTCGGTCGTCCTCGCTATGAAGTATAATTTAGTGCTTTATTTCAGGTGAATACGAAACGGATACAGAGTACGAGCACGAAGACGTGGCACATACGCAGTGCCCTGCTTTTGTTCCTCGCCATACACAATATGCCAATCGGAGAGGGTATTCATTGTAGACTATGCGGATGCGGAAGTGCGGAACTACTACAAATTTGCTTTTGACTTTGGCTTTGGTTTCTATAAAAGGCAAAGCTTGCTTATTGCACAGATAATGGAACAAGCATGACAGGCAAGTTAATTAATTACATTTTGGCTACTCGACTTGGACTCTTCTATGTGTGGTGCTGGTTAGCTGGCTGTTCCATTATATGCTGTCCAATAGACGTTTTGTGTGGAGTGCTTTCGGGGGTCTTGTTAAGTACAAACAGTCACGTATATCTCTTGAACAGCACATAACTTGTTCACAAATAGGCTTAAGGTGTCCATTTCCAAAATATGCGTAGAGATAAAAACGTATGAACACGTTTTTTTTTTTTTTTTTGCTTCAAAGTTCTCTGGTTGCCTCTGTCTGACAGGCGTGTTAAAAATATGCAAAGGATGATAATTCGAAAGGATATCAGTTTTGCTTTCCGCATCGTTTTCTTTTCAAAGTGGATATATGCCAAAAATACTTCAGACAGGGGATCGGGACATTAAAAATCCATATCGATATCATAATCGACTGTTTGTGTTATGAATAAAAATGAGCTCTCTCTAGAATACAAAAAGGTGTAAGGTGTAGGTAAGGAAGTTTCAATACAGTGATGTTTCCCCAAAGTTGCAGCTGAATAGAGTTTTCCAGATCACTTCCTTTTCCGTAGTAGCAAAAAAAGGTAAACCAAAAGATATGAAGATTCAAAAGAGAAGAAAAAATATGAACAGACATTCGGAAAGCGAGTCAATTAGGGTGCGGATATGAAAAAAAAGGATTTATAGTAGTTTCCTAAAGGGATTTGAAAGGTAATAATTCTCGTCTTCCTGATTCAAAAAGATACTATTTTGGATATTAAGTGGTACTCCAGCCTCAATCAAAAAGTGTTTTTTTTTTTTCAAAATAAGTTTATTTTTCTTGACTGACATTTTGTGAAAGGTTGTTGTTTTTAACAAGTTGAAAGAAATATTGATTTATGATTTGCCAATTTTCCAATTATACAATGAAGAGCTTTTCAATACTTATGTGTTTTAACGGTTCCTGCATTTAAAAGAAAAGTATAGTTGAATACAATAACTGCAACGAAGGAATCGGACTTTCGAAAAAAAAAACCAAGGCTTGCCTGAAAAAATACATTTTCAAAAATGTCCTCCAAATCCATCGAGTGGGACATCAAAAAAAAGGTCTCTCCAAGCTCAATTCATAGCTGAAAACCAAAAGTTTCTTGAAGATCTGGTTGCTGAATTATTTCCAATCGAAATTTTTTTTTCACTCGGAAGTCGATATTTTCGATTCAAAGTCTCGCAACAAGTTTTGATTAACAGATACGTTTTCATAATGGACTGGCCTGTCTATTTATGTAAACAAAATCACAACAAAAACATTACTGTTAAAAAAAGAGCCAAGTTCTCTTATATTGAAATTATGCTGGCACAAAAAGTACTGAGATGTAAAAGTGTACCAAGTTCTAAAGTTTGGGTTCAAATTCGTATCAATAAAATTTTGATTGTTCTCTTGACAATTTTTCTTAATTATCGATTTTTAAAGTTATTTCAAAAATTGCCAAGTTAACAATCAAAATTTTATTGATACGAATTTGAACCCAAACTTTAGAACTTGGTACACTTTTACATCTCAGTACTTTTTGTGCCAGCATAATTTCAATATAAGAGAACTTGTCTCTTTTTTTAACAGTAATGTTTTTGTTGTGATTTCACTACTTTTTGCAAGGTATGGCTGTAGAATATAAAATCTCTATATTTGATGAAAATTCAGTGAAAATGGGTGGTTGCCACGCCCCCTGCCTGAAATTCTCAAACTTTAAATTTTTTCCTTTGTGTAAACTACCAGCTCCACCATTCTACCAAATTTCAAGATTCTACGACAATCAGAAGTGCTCTATAATATTTGATGAAAATTCAGCGGGAATGCCGGTTGCCACGCCCCCTGGCTGAAATTCTCAAATTTAAAATTTTTTCCTTTGTATAAACTACCAGCTCTACCATTCTACCAAATTTCAAGATTCTACGACAATCAGAAGTGCTCTATAATAATTTATGAAAACTCAGCGGAAATGGGCGGTTGCCACGCCCCCTGGCTGAAATTCTCAAGTTTTAAATTTTTTCCTTTGTATGAACTACCAGCTGTACTATTCTACCAAATTTCAAGATTCTACGACAATCAGAAGTGCTCTATAATAATTTATGAAAATTCAGCGGAAATGGGCGGTTGCCACGCCCCCTGGCTGAAATTCTCAAGTTTTAAATTTTTTCCTTTGTATGAACTACTAGCTCTACTATTCTACCAAATTTCAAGATTCTACGACATTCAGAAGTGCTCTATAATAATTTATGAAAATTCAGCGGAAATGGGCGGTTGCCACGCCCCCTGGATAAAATTCTCAAGTTTTAAATTTTTTCCTCTGTATTAACTACCAGCTCTACTATTCTACCAAATTTCTACGATTCTACGATAATCAGAAGTGCTCTATAATTACGGTGACCATATTTCTAGGAGCAAAACCCGGGACGGTTAAAAATTCGTTGAAAATCTCGATTTTTCAAAAAAAAATTAATTTTTTTTAAATTACTTCATAATTTTTCCCTTTTTGAGGTCTAGATTTCTGTAACGATATTTATGGAAAATTTTCTTTGAAATCATTGAAACGTTTACAAGGAAGTCAGAAATGAAGAAAACGGTTTTATAACAGGTTCTGTTAATAACTCCTAAAAAATATTTTTAATGATTTTATTCGGAAAATAAGAAAAACTTTTATTTTCCAACCACTGTTTTCTTGTTTTCTTTACAAAGTAATTAAAATTTTGAATAAAAAATCAGGGAATTTGCAAATACGGGACAATCACGGGACAAATTTCAAAGTACGGGACACTTATACGTCCCGGGTTTCATAAATAAAAACCCGGGACAAGCTAAAGAAATACGGGACAGTCCCGGGTAAACCGGGACGGATGGTCACCGTATCTATAATATATGATGAAAATTCAGCGGAAATGGGCGGATGCCACGCCCCCTGAATTGAAAATCTCAAATTTTCGATTTTTTCCTTTGTATACACCACAAGTCCTATCACCGTGTAAAATTTCAAGTTTCTACGATATCGGGAAGTTCTCCATAATTTTGATGATCTGTCAGTGAGTCAGTGAGTCAGTTACGGTTTTTGCGATTTTTGAAGCCCTATATCTCAGAAACTACTCATCGTAGGAGGCTGAAATTTTGTGAGGGGTTTGGTTTTTACGAGCTCAACAAATGTAGTGAGTTTGAAATTTCTAGCATCTTTGGTGTGGAAGTTAGAGGGGGGTCGAAAATGGCCTGAGTTGTTTCCTGTAAATAAGGGTGTAGTGCCAAAGTTGCTAGAGAACTTGGCTGGGCACTACCGTGCCCCTTGATACAAATTTATTTTTTTCGGATTTTTGAGAAAAAATCCTGGTTAACCCCTTGCCTAAAAAAATACATTTTCAAAAATGTCCCCCAAATCCATCGAGTGGGACATCAAAAGAAAGGTCTCTTCAAGCTCTATTCATAGCTGAAAACCAAAAGTTTCTTGAAGATCTGGTTGCTGAATTATTTCCAGTCGAAATTTTTTTTTTCATTCGGAAGTCGATATTTTCGGATCAAAGCTTCGAAACAAGTTCTGATTAACAGATACGAGTTCGCAATAAACTGGCCTGTTCATTTATGTACCTAAACAAAATACAAATTTATTTTTTTTCGGACTTTCGAGAAAAAATCAAGGTTAACCCCTTGCCTAAAAAAAAATAAATTTTCAAAAATTTCCTGCAAATCCTTCAAGTGAGACATCAAAAGAAAGGTCTTTTCAAGCTCTATTCATAGCTGAAAACCAAAAGTTTCTTGAAAGTCTGGTTGCTGAATTATTTAAAATCGAAATATTTTTTTTTTGTCATTCGGATGTCGATATTTTCTGATCAAAGTCTCGAAACAAGTTTTGATCAACAGAATGATACGAGTTCGCAATAAACTGACCTAACTATTTATGTAAAAAAAGACAACTTTATTTCGGATTTTCGAAAAAATATCTCTTGCCGAAAGAAATGTGTATATTGTAAATTTCCACTAAACCAATGGACAGGTCTGTTTAATCTCTAGGTGTTCATAAATAAAGCTTAAATTCAATAAAATTTTTAATTTTAATTTCGTTGAAAAACGATTTGAATATTTTTTTTTTTTTTTTGTAATTTTTTTTCATATACATTTATGTAACTGCATTCAGCAAATTTGTTTTAAAAATTTAAGCATCAAGTTCGCGGAACCTTTTCTTTCGTGTTATGAATTCATTTACTCATGTAAATTTATTGTTATCTCATATAAGCTTCCATGCTTTAACAATATATTTGAACAATTAAGTGCAATGTTCAACTGGCTAATATTTTACATTCGACAGTGGATTTTTGTTTAATTTCATTTAAGTATCGATTTTTCAAATAAAACATATTTACAAATCTCCCCCTTCTGTAAGGTTTTATTATATGATGTATGAATGTGCTACTGAAATTCTATAAAGAAAAATATATCTCCAATATCAGAATTATTTCAGAACAACAACGATTAAAATAAAATAATTTCAGTTTAACTCTTTTTTATTAGAGGGTGACCAAGTTTTGTAATGTTGATATAAGAACATTTAAAAAAAAAATATGAATACGTTTTTTATTTAATACGTTTTTTTTTTTAATTTAAAAGTACTGAACCATATTTTCAAATATCTATATTTATTTCATGTCCTGTCCTCAAGGCTAAAGGCTCCCCTGAAATGATTTCTCATTGTAAGCCAGATTTTAACTTATTTACACAACAGGTTTCATTTGTATAGTCGGATAAAAAAAATATCCCACATTGACAAATCCCTATAAAATGGATTAAGGTAACACCCTCATTCTTTAACATTTCTTGCAGTTCAAAAACAGTCCTTCTATTCAAATTTAAAGTGGCCACCCTGTTGACATGTTAAAAAAAAACAAAACAAAAATTCAAGTTTCAGCGATTGTTACACAGCTGGACAAAGCCCGGTGGCGCGGCGGGTAGCTTTCTGGTATCAAAATTTATTGAACGCCACACCAGAGTCGAAGGATATCTGGTACGGGGAGTAGGTGCCACTGCCTGGGTGAGAGAGGAAGTAAAAGTAAAGTGATAGCGATGAATGGTTGTACAGGATTTTTTTTTTATTTCCACAATTGAAAATATGTTTGGAACATTTTTCAATAAAAGTCCCGGCGGGCAGCCAATGTATCCCCTTTTTTTTTAGGGTTTTCTTTTTTTTCGTTGCTACTGCTGCTGTGATAAAGAACGAAGTCGAGGAGTATTGGAAAATTTTATTTGCCTTGTATTACATGGGAATGTTGACAATTGAAAATTATTACTGAAATGTTCGAAGTTGGTGAGGAGTTTGGGTTGGGGGCAGGATGCAGAAGGAAAGGCGAGGTCAAATGAATTGTAGACACACTATCAAAACATGTGTACGTTGTCGATGACCACAAGTAAACAAAAATTACCCAGTCGTGCTGGTGACACCAGTATGAGAGTATATTTATATATGTAACGCAGTGTATCTGAGGAATGTAACGCCAATTAATGTTACAAAAACAACAAAGTTAATTTTCATGTATGTAGGTGTTTCATAACAGAGGCGACTTTGTGTAGAGGAATAGCAGATAAAGGGTAAAAGTTGCATTCATACCACGTAGTAAAATGTTTGTTTCAATTACAACGAACAACTGGCGAATTGTGATGGGACTGAAAGACTGAAAAAGTCAATACTAGTCGAGGTACTTGGAGGGAGTGGATCTATTTTTTCACAAAATATTTGGTTTGACACTTTAAATCTGCAGTAGGTATCGTGTATCCAGTCCAAGGGAATGTTGGACTTACCAATGATCTACTCAAAATTTTGCTTCATTGAATTTTATACACAAGCACTTTTATTTTTTATTTTAACTTGTGAACTTGCGATATAGTTGTCCAGGAAGGAAAGGAAATCTAGTACCGATAGAAAAATGTTATAATTTATATTTGACTAGATGCTTTCATCATTGAAAAATACTCAGAAATAACAACATAATTCCATTGTTGCGAAATAAAATTCAAGTTACAAAATCTAACTTTTCAATTCTCTCAAATTGGCTCCCGGAAATTACGCCATAGGAAATTACACCAGATTTTTTTTTGGAAAAAAAGCCAAAAAGTTTTTCATACAAAATCTGGCTTTTTTTCCTAGGCAAAAAGTGCAAAATTTTTCTGGGAATATTTCCAGAATTTCTGGCATTTTATCCAAAAAAATGTCTGGTGCTTTTTCCATTTCATAAAATGGAAAAAAAGCCAGACAAACAAAATTGGAAAAAAAGCCAGAAACCATCGGGCGTTTTTTCCTTTTTTGTTTTTGAAAAAGAGCCAGAAAAAAATACTAAAATAATTAAATTTAGTTTTTGTAACATCGATAATTAATTTTCATATGCTTGATTATTTTAAGTACTATCATACTTTAAAGTTACAGTTTTTGTTAATTTTTGTATGGTTGGTTTAAAAAAAAGACAAAATTATACAAAACATTTGTTTGTACTGCATTTTGGGGGGAGCGCGTCGTAGAGCGCGATTGCACCACGGCGGGGTGTTGCACCGCGCCGCGAGTCCGGCTGCCATCGGCGGCGCGCCGCGCGGCGGGTTCGCGTTGCGCGCACGCGTGGCGCGGTGGTGCCCCCCCCCCCGTCCACCGCACGGCGCGCCGCCGATGGCAGCCGGACTCGCGGTGCGGTGCAACACCCCGCCGCGGCGCAATCGCGCTCAGATTACAGCTAGTTTTATTTTTACTTATTTTTTCAGTTTTTTGTTAGAATTAAAAAAAAAAACTTTTCTGGCCTTTAGTCCAAAATGAAAATGGAAAATAAAACAGAATTTATTAATTTTCAGACTCTTTTTCCAAAACGAAATGTGGAAATTAAGCCAGAATTTCCATTTCATTTTCCGACTCTTTTTCCATAACTGCCTGGCACAATTTCCAATATTTCTGCCTTTTTTTTCCAAACTATTTTCTGGTGTTTTTTTTTCCAATTTTGACCAAAAGAAATATTCTGGCTTTTTTTTCAAAAAAAAAATCTGGCGTAATTTCCTATGGCGGAATTTCCGCGAGCCCTCAAATTTCACTTAGAATATTTGAAAAAAATCTTTTGATTCATTGTAATCATCACAACTTATACCACTTTCACAGGTATTTCAGGGTGTTTCAGTATTTAGTCCAAAACTTTCCTTTTCTCTCAAAAAATACATTTTCACATGAAAAATTGAAATAAAATTTGTTGATTCTTTATTTGTATGGCAAATAAAGCCGCAGTGACAAATATTCTGACGTGATTTCCGGGCGCCAAATTTAGCTTACGGGTTTTATGGTACGAGTAATTAGTAGTAGATGCAACGAAAGTTAGATACAAGCAGTTTTCAACAAATTTATTCATTTTTTGCTTTAAAGGTTCAATTAGGTATGTCTTCCAATTCCCTAAAGAGTATCTTTAACATGTCACTTTACCTAACTGTCAGTACCGGTTATAAAGACAGGTCTAAAGGGGAGGGGAGGGCCGCCGAACCCGTTCCTATATTAAATCTTTCTCTCAATCACTCAAAAAAAGCTCAATTTTGGAATGATTTATTAAGACTGAAACAAATGTGTCCTTAACTTTAATCCTATTCGATTTAATCTGTTCCAAGAAAGGCCCCAATTCATTTCCTTCAGAAGAATTTAAATAATTAGTTTTCATATATATTTTTGAGTATCTATATATCGCACCCTCAGTGCAAAAGAGCGAGAACTCAAAAAAGTTCATTTCAAGAAAACGCTTCTGCAAAATACTGACTCTTAACTTTCTCTTATAACTTTCCATGCGACAGCAATTTCCATAATGTCAAAGAACTATTACAAGAACAATTATGTTTATTTTGTATTTTTAATAAATTTATTTTTTTTAATTTTTTTTAAATAATAACAAATGCAAAATCTTTTTTCTATTTTCGCTCTTTTGCATGGAAACATTCGGTTATAAAAGGAGAACTATTTTGGTTTATCGCTCTTTAGCACTAAGAAAAAAGAAATATTTTTGTTTTGTATTTGTTTTGCATTGGAACCAAGAATTGTTTGAAGTGGATTATTTTGGAATGTCTCTGTTTTGCATGGATTTTTTTTTTTTTTTTTTCAAAATGAGAAAATCAGTGTGATTTATGGGACTATTTTGGATAATCGCTTTTTTTCATTGAAATTACTGAAGAAAAAAGGTGAGCATTTTGTGTTAGCTCTGTTTTGCACTGGAAATTAGGAAAGAGTTTGACTTTTAATATAGTAGAAATTGGATAAAAACAGTCATAATCTTGCGAATTTTTCGTTCATGTAAACAACAAGCCCTTCAAAATAAAGATAATTTAAAAAGCAACATTTCCTCATCTTTATCTAAAAAATGTCATTTTTTGAATTATCGTTCTTTTGCACTGAGGGTGCGATATATACTACAAGCCCAGTAATTTTAGGCATTTTTTACCCCAATCTGCAGAAAAATTCCTACTGGGCTTGATTTTGGTATAGACCTTCGTTACGGAGTTGTTATGAAGATGTGAAAAATCGACATTGATATCGCGTCCGCGTTAGAAGTTATAGAGGTCAAAAGGTCACGAAAATCAGTTTTTCGCATATATCTCGTGACCTGTTGCTCGGAGGTCAATAGGGGTCTATGGAAAATCTGTTCGTCATAAAATTATCTACAAATATTGCCTTATGCAAATTTTTGCTTTTCTAAAATTGGTACATGGATTATACCGTTATAATTGATTTAATAAGAGTTTTCTATCGGCTGATCAAACTATGTACTTTTATGTAATGAATTTCAGCAAATAGTGAATAAATAAATAAAAAAAACTAAGCTGCCCAAAAACCTTATCTAAATAAAAATTCTTTTTTAACAATTTTGCTCTGTGTGAAATATTAAAACTGTATTTTTCTTGTCATTTCAATTGCGAGCTAATTGAAACATCACTTTGCTAAGAGAGAGAGAGCAAACGGTAATTGCTTCGTCTCGAAAAATTCTCCATCATTTCTAGAAAATCCACTTAAATTCCTACAGGAAAGAAGCCTTTACTTGCCTTCTTTAAGATCTCAGAGTTAATGGTGACTTGTACAACAGCAATAACAACAACAACAAAATAAAACACACAAAATAATATAAAGAAACAAATAATTTATACTCACATTTTTGTTTCAGTACAACGAGTACAAAGAAAAGTACTCAAGCAGAAATAAAGGATATTTTTGCAAAAGAAGTGAAACAATCCTTCTAGAGCCTTGCCAGCAAATAACTACCATCTTTTCTCTTTTAACTCAAACCAAACCATGCCATGGGATTTATTTAATCTTTAATGCCCGGAAATAAACTAAAACCGCATTCTGTACACAAAAGAGAGAGCGGCAACCACCACCAGCAATATAGCAATAGCATACCAGCAGCAGCAGGAAAGGTTTATCTTTTTTCTAGGAATGCAGATGATTAGACGAGGACTAAAGCTATATCGCACCACACACCGACCCGACCGAGCGACCGCCGGTCCCGACCGTCTTTAGCTATGCACGCAATCCTTGCCATAGCAACCGTCATTACAATAAATTAACTGACAGGTTTGTCTTTTCCATTTTCCTTTTTTAGCTATTTTCAGTTTTCTTATTTTATTTCAGTGTTTTCCTTTTAATTAGACACATTAACCCAAATACAATACGGCCAATAATAGTGAGCTAGGGTATGCGGAAGAGGTACCTAGTTCCTGTGTTCTGTGTAGTTGCTAGTTGCCATTTTGCCGGATGAGACTAAATGCTAAACTAGGCTGAACTTAGATAGAAATACAGAGAGAGATGGAAAACTTCTTTGGCATTTGCCCGGATATGGACAGAATGGACAGGGACACATACTCGTACACAAAGACGATACGAGTCGTTCGGTTCTCTGGTCAATCGGAAGAAATTAAAGCAGTTTTGTTGGCTAGGCTGGGCTGATGGGTTAGGGCTGGGCCATGTTTCCAAAATGGCATCAACGCCTTGTGCCTTCTTCTTCCTTCGAATTCGAAACTTTGCAAATACCCATCCATGAGTTCAAGGAGTATATGAGCAATAAATACGGATCAACTATTGTTATGGCCAGAAGAGAACCGTATATGGGGCTGAAGAACATCAGGAAATGTGTATGGGAGTGTGCTGGGAAACCGACTAACCGGCCAACCGTTACCGTTGTTGTTCATTGCAAAAATGTGTGAACGAGGGTAGGATATTATGTGGCATAGTATGTATGAACCGGATGTAGGAGGTATTGGTGTTGGATGGGGGAACATGCGGCAATGGTGTGTATCGTGTATGTACGGTACGTAAGCAATACAGTATAAATAATGCGTGGCAGTTGGGTATACGATTTTACCAATTTTTTATGTTTAAAATTAATTGATTCTTCCTTGTTGCATGGTAATTATGGATGGTTTAACTTATCCGTAGCATAATTGGACACTAAATAATAACAATTGCAATATAAATAACTGATGGTAGGTACGGTAGGTGTTCTTAATTTATAAGCTCTACATATATGAACATGGTTGGAATGTGTATTCCGATTTTTTTTTTAATTGTATAGGTATTGTTTTTGTATTTTTTAATTATGTTTAAGAAAATACTGAAGAAAATTTGGGTTTAAACGGTTCCTAACTGTTTTCTTTTTTAAATTTTCGTTCTTAGGTGACCTTTTTAGTAAAATGAATTATACTAGGGTTTGTGGGCTATAGGTCTTTTCTTGAGTTAGTTTTATTTCAATCAGTCGACGCACATAGGGGTATTTGCCAATTTTACGCGGACAAAATTATTTTTCCGGTTTATCTTCATCAACAAGGTAAAAGCTTGCATTTTGTACTGGAATAAAGTGTTTTAAGTGTTGATTTCAATGAAAACATTTTTCTTCCTAAACCACTTTTTGATCAAAGAAAAAAGTGTCAAGATTGGATCCCAATGGTTTGTTAAATCACTTATAAATGGAGTTCTATTTATGGTATCGCCAAGATAAAGGTCTTAAAATCTAGGAAAAATCATAAGGATTCAGATTCTGTAACTTAAGAAGTTGAATCTTAAAAAAAAAACTTAAAATTTGGATGCTGAATACAAGGTAACCATTTTTCAAAACCTAAAATCTTTAAGAAGGGCAAATGTGTCGAAGTTGCACTTAGTTGCACATTTTTTTTTACAGATTCAATTAGATAAGAGTTTAACCTTTAGAAAACATTTAATATTATCACACAATAATGTGAAATTGTATAACTTATCTCCTTACCAACACAGAAATTTAGTTTTTTTACGATTAATTTCTATTGAGATTCAACATATCACACAACATATACAATATTTAGATACAACATCTAGTAGACAGTTTCGTATCTCCTTATCAATATTCCATAAATACTTTTTTCTACATCCCCTTCAAAAAAAAGTACTTACTTAAGCACAGTCGCTAAATTACAAAAAAAAAATTAATTTTATCTTTGGGCTGAAAACTTTATACTCTAGACCGCTGCTGTTAGTCACCTGAAGGGATAATCAATTTTAAAACTATAAGAAAATGCTAAGCAAGTTATCTACTTTTAGTAGGATTTTGATTTTTTACGTTTGGATCAGTTTAAAATTTTGTGTTTTGTCCGCCTAAATTGACTAAATACCCCTATGTGCGACGTTTCGGGTATGGATATACCGTTCTTCAGGACTCTATTTAATTAATATAAATAAAAAGTCTTAAATATATAAAACCAAACTAAAATATCTATACTTACAATATTAAAAACTTTTTAACCTCTTAAGTCTTAAGGTTTAACAAAAGTGGTTTGTCAAAAACTGTTTAGCTTTTTGTATCAATGATATCTTGAAAAAGACGTTTCACATTATTGAAATTTCAAAACAATCAAATTAAAAATTTCTATTTGATAAGAAATTCAAAAATTTGATAAGAAAACAAAAACAAATCCTATCTAAAAATTCAAGTTAAAAATGTTGATAAAATCTAATCTAACATATTTCTTTGGACAAACTTACTATCAAGGGGCACGGTAGTGCCCAGCCAAGTTCTCTAGCAACTTTGGCACTACACCCTTATTTACAGGAAACAACTCAGGCCATTTTCGACCCCCCTCTAACTTCCACACCAAAGATGCTAGAAATTTCAAACTCTCTACATTTATTGAGCTTGTCAAAACCAAACTCCTCACAAAATTTCAGCCTTTTACGATGAGTAGTTTCTGAGATATAGGGCTTCAAAAATCGCAAAAACCGTAACTGACTGACTGACTGACTGACTGACTCACTCACTCACTTACTCACTCACTCACTGACAGATCATCAAAATTATGGAGAACTTCCCGTTAACGTAGAAACTTGAAATTTTACACGGTGATAGAGCTTGTGGTGTATACAAAGGGAAAAATCGAAAATTTGAGATTTTCAATTCAGGGGGCGTGGCATCCTCCCATTTCCGCTGAATTATCATCAAATATTATAGAGCACTTCTGATTATCGTAGAATCTTGAAATTTGGTAGAATGTTAGAGCAGGTGGTTTATATAAAGGAAAAAAAATTATATTTGAGAATTTTAGCCAGGGGGCGTGGTAACCACCCATTTTCACTAAATGTTAAAATTTGAGAATTTTAGAATTTTAGACAAGGGGCGTGGTAACCGCCCATTTTCTCTGACTGTTCATCAATTATAGAGATTTTCAATTCTACAGCCATACCTTGCAAAAAGTAGTGAAATCACAACAAAAACATTACTGTTAAAAAAAGAGCCAAGTTCTCCTATGTTGAAATTATGCTGGCACAAAAAGTACTGAAATTTAAAAGTGTACCAAGTTCTAAAGCTTGGCTTTAAATTTGTATATATAATATGCTTATTGTTTGCTTGGCAATTTTTCAATTAGCTTTAAATATCGGTAATATTAAGAAAAATTGTCAAGAGAACAATGAATAAGTCTTTAACAAGTTTGTTGTTACGACTTTGGACTTTGTTTGTTGGGTCATTTATTAAAATTGTGTAAGTAGGTATTCCTGTCAGCCATCATATCATTCATTTTTTCAACATAATTTTTTCTAAGATATATAAGATAATCCATTCCTAGCTATAAGCCACTTATTTTGTTAGACCTCAAAACAAGAATCCGAAAAAACCAGAGATTTTCCCCGCATTGGCCAATCTGTATGTATATTTCAAGCAAACAAGAATATGTGTGTTTAATGTTTATTATCTTTCATTTGAGAGACCCCAAGAAAACATATAGGTTGGAAATTCTTTCAGAGACCCAAAAATGGACATATTGTTTTATTGGAGTAAATCCTGCATTCTGCGAAAATGATTTCTTTTAACCCCTTTTTCAGGACCCATGTAAAAATGTGATTTTTTAGGGACCTTAACAAATTTACAGGCGACTCTACGTTTATGTGCACCATACTTTATTTAAAAGTCGGTTATTGGCAACAAGACAGTTATATCTTAGCAGTTTTTTTTTATTATTTCGGCAGTTGTTTAAAATTAAGGCTTAATAAAGGTCCTAAGAACGAACTTGAGTGTCTCAAATGCAAAATTGATAAAAAAATTTAAAAACCTCCTTATAAAAATACTTTTTTACAAATTTTGTCCAAATCCATCGAGTGAGACATCTTAAGAGAAGTCTCTATTCATAAACCAAAAGTTTTTTGACTGTTACTTTGGAACAGCCTGTATAACAAGATTTTTTTTTTACTATTTAAATCTGAAAGTATAACGTCTATAAATGATGTATGAGAGAGAGATCAATAATAAGATTTCCAATCAGATATTTGTTCTGGAAATTTAGTTTACGACAAGTCGTTCTCGAGATATTTAAGGGTTTTTGCAAACCAATGAAGAATATGAACTCAAAATTCGTATTTTCATTTTAATTTTTACTTTTTGAAGTACCTTCAAAAATCTTTAAACAAAAACAAACAAATTTACCCCCACAAAAGCTGTCCCATTTGTGCCTTTGACATTTTTTTAACTTTCAAGTACCCCACATTCATGAAAACAAATTCAAAAGTATTCTTAGAAAAAGTCGACCGCGTGCGTATCTGTTTCAGGATGCATAAGAAATTAAAACATGAACCGTTTTGTTTAGCATTAAAATAACGAGCTACAAACCCCTGAGAGGCATTTGTAATTGAGTTTTTACAGTTAAGAATGTAAATACCAAACCTACTTCAAAATATATAGCTTTCTAGTTCAATGAATCTGAACAATACCCTCTCGTTGACACCTTAAATTGTGCCGCGACCTTGACAGTTTATATGCGTGTAAATATAGGGTACGTATAAATATTACCAGCTTTTCATTTCCAATTCCTGTATTCTGTCCTGTTTTATGCCACTGCCATAAATACTCTCAAGGGAGTGTAGAAGTTTTCCCTCCGCTGCTGATGTCGTACACCCAAGGTGTTTGCGTTTTCGCCACCAGTAATAATAAATTAACATTTTAACATGTTTCAATGGGTGATGATACTGATACTTCAACTCTGGCCCTTTTCTACTCCTACAAATATCTTCGGATTCAGAGTTAGCAAAATAAAGTGTGCTTCTATACCTATAAATGTGTGTTATATATAGCTTTGGAAGCATATAGTGTAGCACGAAATAAACCACCGAAACTAGACTTGCAAATTGTATATATGCAAAACATATGCATTAAATTGGACTCCTGCTGCAGTCACAGTCGATTGCCTTTTCTTTACTTGAGTCCCGGTCCCGACAAAACAGTATAGTCGACGATATAAAGGACGAAATTTCATTTTAGCCAGAGCCTATCACCCTGCAGGCGTTTATCATGTTAAATGAATTGTAAAAGTTTTTTTTTTCGATTCCTGTTGTTCCTGTGCTCCTTTGCTATTCACCAGGACAAACCGGGTTCTATTTTAATAGATAGGAAACGGCTTCGATGTTTGTGTCCTTTTTTTTTTCTATTTCTATTCTAGCAGAGCATATACGATCAATGTATCCTTTCACACCCCTACGTGTTTGGACTTGTGCCAAAAAAGAATTCCCTGTCGTCCGTTCAAATTATAACCTCTCAGACCCGCCTCTGCTCTTTTCTATTCGCGATGTAGGTATAGACAGTGTTTAACGACATCACATGGATAGTGTTTAATGGCAAAGTCTGATACTGTAAATAATGTCCTTGGACCGCGTAAGTTGGGATACCAACTTTGATTCAGTTTATCAGATGTTTTATACAACTCTTATACTTTTTCATCTTTCTTTTGTGGTTGGCATGATAAACTATCGTAAATCGCTCATGTGTACTTCAACCTTGACTTCGTTTATTTATTGATTGGTATTTATATTTTCACCAAGTGTTATGGTTAAAAACAAATCATGTAGCTATTATTCATTTTTCCTTTATTTTTTTTTTGTTTTTATTTTAATTTTTGTTTAATTATTTTATTGAAAATTATATGTTTTAAGAATTAAGATTTTAAAGAGTCTACAAAATTATCTTCAGTGAAAGGGTGTTTTTTTTTTTCAAGAAAAGATGAGAATCAGAATTATAGTACCAAACAACTACATGTGGCAAAAATGCGACTCAACTGAAAATTGGTAAAATGTTTGTCTATGCCACAGACGTCCATAATTATGGACAAAAATAGTATAAAATGAGTTTAAAAAAATTTGTTTCCCCTATTTTTAACTTTGAAATCGATTATTTCAAAAACTATTGGTAATATTATATTGATTTAAAAATTAGAATCAAATGCACAATTTTGCCTTTTGGAAATGGTATCATTTATTACTGTAAGTGTTGCCGTTGTTTTTTAATAATTTTTTTTTATTTTGATAATTTTTTTTAGAAAAATGCCCCTACCACCTTAACGGGGGGAGATAGACCCCCCTCCCAAAGAAAAAAAATCTTTGTATTGAGATCCTCTACAAAAACCCTTCATCAAATCCTGGCGTCCAACTTATCCTTCTACGTGCCGAAACAACATTTTTGTTCTATACCTAAAAGTTCGAATTTCTGTATCTGGGTTGAAAGCCAATTTTGAAGTGATTTTCATAAAAAATACATCGATCAATTGGGAAATAGATATAGTTTTAGAATATATTTTTTAAATAGCATGTTGTTTTGAAAACATATACTTTAAATTGATGCCGAAGTTGGGCAAATGCCAAAAAAAATTGAATTTTTGAACTTTGACATCTTATAAATTCTAAGTGGTTTAACCGAGTTACATGTTTTATACATTGTTAAAAAGGTATATTTATCTTCTATCAGAAACTATAAAAAAATCGAAAATGGGTAAAAAATAGTCTAAGCTAGAATTTTTTCAATGGGTGAAGGCCCAAAAAACCGTTTTTTGCCCGTAACTCCAGGTTTTGGGGGTGTTTCAAATACCGTTTCGTATTCAGTGCGACTAGCTCTACAAAACCTGATAGGTCTCCGCCCGAGTATATTTTGAGTGTTACACCGTGTAATCTAAGCATTCTTTAAAAATATTTCAGCTGAAAGGGTGTTTTGTTTTTAGGTGAAGAGAAAATATGGACTTATTTTAAGACAAGATTCTTGCAATATACCCACATTTTCTCTATGATGTTACATTCGAAATTCAAACCAAGGATAATAAAGTGTCTATAAGATTATCATGGTGCTTTGTTGATTAAAAAAGAAAACAAAAATCATGTGTGCAATTCACACGTGGTTGAAGTGAAACCTTAAAAATCATTTTAAAAAAATCGAAAAAATATAACTTTTTTTTATTCCATCACTTTTTTTATATGACAACCTACAATAAATTGTATACCATCTGAAAGCTTATTTTTTCAGCTCAAAATATTTATATCGACCATGTCTATACAGCATCAACAAAAAGAGCTAGAATTTTTTTAACCCAATTAGTTTTCATAAAGAAAGCAAAACAATCAATCTCTTTTCTCTTCTAACGCCATTAAATCCATTTTTTAAAAGACAACATATAATAAAAATTTTATATCATTATTATTTCACCTTTTATGTGACGCTTCAATCATATTTCTACCATGCCTACAAAAAAAGTAAGAATTTTTTAAAGATAACCATGTCGAAACTTCAAACTGAGATTACGGTACTTCCTCTACAGCTGGCTGGTCAGGTCATCGGCAACAAATCTTCACAGGTGTTTTGAGGTATTTTTCAAGTTTTTCAATTAAAGATTATATAACTTGTAGAGCACGTACCGTTATGTGTGATGTATTAAAAGAAAGGTAAGGTATGAGCATGCGTATTAAGGGGGGAAATCCCTCTGGACGACACCTTTTTCAATATTTTTTTATGAAAAACTGAAAGTACTTATTGAAATTTGGAAAAAGACAAGATATTACTGACATTATTAAGTATTGATAAAAAATTTTTTGAAATGAAAAAATAACAAAATGGCGGCTCTGGAGCCTTTCAAAGTTGACGCCTCTAGTTTACGCCGTGCAATGTACAGGTCCAGGAAATCATCTTAAATCAAAAAGGAAATTTTTTTCAGTTAGATGATATTAGTACGCATTGCATGAACCTAAATTTATTTTTTTTAAATGAAAAATAAAAATTAGAAATCAAAAAAACGAAAAAAAACATGTTTTTTTTAAAAAGAATTAGTTGAAAAAATATTTACTGTACAAATTTTATTCAACTTTTAGGTTCATGTTGTGGCCAATAAGTTAAGGAGTAATTTGCTTCAAATTTCAAGTCGATAGCTTCATTAGTTTTTGAGTTACATTGCACGGCGCGGAAAAAAACTAGTTTCGAAAACAATGCGTTTAAAGTTTTTGTTTTCGTACTATGGTAGGTTCGGAGCGCATTGGTTTCGGGACTATCTAGGCACTTTTGAGGCTTCATTTAAGGCTAAGACCACTGAAAATAGTTTCTTCGGTTGATAAATAAATTTATTACGCAAAAAAAAAAATAATGCAAAAATAAAAAATTCCAGAGGGATTTCCCCCCTTAAAGTTAAATAAATTTCTTATGTGCTCTAGATCAAAAGATATAACGTGTTTAGAAAAAGAACATCTTTTCACCGTTATCTCAAAATTTTGAATATGAAATTAATTGAAATTTTGCACAATCATAATTTATTTAACTACCTATCTACTGTATAAATTTCATTTATCTATATCTATTAAAACAAAAAAGTTATGATCAATTGATTTTTCGTGTCGCTTTTTCGTTTCATCTTTTTTGAAATCACTACGATACTAAAGAAGTTTTCACTTCAAAAAAATTGGCGGGATACCCAAATGAAACTTAGTAATAACGTTAGAGGATCCAAGAATTAAGAAACTTCATACAATTATATACTGTGTAAAAAGGTGAGGTTACTCATTCTAATAAGATAAAAGTTAATTTTTTTGGGTGAAGCGTGAATTAAACATAATCGCAAAAATTAATGTCAAAAATGGTACCCTATTTCGAAAAATCAACTGTAACTATAAAGGCCATATTATTCACTAGTTTAAAAATACATCTGAATGTAAAATTGTCAAATGTTAAAAATAAATCCAAATCCAAAATAGTTATCCCGATTTTAACTATGCAAATAGTTAAAAAAATAGTTAAAAATGACTATTTTTTTCTCTGTGTGATAATGAATACTATGGTTTTGGATTTATTTTTGACATTTCAATTTCTTTACATCCAGATGTATTTTTTAAACTAGTAAATAATATGGCCGTAAGACTAATGGAAAAAATTAAAGCTGATCTAAAAAAATAATACGATTTTCAGGTATTTTTTAACTATATAGGAATTTGAAGCTAAAAATCACTAGGTTTTTTTTTTGTAAACAGGAACCATATTTCAAAGAAATGTACATCACGAAATCTGAATGAATATAATTTAACAAAGCTTTTTAAATTTGTTGGTTCTTTTTTGATTGACTTGGAGACAAAATTTCTTATTTAAATTTCAAATGTTTTGTCTTTAATCGTCGATATCTTAGCACTCAGCAAGAAGTCTATTCCTTTTTTTAATAAATATCTAGATTTTTAGCACACAAGAAATCCCAAAGATTTTTTGAAGATTTCATATTCATTTTAAGATTTCGTAATCTAGTTTGTAATTTTGATTACGGTGGCATCGGCGAAATCTCGAACAAAATTGATTTTAGCGGAGACACATTTATAACACATTGTTATTTTTTGCATAAAATTTTAAAGACCTCGAGTAAAAAAAAAAAAAGAGTTAAAGGTAATGTAATGAGTTTGAGACTTTTAAAAACCATTTGGGATTTTTTGGCATAACAACTTTTTTTTTGAAGTTAAATTTTTTTTTAAATTATTATTATTTTAAATTTAAATAAAATGCACGATTGAGGTCACACGTACTTGATTACATAAATTTAAAAAAAATTGATATTGGGGAAGAGCCGACATTTAGGGAAAAATTTTGATAAATAATGAAAAAAAAAAAAAACATTTTTTTATTTGACTTTTTTGGAAAAAATAAAAACGCAGTTTTATTGCAATCGCTTTGAATATTACGTCGGCAAGGTTTAATCAAAATCGTTAGAGATGTTTTGGAGATATTTGGTTTAAATTGAAAAATTTGTATGGGAGGTACACTTTTTAAGCGAGATATAAAAAAACAAAACAAAAAAACTTTCAGAATTCCATAAAAAATCAGCTTTACCAAATTTGAAGAAAATCCATCCACCCGTTTTTACAGATGGCGGACGCACAACCGCACAGACGCACAGACACACGGACAGAATTGCGAGACCCACTTTTTCGGACTCCTCCACCATCGTAATGTTGGTTTTGATTAAAACCTCATTTTTTTTTTGACACGAAACCAATACTTGCCCTAAAGAGCAAGTAAAAAACAAATTTTTGAATGGTTTTGACCCTGAAAAAGGAGTTATTGTATGTACGTTAATGTTCATCTCACAAAAATTCAAAGTAAAGAAAACCTTGAAGCCTCTACACATACAAAGTTTTACTTTGCAATTAATTCAAGGACGGACTTGTTTCAAATAACCTTTTAAGTAAATACATTAATATATATACGATGTAGTAAAAATAAGCTCAAAGTATCATAATTTTCAATGATATTTATGTTCCCTCTCCAAAACTAGCAAGATTATATAAACCTAAATAGATGCCAAAACTAAATCGCAAATTAAAAAAAAATTAAAAATAAAAAAAAACTATTTCATTTAAAATTCAGCTACTTCACCACCACCAACCACCACCTCAAGAGATATATAAATGAAATTTTCCCCACAATTTGAGTTTCAAAGAAGATTATAACGAAATAGTCGTCGTCGTTGACTTGAAGTAGATACCTTACACTCGACACTCAAGGGACGACTTGCCTAATATGAAACGTTTTCTTGATTTTCAATTAGCTTTGATTTAAAATCCACCTTGACTTTGTTTCAAAGGGTTTAGCTTGCGTTTGTCTGATGTGCGCAAAAGAGAAAGATAGAGAGATTCTAATTTCGTTCAAAAACTATTTCTATTCAAAAAATGCTTACCTATATCTCGCGTTCAATTAATTAAACGGCTTTTGCTGTATTATGTGGGTGTTGGCAGTTCTATTGGTGGTTTGGTGCCAAGATACCAAAGCAAAAATCAGCTCCAACCTAACTATCTGACAATAGAATTCCCTGCTGGTTTATCCTCTTCTTCATTCTCCCTCAAAAACGTAATCTTCCAATGGCAAAGACAAATTTTTTTTTTACTCTCCTCCATCACAGTACTTCTGACACCAGCCCCCATTGCTACCAGAGCCGAGCTGGAGCACCCAGCAGCTTAAGTTCCCGGCCAAGATGACAACGCCTTGAGCTGAACGAAACAAAAAAAGGCAAAACCCAAAAAGGAACACGAGGACTGTATAGACAGGTCATTTATTACAAAATCTTTCTATGTTCTTTCCTGTTTTTCTCCACCTAGGATCAAAGGACGATGACGACGACTACGACGACAGTGTGGATGATGATAATTTTTCCTTGAAAACTATATGAAAGAAATTCGGGACGACAAAACCTTTGTCTACTTTTTCCTGCTGACTGAAAGGGTTTTGTTTAAATTCTTTTTTTTTATGTTTTTTTGTTCTGATTTTATTCTACTTTGCCTGGGTGCTGGAGCTTTGTATATATATTCGTAGCTAGTGCTAAAGGGGCTTTTTTACTACAATAAATGCCCAAATGTATATCTTATAGTTATGTTTGGTTTGTAACTTCAACTTCTTCATGGTGACCTTCTCCATTTGTTCTTGAGGCTAGTGGTGGTTTGGTTTTTGGGTGGCAAAATGGCAGTGGCCAGGGGAAGAAATATAAGCATAAAGGAAAACACCATTCCCATTCTGATGAGGCATTTAATTACCACTTTATGGTCTGAGGGCGATTTTTCCAACTTTAACTTGGTACAACCACACTTTTTTTTAAATTCTTTTTGTTCTTTTCTGTCTTTTGTTTTATTACTTACGATGGCGATGGTGGTTCTGATGGTGGTTTTTAGTTAAACTCCAACAAGGAGAATATCCTGTGTTAATATCTATCTGGGCGTCATGGAATGAATTTTCATCCCTGAGGTGGCAGGTATAAGGTTAGTTTTATATTATTGTGAAGTTTTAATCCTACCCTGAATGCTTGAATTAGGGTTAACTTGTGATTAAAAATTAACGCGCGACGCTAAAATTGTTTTTATTAGCTGACGTTTTGTTTTTTCATCCTTGGCGCAGTGGAATAACAAAAACAGGGGTAATTTGGGTAAATACATTTTTTTAATACAAATTAAAGTGTATACAAACTTTCTTACTTAAATAACGCTAACGTTAGGATTATGATTTCAAAGTCACGTAATAACGTGACTGACGACATGCTTCAAACTGAATTCGATCTAATTGTCTTGAAAAAAGGTAGATACTAGATACTACCTAAATTTGACACGTTTTGATAATTTAAAATTTAATTTAGAATGCTCTGGGATATGACTTAATTACTGTGGCGGACATTCTTAAAATGCTCTTGAGAAAAGGATTAATTAATCTCTTTTGCATAATGAACCCCACTCGGAGGTGAGAATATGTTCCGAGGCAATAGAAAATGGTTGTAAAATTTGTCAGACCACACGAAAATCAAGAAGTAGGAAAGTCTCTAGAAACTTTGACACTAACCATATCTTTAAGAACCAACTTAGGCTATTCTTGACCTCCACTAAACATGAAGTCAGAAATTTCAAACTTGTAATATTTCTTTAGCTTTTCAAAATCTGAAATAAATTGGTTCAAACATTATAAAACTCGTAACTGATCAAAATAATAGCGAATCTCCTGTTATGACAAAAATCTAAAATTTGGCACAGTTCATATATACTCAGTCAACATATAAATCTGGCACAAAAAAAGCACTAAAATAAAAATCTTCACAAAGTTTTGAATACTTATTGATTAAATTTTGATTGTTTAACTTGGGAATTTTTCAAACTTTTGAGGGAATATGTCTCAAGGCTCTTCACCAAAAACGATTGAATACCTGATAACCAGTTTGGTTTTAGAAAAAAACTACTCGACGATTGATCAACTGCACAGAATTTCCGACGTCATTTGTAAAGCTCTTGATAAAAAATGGCACCAAAGTGAAAAGTTAAGACAATGAAGAACAAAATTGTGGCCGGGGTACCAGAAGGTTGTGTATTAGGTTCAATTTTATACCGTTTGCCTACATGCAATATACCTGAATCATAAAACATTATTACACAGTGGTTTCGTTCACACGACAAAAATGAAAAGGTAACGATTCTTCTTTGTTCGATCTCTAGACTTTTTTTCAATAAATAAGAGATCAATATTAACAGTTACAGCGATTGCGGCATTAATATCAGCAGTTATCAGTCTTGATTTTCTATCAGATGTGAAAACACATTATGTATGTATTTTTAATTTGGTGCGCATAAATGAGTTGATTTACGTAGGTTTTTTTTTTTAATAAAAAGTGATTTTTTTCACATTATTTTACGGTTGTTTTCCTGAAAGCAAAGACTTTCTCCTAGGATTTAAACAACATTTCAACTGGGAAGTAGGTGGAGGAAAATATACTAAAGCCTTATGTAAACTTATTTGAAAGTTTAGAAAAATCCAAGGATAAAACATTAAAAATAAAATATTCCAAAGACATAAAGTCTTAAAAAACACAATTTTTTTTGTATACCTGCCTAAAAATTTTCGAAAATTTTCCAAACAAAAAATTCGTATATGGAATACGAAAAAGAAGAAGAAAAATATGTAGGTACATATTCAAACGATTTTCAGCAATTTCTTTGATCCGTTTTGAAAAAATTGATTTTTCAAGAAATAATAATTGAAATATGATTTTTTTTTTAATTGATGCTACTAAAACATGTTTGCCAAAAAATTTTCGTTGAAATCGGTTTAGTAGTTGACGAGAAAGTCACAAATCCAAAAAAAAAAAAACGATTATTTGGCATATGCCGTCAATAACGGTCACAAAAATATTTCCTCAATATCAAAAGTAGGATCTTATTTTGCACATTTCATGTATTTTTTAATCAAAATCGTTAGAGCCGTTTTTTGAGAAAAACAGACATTTCCATTTTGATCCTAAGAAATTTTAATTTTGCCTCTAGAGAATCCTATAGGTAAAACTTATAACTACCAAGTTTAAAGAAAATAGCTCCAGGAGTTTATTCTGTTCATCATGACAAATATACAGACAGACAGAATTGCGGGACCGACTTTTCTCTTTTTTCAAAATCTATGAAATTTTTGTAAAAGACGAGGTTTTTGGCTTTACAAAAAAGTATAGCTCGTTTTTTGCATATATGTACAATGTAGATTGTACATACATCTTGAATCACCCTGTATATAATAGTAATGCCATGCCTGATTGTTATCTCGAGTTCGGTTTATTTTACAAATCCTAATCTTGCCCTGTAGTACCTACATATCGCAAGTAAAAATTAGTTCATTTTATGTAAATTTAAAAGGACATTGTATCTCCATCCTAGTTTTTTCCCCAACCTTTACCCTCTGAAATATCTTCAGATCACGCTTTATAATTTACTAGGAAACTTGATTTGAGAAATCTGGCAACCCTAAATAATGCAGAGATGTTGGAGAACCAACCCTTATAAAATGTGACTCAAAAATTATTTATAATTAAATTTGATGAAGAAAGATTATTGTTTGGCGGAATTTTGTATTTGTAGGTATGTTCACTATGGCGTATACGTGTTTTTTTTTTTTTTTTTAATTTTAGTTTCAAACTATGTAATACATAGTATGTATTCCTTTTTTTAGCTATAAAAATTGCATAATCAGGTGCTTAACTTAACATTGAAACTGAGAACACATACGTACTACCTACAAATAGAGTACCTATGCTTAAAGTGATGTTTCACTTTTAGAACTTTAAGTAAATGGTCAACAGCTTTACCCTTGCTTATCTCGAATTTCAAAATATATTTATACATACATGAAAATATAAAAAGAAGAAAGAAAATTTACTTTAATCGTAGCTCTTCTAGTCAAAGTTTGCCCAGAAAAAGGACAATAACCATAGAAGTTGTCCTGCTTCACGGTTTTATACAACCTTCACAAGAAGACGAAAGGTAATTTGCGGTTAAGTTTTTACAATACTGTAAACTTGCAACAAAAGATACCATAAAATATACTGAAATCTCTCTGTTCACATCACTTTCTTTAAGGCTCTTGAAAAATGCTTTTGTTTCATTTCGATTTTGTCATTGTGAAGAGAATGTACGAGAAGGTAGAAAAAGAATGATTGTATAGTTTGTATATAGATTTTTCCTCCAAAGTTCATCTATTCACATCGGTTGACATTTTATTCTTCGATAGATTTTGTTATCGCGTTTATCTTTTTCCGAATAGAATTGCTTGTGTCATTGGTTGGGAATTGTGCAATATATAGTAGTAGAAGCAATGGTAACTGGGGTCGCGTAATCCTAGAATGTTTTATTGCTTTCGCGCAGTTGTCACGTATGAAAGTAGAAAAGAGATTGATAGATGGGAAATGGCAAGTTAAACAGAATAACATCATGCTTATCAGATCAAAAGGCGTTGAATGCTTTGGCGCTTGTTTTTTTTTTCGAAAGTATTGTATTAAGACACAATAGGGTCGTAAAAAGCAATAAACCATGAGGCATAGGAAAGATATAATAAAAATAAAAAAGACAAGAATGAAAGGACTCACTTTTATGGTTCACCTTTTTGTCGAGTGGCGGAAGTTATGTGGCGTATTAGGTTGGCTGGTATTATTGCTATGCCACATGAATGACATTACAGTTGGTTGACCAACTATTCGGAGCCAATGTGATTTATATGGCCTAATGATATCTGATATGATACGATAATATATAGCGAAGGAATCGTAAATTTGATTGCAGTTTGACATTTAAACACTCTCTATGAATCTTGACAATATAATATGAAAACAATGTTATATTTGTTGATATTTGTCATATTTTCTATTTTCATTATAACTACACAGTTCTAGAATTCCTCAGATTCAGTCGATTAAAATGCCATGTATTTTTTTTTTTTCTTTTTCACATATATAATTATTGTAAATAAAAGCTAAAATTATCGTAATAAATTAATAAATTATTGATTATGATAAAATGAAAAAAAAAAAAAAGAAATTCAATTTCTTCACAGTAAAAAAAAAAACTAAAATAATGTAACTTTTCAATCACTATACCTAAAAACTATATTTTAACCTGTCCGTCTTTCAGTCACGAACAACTTATTTGAAACGCCAAAAGAAAACTCCACTGTTTCTAAACTTCTATCAAATAAAGTTCCCAAAACTTTTTACTTCAAAGTATTCATGAAACTTGATGATTAAATATTTGAACTTCCATAGCAGAAAGTACATTCACTTGCTACTTTTATAACAAACTCATCAATTTGGTTTTGAATATAGAAGCCACGAAATAACAGCATATACACTATGCAGAAGCAAAATCCATATACAACACGATTAAACTTGACAAATATTCGAGGTGCTTTTTTAAAATATTCATAAACTTTGTTTTAAACGTTACCTAACTTCAATTTGAAATTGACTAAAGGATATTTTAAAATCTTGAATTTGCTACTAGTTTGTAATAAAATTCTTTGATGACGGGTACAAAAAAATCGATTTTCGGATTTTTATTGGACTTTAGTCGTTTTTTTTTTTTTTTTTAAGACTAAATGGCTCTAAAGTGTTAAGTCATAACAATTTTTACTTGCGATATAGGTACTATAGGGCAAGTTTAGGATTCGTAAAAAAAATCGAACTCGAGATAACAATTTTACATGACATTACGATGATGGAGAATGCCAAAAAAGTGGGTCCGGCAATTCTGTCTGTCTGTCTGTGTGTCTGTCTCTATCTGGAGCTGCAGCCTAAACGAGTGAAGTGATTTTCTTCAAACTTGGTAGTTAGCAGTTTTTGGTGATTCCCTAGAGGGGAAATTGAAATTTTTTTTTTATGACCAAAACTAACGGTACCTGCCATATAACGGAAATAGAAAAGTTAATTTTTTTCAAAAACGGCTCTAACGATTTTGATTAAAATTTTTGTGTGTAGTACTACACATAAGAGCCAACTTTTTAAATAAAAAAAATATTTTTTGTACCGTTATTAACGGTACCTATCATAGAACCGTTTTTTTCGTTTCTGAATATCTCGTACAACATTAACCCGATTTAAATGAAAATTTTTATACAAAAGTGTGTAAGTAAAGATAATATTAAAATTTTAGAAAATTTTCAAAAAACGCATTTTTGGTTTTTTAAAAAATATTTCAAAATTTTTTTTTGAAAAATCAATTTTTTGAAAACGGATCAATGAAAAATTTTGAAATTTAGTTTTTATGTGTAAATTAATTATTTTTTCAATATGGCATACCAACTTTTTTTTTTAAAAATGTTAAAAAATTTTTATATATAAAAAACTATTTTTTTAAAAAACGGCTCCTACAATTTTCGAAAATTTTTTTCTAAAAATACCTTTTTATACGAGAAATAAAATGGCATATTTGTTTATTTTTTTTTTTAAGATAATTTAAAACGGAGTTTAATTAATTATAAAAACAGATTTAATTTTTTTATACTACTTATGAAATTTCTTCAAAATATCAAATTTTAAATTTTTTGAATAAAAAGCTTTAACATTATAGTTACATTAAGCATAAGAGCAAGTACGTGCGACCCCAGTTGTGCAATTTATTTTTTCTGATCAACAATATATAGATATTAAAATAGATCTTATAAATGATGTTTCTGCGTCATTATCATTACTTTTTAAAAATAATAATATTCAGATTTACAAACAAAAATTGAAACTTCAATTTCATTTTCCTCAAAACTACATTATCTGACTTAACACCTTTGTACCCGGCGCCAAAGAATTAATATCAGATTCCAATTCATTAAATCGTTTCGTGTTTTAAGTGAAGACTTAAAGGACATAAAAAGAAGTATAAAAATAAAATACACGACTGTGTCTCATGAACTTGCTCAAACATTGCTAAGATTTAAAAAAAAAATTGTATAGAATTATAAAAGAATTTGGTTGATATAAATAAAAAACAAAATACTTTCAACATCAAATTCAATGGCGTTTTTTATGAACATCATTTATTACAAATTGACTGAGAAAAATGTTTAAAAAATTTCAACCTTGACATTAATCCCACACATGGTTATGACCCTGATAAAACGTGACCAAAAATTATTTAAAATTAAAATTGATGACGAAAGATTAATGTTTGGAAGGATTTTGTTTTTTCCTGTTCACTATGGCGTATACGTGTTTTTTTTCATGTTAACGATATTATACTAGTTCCTAACTATTCCTGCTTAAA
The DNA here is from genome assembly GCF_945859705.1 of Episyrphus balteatus. NCBI lineage: Eukaryota > Metazoa > Arthropoda > Insecta > Diptera > Syrphidae > Episyrphus > Episyrphus balteatus. The sequence continues at coordinate 85,187,777 of NC_079136.1, read as the reverse complement.
CTTATAGCTTCTTACACCCATATTTCAAACAAAAATTCAATTTCTTGTTTCGAGAAAATTCCAACACCAATTTAAAAATACATCTTCTTCTTTAGCGACTTCCACTATGCCTTTTTGCTTTTGTCATATGGTTATAACATAAGGAAGGAAACGAAAATTTGCTTACTTCTCTTTCGAAAATTTTTAAATCAAGGTATTGATCTCCATAGGATCTGTATACAATTTGGTAGTTATATAAACATACCCAACACAAAAATCGGAAAAAAATGCATTTTTTAATTCCCAAGAAACCATTAAATGCCGTGAAATAAATTTGCCAGACTTTTGAATTCTTTAACAGGACGCTAATACCTACACAAAAAAAAATCATCATAAAAAATACTTCAAGTAGTGCAATTAGGATGAGAAATTTAATTAGGTACATATTGAAATTCCTCATTTTAAAAGTTATGGACGGTGTGAGTGAGTATTACAATAATTTTGATGTCTTTATATCAAATTAAATCAATATTCGCATCAAAATATGATTTTTTTTATAAAGGGTAAAGTAAACTCTTTTGAGAGAACGGTATGATCAAGCGTTATTTAAAGTTCGCTGATACCAAACATTGAATCTTTTGATTCATATGTGCTTGGGCTTTTATTTATTACTTTTTTTGGTGGATCTTCGAAGGGGTCGGTGCAATCTGGGAATATCTTCAAATAAAATGTAACGGGTGTAACGTTAGGAAGTCACTTTCGTTACATCTTATTTGAGATATTCTCAGACATCACAATAGTTAAAATACTTCTAATAATAAAAACAATGAAACAAATTAATATACTTAGTATTAATGTATTAAAATGCTTAACTTGGTGAAGTTAAATAAATCACAACAAAAACATTACTGTTAAAAAAAGAGCCAAGTTCTCCTATGTTGAAATTATGCTGGCACAAAAAGTACTGAGATGTAAAAGTGTACCAAGTTCTAAAGTTTGGGTTCAAATTCGTATCAATAAAATTTTGATTGTTCTCTTGACAATTTTTCTTCATTATCGATTTTTAAAGTTATTTCAAAAATTGCCAAGTAAACAATCAAAATTTTATTGATACGAATTTGAACCCAAACTTTAGAACTTGGTACACTTTTACATCTCAGTACTTTTTGTGCCAGCATAATTTCAACATAGGAGAACTTGGCTCTTTTTTTAACAGTAATGTTTTTGTTGTGATTTCACTACTTTTTGCAAGGTATGGCTGTAGAATATAAAATCTCTATATTTGATGAAAATTCAGTGAAAATGGGTGGTTGCCACGCCCCCTGCCTGAAATTCTCAAACTTTAAATTTTTTCCTTTGTGTAAACTACCAGCTCCAACATTCTACAAAATTTCAAGATTCTACGACAATCAGAAGTGCTCTATAATAATTTATGAAAATTCAGCGGAAATGGGCGGTTGCCACGCCCCCTGGCTGAAATTCTCAAATTTTAAATTTTTTCCTTTGTATAAACTACCAGCTCTACCATTCTACCAAGTTTCAAGATTCTACGACAATCAGAAGTGTTCTATAATAATTTATGAAAATTCAGCGGAAATGGGCGGTTGCCACGCCCCCTGGCTGAAATTCTCAAATTTTAAATTTATTCCTTTGTATAAACTACCAGCTCTACTATTCTACCAAATTTCAAGATTCTACGACAATCAGAAGTGCTCTATAATAATTTATGAAAATTCAGCGGAAATGGGCGGTTGCCACGCCCCCTGGCTGAAATTCTAAAATTTTAAATTTATTCCTTTGTATAAACTACCAGTTCTACTATTCTACCAAATTTCAAAATTCTACGATAATCAGAAGTGCTCTATAATAATTTATGAAAATTCAGCGGAAATGGGCGGTTGCCACGCCCCCTGGCTGAAATTCTCAAATTTTAATTTTTTTCCTTTGTATAAACTACCAGCTCTACCATTCTACCAAGTTTCAAGATTCTACGACTATCAGAAGTGCTCTATAATATTTGGTGAAAATTCAGCGGAAATGGGCGGATGCCACGCCCCCTGGCTGAAATTCTCAAATTTTAAATTTTTTCCTTTGTATAAACTACCAGCTCTACCATTCTACCAAGTTTCAAGATTCTACGACTATCAGAAGTGCTCTATAATATTTGGTGAAAATTCAGCGGAAATGATCGGATGCCACGCCCCCTGGCTGAAATTCTCAAGTTTTAAATTTTTTCCTTTGTATAAACTACCAGCTCTACTATTCTACCAAATTTCACGATTCTACGACAATCAGAAGTGCTCTATAATAATTTATGAAAATTCAGCGGAAATGGGCGGTTGCCACGCCCCCTGGCTGAAATTCTCAAATTTTAAATTTTTTCCTTTGTATAAACTACCAGCTCTACCATTCTACCAAGTTTCAAGATTCTACGACTATCAGAAGTGCTCTATAATATTTGGTGAAAATTCAGCGGAAATGGGCGGATGCCACGCCCCCTGAATTGAAAATCTCAAATTTTCGATTTTTTCCTTTGTATACACCACAAGTCCTATCACCGTGTAAAATTTCAAGTTTCTACGACATCGGGAAGTACTCCATAATTTTGATGATCTGTCAGTGAGTCAGTGAGTCAGTGAGTCAGTGAATCAGTGAGTCAGTGAGTCAGTGAGTCAGTTACGGTTTTTGCGATTTTTGAAGCCCTATATCTCAGTAACTACTCATCGTAGGAGGCTGAAATTTTGTGAGGTGTTTGGTTTCGACCAGCTCAACAAATGTAGTGAGTTTGAAATTTCTAGCATCTTTGGTGTAGAAGTTAGAGGGGGGTCGAAAATGGCCTGAGTTGTTTCCTGTAAATAAGGGTGTAGTGCCAAAGTTGCTAGAGAACTTGGCTGGGCACTACCGTGCCCCTTGATATGAGGGAAAAACATACAAAAATCTTCCAAAACCCTTCCATGGAATTACCCAGAAGTCAGATGATGGCTCGTAGTCTATATCAAAGAACATCAATCCTGTGCAGCTTTTAAGCTTTTGCTCTCATTAATCCTTTTGACTTTATAATTCCCTATGAGGAAAAACTTTCTTTAAAAATCTGCTTAAATTTTGAACTTATTTCTTCTAATTTCGCCCCTTGGTCGTATTAACATTTTTTTTCTTTTTTTTTTCAACTAAAATGGTGTCATAAATCGTCCTCCTTCAGGAACCCTTGACCCGAATTCCAATTAAATCAAATGATGTTAATTGATTTAGGACGAACTCTAAGGCTCTCCCCTCTCTTTATTTTTTTCCACTTCCTGTTCAAGGATCTAAATGTGGTAACAAATATATTTTTATATACAAAATGTTAAATATTATGAATTATTTTTTTAAAAATTATAATATGCCTGTACATTTCAATGCCAGTACAAAATTGTGTATATTTCTATAGAAAAGAATTTTATTTATTTTGAGTGGTGGTTAAAGAATCTATATATGTAGTACCTAATGTGTTATAAAAAAATGTATTCATTCATTCCGTGAAAGGGGAAATTTACGCAAAACCACAACTGACCAAACAAAACTAACCTTTCCAAAAAAAAAAAAGGATAATATCCAACCAAGTAAATGTCCTTGAAGGGTATACTGCTGTTGAATTACCACAAAAAAATAAATAAAAGGTGAATTATGATGAAGAGTGAGAAAACTTAATTAAACAAAATAGGCAACGATTTTTCGGTAACCATGAATTATATTTTACAACACCAGGTTTGGTAAAAATTTAGGTACTCATAAGTTGCAAAAATTTTAACCAGTTTTCAGGGATTGGAATTGAAATACTTAATGGCATTGTGACAAAAACCGTCAAAACCACAGACGGAAAACTTGTAAATTTTTGCATGACCATTTGACATTTTATTATTAAAGTACAAAATATAATCCATTGGCTATAACTGACCACAGGAAACACACAGCAAAAATTTAAAATTACCTAAAAAAAATCCAATTTTTGATTAAAAACTCCTCAACTCAAAAATTTACTGGTGAATGTGTCTGTTAAAAAAGATCTCCATTACCTGAGGTTACAAAATGTCCCAACATGACCCGGATCTCAAATTTTACACAGAAAAACACTAAACCTATATTATCCATTCTAGTACATTTTTTGTCGGTGTAAAACTGTAAATACTTAATTTTCTCTGTCACCGCATTGCAAATCAAAATAATTTCACCCCCCATTTAAATTTGAAATTAAGCAAAAATATACCGCGTCATGTTTCAGTCATGTTCTCTCTTTTCATGTCATCCATGCTCCTGCTCTACACAGCCAGAGTGAAATCAGAACCCACCACAACGCTTCCTTATTATGGCTAGGTTCCCATATATCCAATGAGGATAAATTAAAAAGCATAATTTAAAATCGACAACCAACCAATATGTGTAGGTATATGTTGTGTATCCTGACAGACATGGGTTATGTGACTCAAATAATATGGTTACCTTATATGACGGTGCGGTGTGTTGCTCTATCACTTTGTAAGTATGTGTGTATATGTCCTTTTTTAGTGCGTGATGCATCATCGTCATCACTCCCGGAGAAGCACTTTATGCAATATTAATTAAAATAAGGTGTAAATTGATGGCATACTCGTTATTTGCCAAGGGAATTCCAAAAATCCCTCAGGATCTCACATAACAAGAATGTGCAGCAATACACAACCATTTTCAGAATTTTAACATGTGTCACGTTGGTTGGCTGGGTGGCAATGGTGATGGCGTCGCAGCAGTCGCATCATGTCACGTCACGTCACGCATTAGCGTCACTGCAGGATAATTTTTTTTTTGTTACTATAGCAACAAAAATCGTTAAAATCCAATGTACCGCAATGTAGTTAACTTCCTGTAAAAATAATATCAATCCATCATCAACCCAACATGGACATGCCGTATTATTAAGGTAATGCGAGACAGTTCAAGGAAGAATGCATCTGAATAAAAAAACAAAAAAATAACGTCCCTTTTACCCGCAGTTGTTGTGTTCCTAATCCCATGACACAATAATGCAATCCATTTGCAAGATTCCAAGAAAAACAAAATCAAAGACACACGAAGAATAATATGCAATGAGAGAGAAAAAAAAAAAAACAGACACAGAAAAATTTAAAGCTTTCGCCAAACCAGCCAGCCTAGGGAGTGACCTAATAATCGTTCCTATACGGAATAGCTCTATTTTTTCCAATCTTCCAGGATTATGCCAAAAGAGAGAATGATTATAATCATTCTATGCGCCTGTCTGCACTCTCTCTTTGCAGATATTATTGATTGCTTCATCAGAGTAGAATTGTTCCACTTTTCCAAAAATTCCAAGGCGGGTACTTACCCGACATTCCAGGCAGCTTCTAGGAAAAAGAACTATTTTTATAATCCAAATATTGTTTGCATTCCAGTATTCCAGAGGCCAAGATTCATTATGGTGATGGCGACTGACGACCGACGCACATTGCTAGGTTACACGATGTTTCTGTGTCTATAGGTGGATGAACTATGTATCCCCTGCTGTGACCCATAGGGGTTACCCCATCATCCCTCTGTGTCAAAGTGTATCTTTTTTTTTTAGTTTTTTTTTGTCCACGTTTATTGATAGTTTTCCATCTAGCTAGTACATGGTTATCCCAGCGCAGTTTTCAGGAACTTATACGTGAAAAGTTGTGAAGCAACAAACATTTTTATTTCCAAAGAAAGATTATCACGGGTTCTCATGGTGTGGGGGAATGGGGATTGTAGATTTGTGTAGATGTGTGTGTCCACATTAAGTAAGGTAATTAGGCCGCTTTCCTTTTTTTTCGTATCTGATGGTTTGGACGGGACGACATGTCGTATAAGCCGTCATCTGGTGAAATGGTGGTGTTATCCTACCCTATACCGTATACCCTACCCTTCCTATAGCAGACCCTTATATACACTAACTGAGATTATTCATTTTATTTGTTTTTTGTTGCTTGTTCTCATTAATTGCTGTACATTTCTGGACGTTAATTGTAATTCACAGGGTTGAGTTAAGTGCGAGGTTGGAGGGTATTATATGTGTTTGGAGTCACGGAGTGAACGAACGAACGAAACAACAAGTCCAACACTAGGGAAAGCATCATCATCAGCATCAGAGCATCATCATCATGCTTGTGCTTCTTCTTTGTCAATTTGCATTTAAATTGGGAAATCTACTGCGCGCACACGGTAATAGAGTTGGAGGTTCGAGTTGGAGGAGTTGAAACACAATTAAGTCTAACCTCGACCTATTGACATAAGGCGAATAATGAAACGAAACAACAAAAAAAAAAAAAAAATAAAGAAAATTATGTCCGTTTCTGGATTACTCATGGTAATTCAGAAACGACTTGTCGTTTATTTAGGCTTTTTTTTTTTGTTTCTTACCCCTGCACAGCATCATTCTCATTTTATAACCGAAAAAATTAATTGTTGAAGAAAAAAAAAACAGTTATTTACGTTGAGATTAAGGCAAGGAATTATAATTTAAATCACATTGACATGGAAGATGGAAGAATAAGAAATCAAGCTTTTTAATGAAAATTCGCTAAGAATTGACACTTTAATCTTTTTTATAGTTAAAGTAGGTACATACCTAAGGTTGGTTTATCGATTACAAAAAAAAAAAAAAAATCAACTTGACATTTGTAATCTGTCAGATTTTAAATTGGATTTCAAGAGAAAATATATTGTACTAATTTTCTTTAACCTTAGAGAGCACGAAAAAAGTGTTTCAATTTTGATTTAATACAATTTGATTTAACAAAATTAGAGAAGTACAAAAATATAACAACAGAGTAATGTATCATGCTGTGATATTCAAGATGTTATACTATTACTATAAATAAATATAATTTTTGCAAATTTTCATTTTGACGCTAGATGGTGCCCCACGAGGGTCAAAGTTTTTTCTCATTAGAAATAGGTCTACATATCGTTGGCGTAAAGCAAAATTGTTCTAAGTACTAAGGATTTCTTAAGGACTTAGAACAATTTACGCCGACGATATGTTGACTTATGATGAAAAATGTTTGACGAGGAAAACACCGTTTTAAAAAAGGTATGTATATAAACCATCTTTCTAGGACCAGGGATTTTTCGTGGGTTCACTTACCCCTTTCTTTCTTGCTAGGGTGATGGCATGTAAGGTCAGCCCCCGCCAGTAGTCAGCCACTTCGTCATAAAATCCAGCAAAATAGTAAACGCAAAAGTTTTTTTTCTCTGATTATTTTTTTTTCTAAAAGCCTAACTATTTTTCTGTCTGGGTGAAAAAAATTGTTACAATGCAGCTGCTCGTTCTCTTGTAAAAAATGCCAGTTTGCTCCAAGTTTTCGTAAAAGTCAAATTTGTGACTATTTCATAATTTAAAATTAGTGAAAGTGTTTTTTAAAAAAAGCTATAGCTGTTAAAATATTGAAGGTAAGGGCATTATATGATTATTTATAGGTTATATATAGTTTTTATTTCACTTTTTCTACAAAAAAAATTACAAAATATTGTTAGTAAATTATTTACAGGGGGGGGTTAACCTTAGGAGACAAATTATTCTTAATTCTCCTAAGGTCAGCCCCCCGGCTGACTACTGAAAACTCCTTTTTAAATTTTTTTTAACCTGAATATGCAAGATTAAGAGAATTTTGTTCTCTTTTAGATTGGCACAAAAAAAATATGAAAAAAGTTAATAGTTTCAGTAGTCAGCCGCCCATAAAGGTTACGATAGAATGGGTGGCTGACTATAGATGACACATATTCTATTGTCAGCCGTATAGCCCTACTAACAATTTTGCTTCTATAATGCTTTACAGAAGCAACAATTGCATCTGTAAAGCTTTATAGAACCAAAATTGTTTGTCGGGAGGTATATTTAGTTTTTAGAAAAATAAAAACATATGGAAACCTTTGCCGTTTTCCAAAATAAAGTCCGGAGTGAAGAATTATCTCCAAAATTATTATTATAATTATGGAAATCAAAATTTTAAAGAGTCAAGCCTTCTATGCTGCTAAAGCGAAACGAAATTTTCCATACAAAAAAGCTCAAGGAAATCTTGAACGAAATTTAATTTATTTTGTTTTAGTGTCAAAACTTACTTTTTGATGTTTTTTCTTGAATTTTATTTGTAATTTTTGTATTTTCACTCTGACATACCTATTACTCGATGATTTTTGTTCGTTAACATGTTCGCTATCAACGTTGGAGACTTAAAAATTTTTCGATTCGCTTCAGCTGTGTACTAGGCACACGAAAACCTAAAAAAAATTCCACAACTACTCGGAAGAGGCAACTACCTAGAGGAACACTGCAGGACCGAATTCATGGCAGAAAATCAGCGAACTGGCTTATAAACCTTGCAAAGTATGGTTTTCTACAAAAAGCCACGAATCTCTTAAACACAGTCCAAACATTTATTCGTGATGATAAAAGGAAGAATCCCTTTAAAGATTATCTACCTCCAAAGTCGTGGTATTACGGATTTTCAAAACGTCACCCGGAATTGTCCATCAGAACACCAGAGGGACTATCAAAAGCTCAGATCAGTGACAGAAGAGTCGGCCAGGAAGTGGTTCCGGGATCTGAGGGCATATCGTGGTAGGATGGGGTCAGAAACATTCTTCGCGTATGTAGCCAATAGTTTTGATGGATAGCTTATAGAACAAAATATAAAACGACCACTATTATTCCTCGTCGATGGCTACAAGTCCCACCTGACCATGTCAACTATGTTTGAAAGGATAGATTATGAAACTTATTTTATTTTTTTTAATTAACTTGTAGATACCTAAGTATCTTTTTTACATACTTAAATACCTAGGTACTTTTTATTGATTTATTTTTATATTTTGTTTTATAACCATATCTTATTGCATTGTTACATTAGGTAATAGATTTATTTATCTTGAATAAGGTTTGACTGAAATAAAAGTTCCTCTTTTACCTACTTATTATTTTTTTATAAATTATTTAATTCTGAAAGGAAGACTTGTTGATACTTTTAACAATAATAACCATTTGTATTATAAAAATAAATTTACAAGTTGGGGCTGACTACTGGAAACTCAAGGGGCCGACAACAGAAGCTCGTGGGGCTGACTACTCCAAAATCACACTTCCATCTAAAAAATGGTCTGTAATTTGTTTTGAGTAAAAAACTCGCTAAATATGTATTGAATTTTATAATCCACACATATCAACTAATCATAAAATGTACATACTATATTCAACAATTTAATATTATATTTTTAAGGTCTAGTTGAATGCAAAATAAAAGTTAAAGGGCTGACTACTAGTGCCATCACTATACCCTTTGGCTCTTTAGTAGCACTTTCGCATACTTTATATACTGGTGTCAAATGGATAAAGGCATTGTAGAGAAAGCTCTCATTTAACACATAAGGCTAGTCTTTGAACTTTGTTTAGTAATTTTTTGTCTTAACCTGTTCAATTCCATTCTGTGAGATCATTACCTCATTGGTGATAATGGGTCTTACTATCATATGGGATTATACATCTCCCTAAAGATATGTATTTGCTTTGCACTGCCATGGTTTTTTCGCCCATCTTCGGTATATCATCGAGATTTTCGTGGGTTAAAAACTTCTTTTTTTTTATACATAGACTTTTGCTCAAAATTTACCCACACTTCTTTACTTGTTTAGTTAGACCCCCGTATTATTTTAAATTGCTTTAAAATTCAAGTGCGTATTTTTGTTTTTTTAAAGCAATTATTAGCTGATATTAGTTCTTGGAACTGGATTTCGGTCTCGAACTAGACTTTCAACATTTTCCTGGCATGTTTATTGAATTTAAATCCGGATCCAAAGTTGGTATACGTACGTATTGAAGTTATTCTGAAATCACTTTAGCACAATGAACTCATGCGTTATCGTTATTAAAACAACACTGGCTTACAGCCAAAATGGACAGTCAATCCCACTATTTTTTTCTAACGTAGTTTGACCTGAGGGACTCGGAAATCGCTTTTTAAAAAATTATGATGGATACGTTTTCGAGATATGATTTTTCAAAGTTTTTTTTGTCTTTGTTTTTTGCAGCCTAATTAGTATTCTGGCTATATCTTGAGTAATAAACGACTTATCTGAACAGAAGAGCCGGCGTTTGAAAGCTGAGTAAATAAGAAACAAACACTAGAACAACTTTTCTGGGTCACTCCACACTGCAGATATTTAAGTGCAATGTATTAAAACATTTAAAAAAAAAAAGCGATTTTTTAAAAGAAATTTTTGAAAAAAAAAACTTAATTACCTACTGAAAGAAAAAAATCAAAATCTTTCGAATCCTCATAGTTTTAAATTTATGTATGTAAAGTACACTTTCTGGCAAAGATAAAAAGATAATTTTCTTCAAAATCTATGGATTTTTGTAACGATCAATATTTTCGACTTTTTGAGTTTTTGTCTATATAACTTGAAAGGCAAGCCGAATTTGAAAATTTTTATTAAGTAATTTTTTGTAGATAATTAAATTTCCTATCGATATCCTTTTAAGAAAATGGAAATATTGTAAAAAACTTAAGAAAAACTTTTTCACAAAAAGAGAAAAAAACGAATTTTTTAATGTTCTTACTAATTGGTCTGTTTTTATCATTTGAGCATTTATAGATATTCATTATTTATTTTATTTTATTTTATTTTATTTATTTCAATTCGTTAAATACTAACGTGAATATACTTATAGATATATACATAATACTTAAATCTAAATTAATTACTCTAAGCTATTGAAAAACATAGTTTTGAATTTAATGCATTTAAAATTGTCATTTACAGACTCGATACAAAAGTAAAGTTTATTGAATATTATTATCAATTGATTGAGGGGGCTATTTGCACCATAGTTCGATCTACTAAAAATGAGGCACAATGGTTGGCGTAACCTTATACTTGTGCGACTATAACTGAAATTTAACCGACTTAGAACCGATGGGGATGATATTGACCCATTAATAATTCCAACAATAAAACAAAACTGCAAATACTTTCTATGGTCAGTAAGTGAAGGAAGATTTATTAATTTGAGTCTTTGAGAGTAAGGGGGAAGTAAATTATCATGTGACCAAGGAAGAAAACGAAGACAGAAACGCGAAAACCTTCTCTGTATTGCTTCAAGTCTTGTTATATGAGTGGCATAGTAAGGTGACCACACTACACAGCTATATTCGAGTATTGGTCTTACAAAAGAAACAAAGAGCAATTTTAGCACATAATGGTCGCGGAAATCGCGAGCAAATCTCTTTATAAATCCTAGTATTTTATTAGCTTTTTTTATAATGTAGTTTAAATGATCTATAAATGTTAGCTCAGGATCAAGAATAACTCCTAAGTCTGAAAACACGGGGACTTTACTTAAGTGACATGAATCAAACGAATAATTAAAAACAAACGGGACTATTTTGCGTGTAAAACTCATAGTTTTACACTTGTCGACATTAAGAACAAGACGATTTTTATTGCACCATTCCCTAAATAAAATTAAGTCTTCTTGTAAGAGTAAACAGTCAGAAGTACATTTAATACTTTTGAAAAGCTTAATGTCATCAGCATAAATAAGGACGGACGAATTTTTAATGATCGAAACCAAGTCATTTATAAATAAAATAAATAAAATTGGGCCTAAATGGCTACCCTGAGGAACAACTGAATTGACGACAAATTGGTTCGAACACATATTACGAAATACAACACTATAAAGCCTATTTTTTAGATACGAGGATATCCAATTTAAAAAACTATTATTGAATCCAAGATTGCTTAATTTTAATATTAATGTTTTATGACACAGCTTGTCAAAGGCTTTACTAAAGTCAGTGAATACACAATCGACTTGCCCACGTTTTTCAAAAACATCTAAACAAAAGGACGTGAAGTTAAATAAATTAGTGACGGTAGACTTTTTTTTGACGAATCCATGTTGTTGATCACAAATAATTGACGTACAGTTAAAGGTAAGTACATTACATACAATTGACTCAAACAGTTTTGGTATCACAGATAATTTAGCTATAGGTCGGTAGTTCATTATTTCGTTTTTAGGACCTTTCTTGTGCACAGGAATAATGAATGCACTTTTCCAGATATTAGGAAAAAGAGAACTTTCTAAAGACTTATTAAAGAGAACACATAACGGATATGACAAATAAGAAACACATTTTTTTAAAATAGAGGATGGCACACCATCAGGGCCTGGACTGAAACACTCATCCAGTTTTATTATACTTTGTGCAACGGTAGTTTATATCAAAATTTATAGAATTTAAGTGAGGGAAATTCACCTCAGCCGAAGAAAAGTAAGAAGGGTTCTCTGAATTTGAATCTTCGAAAGCTTCTTTAAAGAAGCTTGCAAACATATTTGAGATAACCTCGGGTTCATGACTAGTTGACGATGAATTTTTCATAGAGTTTGGGTAGCCGCTAGTTTCTTTCTTACAATTAACAAATTTCCAAAAATTATCAGGATTTGATTTTAGATCACGTTCAATTTTAGAGATATAATTTTCGTATAAAGAATTTGAGTGTTCTGCAAATAATTGTTTTATAATTAAGAATGTTTCAAGATCTTCATCGGTTCTTGTACTATTATATTTTACCCAGGCTTTGTTTCTTTTATTTTTTAAGTTTTTAAGATGTAAGTCAAACCATGGTGGAACATTAGATTTGCCACGTCCTCTTTTAAGTGGAATTGTCTTACAAAAGCAATCAAAGAGTGTAACATAAAAAAGGTTACACATATCATTAATATTGCAACTAGAAAATAATTGATTCCAGTCAATGGTACATAATAAATTAAAAAGTTCTATATAATTACATTTACTAAAATTAAATTCGAGTTCGTTTATAGAGTTATGGTGAGGAGAAGATAAGTTTAGATTAAGCGCAATATCTAAAGCAGGATGATGTCGATCTTCGTCTGTTAGCTTAACAGTCGAGGCTAAGACTGCAGTTTCGGCGCTTACGGTATCACAGAAAAATATTAAGTCTAGTGTTCTTCCTAAACTATTAGTCACTCCGTTAAACTGGCTTAGTCCACACGATGACAATTAAAGAAATTTCAGTTGAGTTCGATGCATTTACGGGAACGTAGAAGTTATCGTCATCAATTTTAACCCAATCTAGGTTTGGTAGGTTAAAGTCACCTACAATCAAAATTTCATCTTCAGGTTCCAAAAGCACATAGATACTTTCTATGCAGTCATTCAATTTTTCATAAATTTCTGTATTAGAATTCGGAGGAATGTACGCTGCTATAATGAATAAATTTCCAGAGTCAAGTTGAATTTTCATGCCCAAAGCTTCAATATTGGCTGATCTAAAGTCGTTGATCACGCATCCAATAAGTGAGTTTTTTATTGCAAAAAGTATTCCACCTCCTACAGTGTTGGAATCGTCCAAATGGTGACGATCACGTCTAAAGACTTGATAGGAGGTATCCAAAAGCTCAGAGTCGAGAATAGAATTATTCAGCCAAGTTTCAGTCAGTATAATGACGTCGTGAGGAAGATTGTTTGCATTTTTGTAGATCTTATTGGTCTTTGTCCGAAGTCCATTTACATTTTGGTAATATATGTCAATATTTGGTCAACATGTAAAGGAGAGAAGAAGATACTTTATCTTTCAAAATAATGGCCACAAAACTTGAATACGGCTAAAAATCTAGTACTTTTGGACTTTCAAAATCAACAATTTTTCTTCAACACATTTTAGAAGTTGTAATTAGGATTCGGATATTTTAATAATTATATACCCCTATTTTCTAAAAAATAATGTCATGTTATATCCCGAAACTATTTTTTTATTTTATAAAATGTATCAAATGAAAATAGATTTACTATTTGTTTTAAAGTTTTATATTTTATAAGTTTAAAAATATTTCTTGCATTTAGTAGTGTTATGGTTTAAATTAATGACAAAAAGTAATTTTAAATAAAAAATGTATACAACAAAACCACTGCTAAACACCGTTTTTTAAAATATGTGTTAAAGAAAAATGGTTCAAAAAGACCAAAAATACTAGATTTTGAAAGTCCATATTTTATCCAATTTTAGCCGTATTCAAGTTTAGTTACCATTATGTTGAAAGATAAGGTATCTTCTTTTCTCCTTTACATGTTGAATATCTGTAAATGCTCAAATGATAAAAACAGACCATTTAGTAAACACATCAAAAATTTCGTTTTTTTCTCTTTTTTGAATAGTTTTTCTTAAGTTTTTTACAATATTTCAATTTAAAACTTTTTTAAAAGAATACATATCGATAGGAAATTTAATTATTTACAAAAAAATTACTTAATAAAAATTTTCAAATTCGGCTTGCTTTTCAAGTTATAGACAAAAACTCAAAAAGTAAGATTTTTAAAAAATCAATTTTTTTAAATGTTTTAATACATTGCATTGCTCTTAAATTAATAACTGGAGTGTGGATTGACCCAGAAAAGTTGTTCTAGTATTTGTTGCTTATTTACTCAGCTTTCAGGCGCCGGCTTTTCTGTTCAGATAAGTCGTTTATTGCTCAAGGTATAGCCCGAATACTAAGTAGGCTGGAAAAAACAACGACAAAAAACTTTGAAAAATCATATCTCGAAAACCCATCCATAAATATATTTTTAGATAAGATTTTCGAGTTGGCTCATATCTATACAAAAATTATAACGGCATTTGGTGTCCAAAAATTTTTTATTTTTTTGTAAACTAGTGTAGTCTGTGGACCAAATCATTGATTGGTTGGCACCGCATTTTGTTTGAGGTTATCAGTCACGTATTTTTGGACACTTAATGCTTATTGTAGCCCAAGAAAAGCTCACTAACTCCGTACCACAGAAAGCCTCACCAAGTCTTTTTCACAAATTTTTCATTCCATCCCTTGAATTTAAGCTTACATTTGTCTCATATGAAAAAGAACCATGATACTGAGGTATAAAGAAAAATAGTTTTTTTGTAAAATATATAGGGTTTGCGTTAAATTGTGTGCGTTGAGTTGATATTTATTTAGACCCACCGATAATCACCATTGAATTGTGACCGTCAGTCCTCTTTTGATGATTTCGCAAAGGGTTACTTCGAAGAGTGTCTGTAGGTGGTTATAACAATATCATCAGTGGATGACTTTGGATAGGTTCAACTTTCAACATTATTTTGGAATCAAAGATAACATTAGCTCTTATCCAAAAAACAAGTGCCATTTTTCTACGAAAGATGCTTATAAGGGATTACGTTAGAGCTAGCTATTTTTGTTCCACAAAAGATGATTTTTCTGCCTCTTCTTAGGTTTGATAGGGCAACTATACATTGCTCTATACAGCTCGTTTTATAGGTAATAGTACCTAATAGTACCTAATTGTAATTGTGCTAACTTATAATTGATGACAAGTGAGTTTTTTCGAAGATCTGCGGTATAATGTCTCTGGTCGAATTTCCTGGTCTAAGCCCACACTGATATGAAAAGAACCTATTGATTTGTTGCCGAACGACTTCGGAAGTTTGCGCAAACATTGCAAAAATTTCATATTCTGAGTTTGAGCAGGCCAACTTGCCTGCTATTTGAACTTAATTTTGGATATAACTTTTTTGACTTCATCCAAATCTGGACGACGGATGTGTTGACGTGCACCGTCTTGGATCCCCATTGCTCTTACCTTTGCGACTCCATTACAATGTTTTTTTTTGTTAGTTTTCGCAGGCTTCTGTCTGTATTGTATTCCTGGGATTTCCTTTTAATCTTTTAGTAAAACTTCCGAACCGCATCAAAGTCTTCATTTGTCTTCTGAGAAGGTGTGAGTCTCCAAAAGATGCTACTTACCAAGTTCCAACCCAATAGACCCATCCGTTTGGATATAAATCCTTTTTCATATACAAAAATGATTATCACAAGAAAAATAGAACTTAGACGCAACTTATACAAAAGTGCTCTTTCTTCTTCGATTTTCCAAAAACTTGCAAAAATAAAAAAAAAAACAGAATACTTTAAATTAATATTGCATTCAAATAAAAATTCAAATAAAATACTAAAATTGAGTCATTATATATTCGAACAAGGTCGAAAGGCTTTGAGAAATCAAATGTCCATTAGGTACAAATAAATTTATCTTAGCTTAACCTACACTTTTGTGTTTTTTTTTTTTTTTTTTTGCATGCTCGACAAATGACATTCATATAAGGAGTATGTTAAACAAAGATAAAAGACATCACACCATTCCCATCTAGATTACTTCATATAACAAATGTCCTTACATCAATCATTTGTAATTGTCCTTGCAATCATCATCATTCATTGTCATTACTCATTTCACACACATAAATCTTTTTTCACGTTTTCTTGTTGATGAGTCGCTTTGAAAGGTCGCACATACTCATATAAGGTGGAGACATCTTCCTATCAATTACATTGTGTTTCGTAGTAATAATGTACGAGAATATAGTTTCAACATACACATACGATTACATAAACCAAATTCGATGAATTATTTTAATAACTGATGTTGGATTTCGATTGAATAACGGCAACAATTTGTGAGATTGAATGTTGTATAGGAGCATAGTTGGTTGGATTAGTACATATAATCGTTTTGATATTAACTCAATAATGGAGGCTGACTGATATTTGATACTGAATAGATTTAATATATGATCCGTGATCAGGAAATATACGGATTTGTGGAGAGCATTATTGCAAATATTAGTCAAGATTTTGGTAAGAAAAGTCATGACTCATGAGCAAAGAAGAAGATAATATGAGAACTTTTCTATTTATTGCCTTGCAACCAAATTCTGTTGCGGTTTATAAGAATAACCTAATTTTCCAATGTACTCTCTTAATCCTAAAATATTTGAAAGGTAATAATACCGCTATCGTAGCACCTGGACGAATAGGAAAAGTTCGTGTTTAAAAATCCAAAGAGAATTTTGTAAAATTTAACGGAACTTAAGCGAATGATGTGAGTTGTTGTCAAAGCTAAACGTATGTAGGTACAGTACATGTCACTTATGTAGTTTTAAAATTTGAATATGATGATTAAGATTAATTGCTCTAAAACCAAAAATTAAAACTTTTATAAGTTCTCAAAAATACTTTCTTTTTGTAATTTTCAACAAAAATGTTGAAATATCAAGTTTTTTTTTATATTCATCTTGTAATGTTTTTATTTTGTATAATTGGTTTGGCCTCAAAAACAAAAGGACTTGGCGTTGGCATTTTATTGTTTCTTGAAGTCTACACAATTTGGCGTATAAAATCTTCCCGCGCTTCTCTCCCATTTGGCCCGCTTAATTTTTTAAATCAATATTATTTCTTTAGATGATAGGTAAAATCACTGTTATTCTTTTATCATTTTATGACACAGCACAGGTTTGAAGCTCTTTTGCGCGCCGGCACGATGTCGATTTTTCACATCTTCATTACAACGCCGTCATTAAGCTGTATACCAAAATTCAGCTCAATAAGAATTTTTCTGCAGATAGGGATTTAAAACGCCTTAAATTACTGGGATATATAGAAAAATTACCTAATAAAAAAGTCGGATTTTTTAAGAAAAACATTTTTGTTTCCATTATTTATGGAATATTCTTAACAATGTTATACCGTATTGAAAAGTAAACACACTAACTTTTCACGTAACTTACCGAAGTATCGTAGTGCATTTTTGTACACTACTGTTCATTGAACTAAGGGTCTTGTATAATTTTTGAGTAGTAAGTTAGGCAAAAAAGTGACATTTGTTTTAAAATTGATGCAGATGAGCTAAAAAAATAATTTTTTGATAAATTTCACCACCTACCATTTTCGTTGTGACTTTGACTCTTGGGACACCCTGTATATGAAATTTATAAAAAATGATCAAAAAAAATTTGGTATACCATTGAAAGAAAATCTTCTCTTAAAAATCAAAGTTTCAAAAATATTCATTGGACTATTTTCAAAAAATCAAAAAAAATGTTTTTTTTTAAATTTTTTTTGGCAAAGCAAGAAAACGGATCTTTAGAGGATCTGATTTTTCACTGTATATGTATTGTAATCATAATCATTTCAGCCCTTTTTAGAGAAAACAACCTTTTTGATTTTAGTCATATGGAAAATACAGTTAACTTTGGTTGCAACAAAAATGTTTCAATTTCCCCTCCAAAAACCATTAACTACGAAGTTTAAAATAAAACTAACTTTTCTCAAAAACGGCTCTAACGATTTTGATTTAAAAATTTGTGTTTGACAAACAAGATTGTATCTACTTTTAAAGTAAAAAATATTTGTTTTACCGTAATTTGTGGTACCTGTCATAGAACCGTTTTTTTCATTTCTGATTAGTTCGTAAACGTTACAACAGTCTCCAACGAAAATTTGTATTCATATTTTATTTGAAAAACTAATATTTAATTTTTTGAAACTTGTTTATGTGTCTATTTTGAATAGCATACCAATTTTTTTTTTTTTTGTATATTAGTAATCTTTTAAATACAGGGTGTTCGGTAGAATGAATAAGCCTAAAATAGCTGATAGCTGCACCTATGACTGTAATAAAAAATTAAAAAAAGTTCTATCGCATCCAGTTTTTAAAATATTAGCTTTGTTTCGCTCAGTGTATTTGTAATTTCATTATATTACGTTTTTGTGCACCACAACCTCGAATGAATGAATTTTATAAATTTGAAGCATACAAAAGAATAGTTAGTGTGCAAAAAATAATTATGATAGTCTACTCAAAAATAGTCATTAAACTAGTTTGATCGTATTTCCCAATTTAATATATTTTCGAAAATAGTTTAGTCACTGGGGTGTATACGCAATTTTTTTTTAACTTAAATTTAATTCATGTCTAATATATGTTGTGGTCGTACGAATTAGATTGTGTGGTTCAAAAATAATGCAAAGAACCTGAAAAAATATGTTTTAAAATTTTAAAAATTGTTTATACATATCTAAGAACGAAGATATTCAGATTACCGTAAAATTGTCAGCAAAAATCGCTCACAAAAATAATATAAAATATAATAATATATAATGTATATGTCTAAACCTTTTTTTTTGTTTCCTTTTCTAATTTCCAAAAGTACCATCATAAGCAATAAATTAACCAAAATTAATAAAAGCATTATACCTATACCAGTTTCCGCTTTTTTAGAAATTCAAAACTCCAAAAACATCCGCCACACATACATTGAATGATAACACACGATTTTCCACCTTTAATTCATCTATCCCGAAAAAAAATACTTCTGTATAACTGTAACTAATCCCGGAAACCAAAAGGGGGTCCTTTATCCAACTGAAGCACCCTCTATATAGACAAGAATCGGGCAGAGTGTATAAAAACCCTTATAGCAGTTCAGCGAAGTGCAAAACTTTGTGTCACTCTACCATCCGACCTTTGACTCAGCAACAGCCACAACGAGTCATATGTGTATGATCAGATGGAAAGTAAAATGACGAAAAAAAAAAGATATATTGTATAAAGCTTGAAAGAAACTCTTTGGGGATAAAATCGACGACAACGAATATTATGACGATAAGGATGACGATGAGGATGACGACGACGGACAGGGCAAAGGACAATTTCTACATTGCTGTTTCCGACATTTTATTCAAAGTGTTAAGGGGGGTCTTTTTTTTTTTAATATATTCCCGCATTTAGGTATATATGAAAAAGTTACAAGCTGCACTTGCCCCTTGTACCCAGTTCGCTTGCTTCACTTAAGTTTTACTGAATAAATAAAGTCACCATTTTCACCGAACCGTAATGGACATACATTTACTTTTGATGGAAAACTTTGTACAAAACGAAAACATCACATTTGTCATGTGAGAACGACGACGACGACGATGAAGAGGAAACACACCAGAAAGGACCTAAAAGGACAAATTAAAACAGCAAAGAAGAAAAAAAAAAAACAGAACAAAATGTATGAAAAACAGGAGATGGAGGATATAGTTTAAAATTAAGTGTTGCAAAAATATGAAAAAAAAATTCGAAAAATTCTGGAATGATTTTGTGAGCATTAAATATTTTTTTAATATGTACATAATTCCTCGAATTTCTTATAATTTTAACTATTTGACCATACAGTAGTTATTTCAACTATAATATTGCACCTTATTCAGGGCCAAATAGTCAAAATTGTAAGAAATACGACAGATATTTAAAAAAATGTTTAATGCACAAATATTGCATTGCATTTTTTTTCAGTGCAGAAAATTTTTTATTATAAAGAATTGTAATAATTTTTTTTTATATTCAAAATTTTTTTATTGCAATTTTATTACTACTGTTTTATGAATATTTTTTAAATTTGTAATGGAAAAACAATTAACTAAAAAAATGTTTTTTTTTACAGCCTTTGTTTTCGCTCAGAGCTATCATTAAAAAAAAAATTGGTAAAAAGTCAAAAAAATACGTTTTTCTAAAAGCTGATGTTTTGGTAAAATATTTAAGTTGACTCTGTAGATTTTCATTTTTTCTACATTTTTTTCTAAGCCCTTCTCATACGAGTTTGAGTTTTTAAGATTTTGCTTTTTGATCGATATAGGGTTTTATTTTAGAACCGTAAATGTTACAAAAAATAAGTTTTTTGTAAGTTTTGTAAGCTCTGTAACCTTCCTAAGACAGCATAACCTTTTTATTCTAAAAACTCGAATAGGTAATAGCCAAAAAATCCTAAACCTCTCACAGACACTTATATAAGAAGGTTCGGCAAATCAGAAACATTTCTGAATGTGTGAATTTCTCGTAAACTACGCAACCGATTACAACGAATTTTTTTGTACAAAGAGATTTCAGTAACTTTTGTATAAACATAGAAAAAAATGTAGATACACAAAAATAATTTTTGGATTAAATTTTTTGTTGTTTTGAAAAATCAAAATGGAAAATGGAACAATAGAATCTATCAAACTTTGATTTTACATGTCAATTAAGAATTTGTTTGTTACCAAACTCCTCCCAAACGGCTCTACCGATTTTAAAGAAATTTTGTGTGCTTATCGGATAGGTCTGAGAGTCGGCCAACATCTGTTTTTCATACCTCTAAATTGTTAGGGTGGTCCAGCCAATTTTTGTTTATATCTTTTTGGAACGATTTTTACAAAATTTTTTGTGTATATCAAGTAGGTCTGAGAATTGGCCAACATCTATTTATTAAAACCACTAAATGGTTAGGGTGGTCCACTCAAAATTTTTTTCTTAAATTTTTTTTTGCAACGATTTTTATGAAATTTTGTCTGCATATCGTCTAAGTCTGAGAATCTACCAATATTTATTTTCATTAAATTACAAATTTTAGTCTTACCAATTTGAATTTCTACACGAGTATAGCACAACCGATTTTTGTCATTTTCGATTTTGCTACTTGGCGCAAATAAGAAACCAAACGAAGCCAAAATCTGTGGAGGAGTATAACCAAAATGAGAGTATGCAGTGTTATAGCCTTATGCGTTAAAATAACGAATTATATTGTTTTCAAGGGGTTCAAAAAAGTTAGTTTTCCAACTCATATGAAACTTATGCTCTGTCATTTCCTTTAAGCCTGAAGAAATCAATCTTGATAATACGATCAAAAAACATTCTTTTATTTTTTATAAAGACCTATATTTGATGCTGTGATCCGATTTTTTTTTTGGAAAAGATTGACACACTCCAAAATTGGAAGTAAATAGCAGAAGAAGCGAAACGAAGTTCGCCGGATCAGCTAGTATTTTATATTATTTTGTAAGCTTTTTTAATAAATTTCTTACCTATAAAATCAAATAAAAAATACTCTGTTATAAATTTTGTAAAATTTTAAGTATAGTCATGCATTTTATTTTTAAACAAATGGGGCACTTTGTTCTGTCACGGGTGGGACAAAACAAACAAATTGGGTACTTTGTTCTGTCACGGGTTTGACAAAAAAGGAATGATTGTAGAGTGAAGTGTTTTTTTTACTTTTTACGAATTAAATTAAAATTTTCATCATCGTTTGGATTCCTACACAAAAATATAGGTATAGTTCTATAACACAAAAATAATATTGAGTTATTATTGTTACGGGTGGGAAAATTTTCTCTTGCATTGCCTCATACGTGTTTTTTCACAGATCTGTAGTTTTTCAAAAACAAAAAGCAACATTACTTTCAGAATTATAAAAACTGATCCGTTTAAAAGCAAACGAATGCAAATCAAACCAAAAAAAAAGTATAATAACGCGATGAATACTAGAACTCACCTACATATAATCTACACATACTTTACCATCGCAGTTTTTCGAACCACGGAATGGCGATATGGCGGTAGCGAGTAAAGTTGCCGGCGCGTTTGTGAGAAAAACAGCGTATTCTGACTCAGAACAGACTCAAAAAAAAAAAAAAAAAACAATATCATCCATTCATAGCTGCCTGAGTGACAAATTTGCTACGTGTGCCATCGCCATGCGGCAGCACCTCTGGGTGACAACACCATCAGCCAAAGAGGATATGAAGATATGAATATACGTGATTTAATATTTCTCGTATACTCCGTACTTCAGTTTTTTTTTTTTTTTTTCGGGAGGAACGAAACGACCAAATGTTGCACGACTATATACGGATTCATATGTACGAGTATAATAGAAGAAAACTGAGGTTGAGGATGAGGACCACATGGATAGATAAAGGTATAGGTACATGTGTGTGGGATAAAACTGAAGCATCGCAACCTAAATCCTCTATCTACCGTTGAGACACCTACCGTACGTGGAGGACTATAAGAACTTTAGAATCCACTATTCCAACTACATACCTATAAATGTAAACACTCCGTGCCACTGATTAAGGTTTTTGTTTAATCCGTTTTCCGGGTACCAGCGACTTGGGAAATATTTTTTTCGGCATCTAATACCCTAGATTAGAAGTAGTAGAATTTTTCTTTGCACAGAGAAAACATAACGCCAGGGATAACTTTACTTCTAGTATATTTAACCAGAAATAAAGTTAGATATACCAGAAATAAGGTTAATTTTACCAGAAATAAAGTTAAATATACCAGAAATAAGGTTAATTTTACCAGAAATATAGTTGTCCCTGCATTATTTTTTGGTGTTCAAAACCTCTATCAAATATCTTGTCCAAAAAAAATTTTAAAGTTTTTAATTGTTAGGGAGAACCAACCGCCCACTTTTAAGTACTCCAATTTATAAAATAACACCGTTAAGGAGTGATACTCGAGACCTTTGCAAACCCTTTAATTCATCATTCAACAGCATCCACTCAAAAAAAAAAAAATTGTTTGAAATGTTAACCCAGCCAAAGCACTTGGAGTGTATCTCTGAAACTAGCTCCACCTGATATCCAGCTGCGAGTGAAAACAAAAGAAAGAAGAAGCTAAAAAAAAAAGCAGCCAAATTTTTTTTCAGCTCCAATGTATCTAATAGCTTTTTCACTGACAAGGATTCCTTCTATGTACGAGTATTTATTTTAGAAATTGTAGTCTTGCACGCACGTTGGTATAAAAATCTCGTTTGGTGACCCACTTTGAATGAGAAAAAAACCGAGCAATAAATGTGAAAAATGTCGCTAAGTCTTGCGGGATTTTTTTTTTCTTTTCTTTTCTTTTCTTTTCTTTTCTTTTTTGTCAACGCCAGAGGGGATAGTGGTTTAGGATAGGAAATGGCGTAAGGCTTGGTGGGATGGGGAGTATGGTATAGACCTGGCCATACAATTACAATTTACAATGCAGCTTCATCCAGTATCTATATGCAAATTACTCTAGGGTCCAGTAGATATTCTATATTACTCATTCATGAAAAACCTTTTTGGAGTTTTGAAGGTATAGTAATGAGTTAGCTGGAAAGTGTATGAAACTTTTTTAAAGACAAAAGACTGTCATCATCATTAGTCAAAGTAATGTTTTTGGGTAGGATGTGTGTTAGAAAGGAAGAGATATATAGATTTAGAATATGAATGAAAATTTAGACTTTACATTCATTTAAAAAATACAGTGAGTAAATATGTATGTTTTTTGTATTCATTCATATTCATAAACTAGGTTGGGATGCAAAAAAAAATTGATGAATTTAAAATCAAGCATCATTTTACTTTTTTACCAACTACAACTTTTAATGTGAAGATATAAACTTAAAATAATACCATCACTAAACTAAAGATAATTAGAAGAGTATTATATCGTCGGTTCAAAGGAAAAACTTACTAACTGCTTTTGAACCGACGATATCGACGTTTAATCTTCATAACCTCGTAAGTCGAAAAAATCGAAAAAAAAATATTTTTAATGGAAAAAAAATCAAGAAAATCACAGCTATCTTTTGGTACTTTTAGTTTGGCATGTTTGTTCTGAGCATTTTTCAGGAATAACAAAATTCAAAAACTCGTATTATAAATCCAATAAAAAAATTAAG
The DNA here is from genome assembly GCF_945859705.1 of Episyrphus balteatus. NCBI lineage: Eukaryota > Metazoa > Arthropoda > Insecta > Diptera > Syrphidae > Episyrphus > Episyrphus balteatus. The sequence goes on along the minus strand of NC_079136.1, from coordinate 85,163,414 downwards.
CAATACCTCTTAAGTCTCCTACTAACGCAAGTTAATCGGTTTGTGGGCTGAATTGTTTTGTGTTTTTAAGCGCAAAAGTGGTTGTTTTTTTTTTTTTTCATAAAAAAGTTTAAATTATTAAAATTTATTATTAAATGTAGGTACACCTAAGACACAAATATTATAGTATTTCAATGATATTTATTGTTTATTAAAAATTTCAATTTATCAAATAAATACGAGGTTTTGCTTTGGCTTATTTAAAGAAAAAAAATATACTTACGAGGTTCTGCATTAAGAAGTTTTTTTTCGATTTCTGAAAAACTAGCAAAAACGACTTACGAGGTTATAAAGTTTAACCGTCGATATGTCCTTAGCTCAGGTAGGTGCAAAATTTAAGTCATTTTTTTAAGGCAGTTTTTTTCAATCAGTGTTTTGTTGGTTTTGTTCTCATTTTCTGAATATGTAAGAATTCAATGTATATTGTTTTTAACTTTATTCATTCCGGGAATGCTATCATTACTCAAAAATTTAAATTATATTCTTCCGGAATTGTCGGAATCGTATTGTCATCATCAGCATAAGTCTGTAGTTTTTTTTTTTAATTTGGGCACTTGTGTTGACTTCTGATTTATGGACTTAAGATATTGCATGCTTACACATCCCAGCCTCCACCACCTTAAAATATTTTGATTAGAGCTACTTCCTTTTCCAGAGCAAGAGCTCCTTTCTTCTAAATTTTCACACATTGGGCATACTATCATCAGTCTAATAATTAGACAGTAGGTGTACACCAGGGAAGCGTCTTGAGTCCTCTGCTCTTTATTACCGTTCTTGATTACCTGCTCGAAGGCAAAGTGACGGACCCAAAAGTGCATCAGTTATTCTTTGCTGACGATGGAGCCATCATAAGTGAAGACCCGATATCCCTGCAACGAGCACGAGTATGGGTGGATGTTCTAGAAGGTAGTGGGTACCGCATAAGCGCGAAAAAGACAGAATACCTATGCTGCCCATTTTCTGATCCACACAGGCCTATTCCTGACATTTATTTGAATGGTGTAGTGCTTCCCAAGTGTGAAAAGTTTAAATATCTGGGGTCTATGATAAATAACGAAGGTACTTGTGATGACGATATCAATCATCGCGTAAGCGTAGGGTGGATGAAGTGGCGGGAAAATTCTGCTATCTTCTGTGATCGAAAAATGCCCCCTAAGCTGAAAGGAAGGCTCTACACCGCAGTTGTGCGTCCAGCACTCACATACAGTTCACAATGTTGGACAATGTACAAAAAGTATGAGAGTAAGTTAACGGCAGCTGAGATGAAGATGCTTCGCATGACAGCAGGAGTAACAAAGCTTGATAGAATTAGAAGTACAAAGATCCGAGGAAGCCTTCATGTTAAAAATACCATCTCCCAAAAAATTGAACACGACCGACTCAGTTGGTATTGCCATGTTCAAAGGAGAGATCCTGAGAACCCCGTCAAAAAAGCAATATCATATAACGTTCCAACACGAAATAAAAAGAAAGGTAGGCCTAAAAACTCCTGGTACAAGCAAATGCAAAAACACCAGCATTCAGTTGGCCTCAGAAACGGAACAATACAAAACCGGGAGGCTTGCCGCCGATTTCTGAGGTCAACCCGGCGAACCCCACAGGCGGATCACTAGTGTGAAGCAGTAACGTGGGAAGGTTATGATCCCCTCGACATCGAGATCATAACAGCGCCGAGAAAAAGGAAGAAGAAGAAGAAGATCATCAGTCTAATAATTAACATCTTTTTAGACCGAGTGCTGGCAGCAGATTTTTTTCGTGAGATGTAACCGATTCATATTAATAGTAAAGCATTGAATAAATTAAAGAAGTGATACCCGATAGTTTCTAGCGCAATAATATTTTATTGCGAGTGGAGTATGTCCTAGATTCAGCATTACAAAATATGTACTTTAAAATAATGTTTCATTTCGCCAGTAAGAACATAAACTTTCTAAATAAATAATATTACAAAAGAGCACTTTAGAGTGGTCCACGCTTGTATGGGTCACCCCCTACAATGGTTCCACATACTATTGGTATCATACTGTTGAATTTTCAGCCTCCTATCGATATTTGAAAATTTTATTTTTTTGGAAAAAAGTAAAAAAAATTTTTTTTTTAGTTAAAAATTGCTTGAAAGTTGTAATTGTTGTACTTATTCTGAAAAAATATCGAAATAATAATTTTAAGAGGCACTTCCAAGTAAATTTCGTCAACAGGTAGTACACAGACTTTTTTTTGCACATTTTGCTTATTATTTATTATTTTTAATTATTTCTCACTTTTTTTCGAAAAAAAAAATATTTAATACGTTTTATAAAGACAAGTTAAAACAAAAATAAAATATTTTTTTTTTTTTTCAAAAAAAAAAATTAAAAAAAAAACAAAATTACCTACAAAACCTAAAAATTGAACTGTTACTAGCACCCTCTTCGGCTTAAGGTAGCGAATTGAAATTTCACAACGTTAATGTTATAGATAAGTGGAACAAATTTAGCGGGTGGCCAGACCGAAAATCGAAAAATATATTTTTTGGACCACACTAGAGCACGTATGCACCACACTGTACATGGACAAAGGGCAATTAATGTGAATTACAACTTTGGCCTAGGTCCCAACGGACCCAAGTCGTTATTAAAGAACTCTTACACTTAAATTGAATCGTTTATTTCAGATACAGCATAAGTCCATTTTTCCAAAAAAAATTTTTTTTGGAGATTTCTCACTAATGTATAGTTAGCTATTCATTAGGGTGGGTCAAAAAAATCGACATTCTTTTTTTTTGATTTGGTACTCCGAAAAATCGATTGCTAGACACCTCTAAAATATGCACACCAAATATGAGCTCTTTATGTTAATGTGAAGGTCCTCCGCTTTGCTATTTTCCATTTTTACATCAAGCTTCTACAAAAAAAAAATAATTTTTTTATTAATTGACTTTTTAGCAAATTTCTTTTCATATTCTTGTAGGAAATTGAACGCTCTACAAAAAAGGCCTTATACACTTTTTTCGTTTATCTAACCGTTGAATAGATATTTGAGGTCCAAAAATCGAGTAAATCTTTAAAAAATCGTTTTTTGTTCTTAATTTTGTAACAAATTGAAAAATTTTAATGATCAAACGCGCAAGACATATTCTTGCTGGAAATTGATTGCTCCACAAAAAAGGTCTTATTAACTTTTTTCATTAATCTAACCATTCTAAAGATATTCGAGGTCAAAGTTAAAAAAAATTATAAAAACATTTTATATTTTTAAAAATTTTCCAATTCACTGAAAATTCATTATTTTTAATTTAGCAAGATATATTCTTTTAGGGACTTAAACGTTCTACAAAAAATTGCTTGGAATCAAATTGATTGCTTTAACCGTTTAGAAGATATTCGTATCCATTTCGCAATGCATACGGGTCATAAGAAAACTATTGAAATCAGTGAGCATTGCTTCTATAATATACATTTTAAATTATTTTGGCAGTAATCTTGACACGCACACCCTTTTGTTATACATAGGTATATAAAAAGGTAATTAATCACTCTATCTATTAAATCTATTAAATTCATTAAAATTGAACGCAGGAGTCAAAAGTTATAGCCAGATTTCTCGCGGTGGCAGCTTTTTTAAATGTTGAATAAATGGCATTTTATATATCAATGAAGACGTAAATATTTACTCTATCTACTGCTATTTTATTCATTAAAATCATAAGCGGGGTTCAAAAGCTATAGCTAGATGAAAACAAAAGTTTTACCAACAAAAATTCGTTTTGAGCAGAAACGACATAAGTCCAGCGACTTTAAAGTCTTAAAAACCCGCTAAGACTTGAAAAAAAGTTTATATTTTTAAGGTTTTTAAATGCGTCTTTAGCTAGATTATAACTCGGCATACTCTAAATTTGATGTGTTGTGGAGTTTTAACATAAAAAACAGTTTTTTGTTGCTCCTGAAAAGTTAGTGCTCATGGACTTATGCTGTTTCTGAAATAAACGATTAAATTAACAAAAACCTTCCTCACTTCATAAAAAATTAATTATTCTATTGAAAATAATGGTTGCAATCGGGAAGTCAAGGGCAAGACTAATTCAAGTGGTTTTCGCGAGTCCTTTATTTCGCAAAAAAAAAGAACGCATTTTTGAGCTCGTCTGCCGGGTGTTTTGGCGCGGATTAAACGTCTGCCATTTTTGTTTTTGTAATCAGGAAGAATATGGAGTCAAGATCCAAATAATTTTAAGTGATTACCCTCGCTAAATCAATTTTTCGACAAAATCTGCTCTTAGATCGGGTGGACAAAATTTATGATCCTCAAGGTACAGGGAAAATAAATTGCTCTATCCTGCAGTGAATGCATTACAACTTCAGTTAGCTGTTTTTTTAAAAAGTTTTGTCAATATTATCAGTAGCATATTTTGCTTAATATTCTTGTGTTCATAAGTGAAACTGATATAGCATTCTTCAATTGAATCAAACACTTGTTTTTCATTGATTTATAGGGCTCATTTTCTTAGCTACATGCGCTCACCTAGGTTCTTTATCGATCCAGGCTTTTTGTTTGGGTCACCTTGTAAAGGTTACCTATTTACATCGGTGGCAGTATTTCGAATGACCTTTTGGCAGCGTTTTCACATTGGTGGTTGGTCCTCTGAAAAATTTTAAGAAACCTAGTCGGCAAAAGTTCTGACGGAACCCAGCGATGAAAACTATTTGACGTCAAACTTTTCTAATAACCGATTATTTGTTTACAAAAATGATTTTTAGTTTTTTTCAAATCAGTCAAATTTTATCGAGAGCTTAATTTGATCAAGTGACTGCTTTATTTTTATTATGCATAAAGACTTCGCTTAAGCAAATGCTTAAGGTATCTCTTAATTTACTAGAGTCGAGAAAAAATCTGAACTTGTTTTACTTCTTTGAATTTCGCTTTAAGTTCTTTAAAAAAAAAATCATGCCGATAATCGGTTTATTTTCCACAAAAAAAAAAAAAATAACACAAAATTCTGTTTATATCTAATACTATATCTAATATCTATAGTATATCAGACAGGCAATTTACAATAAGATATTATAATCCCTATCTTGGAACGGGTATTATAAAGCCTACCTTTCAAACATCGAATATATAACCTTTTGTTCAACTAATAGCTTACAAATTTTTTTTTATTTACCAATCTTCTCATATTTTCACAAAATATATTTTTCTTTCTATTCTCATCATTCTTCAAAACAAAAATTCAATGGATATTCTGTTGTAATCTCCTAATCAAGTTAAACGAAAAAATATAAATCCAACCAAAACCCAAATAAATATATACCTAACCTAATCCTTATTCTATTTCTTCAACTCATGTAAAAGGATTCTTTTAGCGCACAGACAATTTAATATGCAAAACATTCAGACAATAAAAGGATTCGAAATTGAAAGTTAATCCTCATTGAAAAGGCCAGCACTGTGGCTGTGTTGTTCTATTTTTAAATGTAATCCTTGCGCAATCATTCCTTTTGTGACGTTTGACTTATTAAAACTTACTTCTCTCATTAATTCAAAGAAATATTTGTATAAAAGCAATATTCTTCTTCTAATGTTGTCGTTGGTCATGGTTTAATTTTATTCGACAAAAGAAGAAGAAGAAGGGGCTATATAATATAATCGTTCTCAAATATTTTTGTCTCATAAAAAATGTTTATTTCAAGAAATTCCTTTGTGCAAAACTTTTCAAGATGTTTTTCGTATAACTTTCTTTCTGCTGTGCACATTGTGTTGTATATGTATGTGATGAAAACTTATTTCAAAGAAGAATTTTCTCTTGAAAATGTTAGATGAAAATTTATCCCCCTCTAGGTTATTTGAAGGCAAAAAAAATCAATTTTTGCGGAAAAACACACAAAAGATATTAGGACAAGGCGATTGTACACCATATATACAATATATGAACGCAAAGCTTATATTGTTGTTAACATAATAAATTATTTATTTTTTATTAAAACCCGCAAATCATGCATAACTGAACCTCGACACCAAGGGTTATATAATATAAATTTTCTCCTTCTTTCGTATTTATGCCTTTGGTTTTGTTTGATGCTCTCGCAGGATCTCAGGCTATTGTTAGGTTAAATCTTGCCAATAAAAGAGATGAGTAGCGCTGTGGCGCCTTGCCCATCCGAAAGCATAATTCGTAAAAGGTGGATTCCGCTACAATTGTATATATGTATGTATGTATATGTAAAGTAACGTTTTATGCCACAGGGTAGCCATGAAAAATACGCTCTGGGCTCGATTTGCTGTGAAGCTTGAAAGGATTGTGTGTTCGTACACACAGGGTAGAGCACACACACACACATGTAGTATATGCAATCCAATGCCTTTGCTTTCCTGTAAGAAAGTATGTGAGTCCCTTTTCGAAGAATTCATTTTTCCATGTGATTAGCTGCCCATTCAAAGATGCTCATTCAACGTTTTCGCTCGTCCTTTGGGATATTTCCACAAGGACGCCAACAGTGGCTTTAAAGTGAAAGAAACTGACATTAAATCAGAACAGTTTATAAGTGGCAGTTTTTATGCTTGTATTTTGCAAGCAAGTCAGGAAATTTGTTTTATGTAGGTAATTTTTAAATGTTTTCGCGGCTTTCTGTATGGAAATATATAAATTCGTTGGCCTACTTAAATAAATATACCTACTTAATATGTACATCAACTGATAAATAAAACGTAATTGGATTCAATTTTGAGTATTGGCAAATTTATCGGTCGACTGCTTAATAAGTAGGGAGGGTAATGATAACACAGCCACATAAAAAAAAATAAAAGTTCTGCCCTGGGCTTGCGACTAGGTTTTTCATATAGTTTTTGGGTCGCTGAAACCGAATCCGTACTCCGTTTTGCTTCATCACGTCAGGTTTTTGAGATAACCTCATAAAATGTCACGAAAACAAAAACAAATTTTTTCTGATCTGGATGTGCGAATATGTTAATCATATAGTTTTTGGATCGCTGAATCCAGATTCGAAGTCAATTTTGCCCTATCACGTCAGGTTTCTGAGATATCCTCAAAAAAATGTCAAAACCAAAAAAAAAAACAAAAGTTCTTATCTGGGGTTGCGACTAGGCTTTTCATATAGTTTTTGGGTTGCTGAAACCGAATTCGAAGTTTACTTTGCCGTATCACGTCAGGTTTTTGAAATATCCTCAAAAAATGTCAAAACTCAAACAAAAAGTTCTTATCTGACATTTTTTGAGGATATCTCAAAAACCAGGCATGATACTGCAAAATAGACTGCGGATTCGGTTTCAGCGACACAAAAACTTTATGCATTTTTTTGAGGATATCTCAGAAACCTGACGTGATAGGGCTTTTAAAATAAAAAAATTAATATAATGAGAAAATAAAAAAGGTATTTTTTTTAGCTTTTTCTTGTTAATTATGATTGTTTGAAATAAGTAATCGCTTCAAATGACTCATTTTAAACAAAAGCACACAACCTGTTTTCTGACGACATTATCACGTAAACTCATCGTCCGTAAACCGACTTTACAGACAACCTTCTTTATCTTTAATTTTTATGTGTTGGCTGGAAATTGAACCCAGATCTTTGGCGTCAAAGTTCATCGTATTAACCATCGCGGTACTACAAAAGAAAAGGTAAGAATTTAAAAACATTTTTACTTAATGTTGCATACAAAGTGCACCACTGTCAAATTGATGGTGAAATGATGTCCCTATTGTTTGTGTGTGTGTTTTTTCGGTAGCAAGTAGAACTTTGGGCCAATATACATCCATCAGATTTTTTGTGTGTGTCTTTTTTCAATTGTCTCTGGACCTGATATTGTTAAAAGATAGCACAAAAGGCTCTTCTATGTCAAGTAATATTTGAATAGATATTGTTGTTTGATAGCAAGACACAACCCTTACAATCGAAGGACTTATCTTTACTGCTTCAACTTCGAATTATTGAATTGAAAAAACGATTTAAGTCATAATTCTGCCTTTTCCAAGAGTTTTATAATATATATATATTTTTTTTTGTTCAATAATGCCCTGCAACTAATCCCCCATCCGGGAGGCAAATTGCAATTTTATTCATTTTGGCATCCAGAATAAAAGGCGGGCGTTTTCTTTTCAAACAAAAATCATCTTTCATCCCATAGAGTGGGAGTGAGTTTTTTTTTTTTTTTTTTTTGTTAAAATTCGGACGTAAATTCTAACAAGACTCACTCTATCCTTTTTGTAGAAAAGTTACTTTCATAATCAGGCTCAAAATTATGTTGGCAATTGCAAAAGAAGAAGATGGCCATTCAAAAGTCACTCAAAGCACTTGACTTCAAGAGGGTTATGGCAATAATATAGACAGCAAGAAAAAAAAAAGAATAAACCCCGACTCTAATACAAAAAAAAAAAAGACACAGAGATGAAGGCCAAAATCCATCCATATTCTATGAAAGGACACGACATTCCGACACAAAAATTTCTTTTTAAAGAGATTTTGAAAGATTTTCAAGACTTCATGTCAATTTTCTTCTCAAATGATACTTTTGCAATAAGGAATAAGAAATAGCCTTGGTTGGTTCGTCTCGCCATCTTGTTCGTCGACTTTGGATTTGGAATGATGGCTTGGAAGGTATGTTGGCGTAGTTCTTCCATGTAGATATATACTATATATGTATGCGGATAGAATCAACGTGTCAGGCTTTTGTGACTGGAGCGTTCATTTCATTCGAAAGGATTTTGTCGCATTATCCGCATCAAATGTTTCTTATCGTTTTCGCCTTTGTGATGTTGTGTTGTGGCTGTGTTGTTGGTTTTTATTTGATTTTATTTTTATTTTGGTGTATATACGAAATGATACACAAATACATCCTCAACACTTGGCTAGTATTCCTTTTTTTTTGTCGTGGAGTTATTTCTTTTTTTTTTTATTTTATTTTGTTTTTTTGTTTTTATTATCTTTGTGAGTTTAAATGTGGACTATAGGATTATTATGAGAAGAAATTGGATTTAATGATTTTTTTTGTGTAGAAGAATAGGTACATTTGTCCGGAGGCATGTTTATTATTATTGTGTTTTCTTTTCATTTGGTTTATTTGGCCTTTGCAGATGGATTAATGTTTTTATTTTGTGTTGTAAATTAATTGGGTTGCTGCCTAAATTTTTTAACAACATATGTTAGGGGTTTTACAATCTGTACCTTTGGTGTAAATTTGGTGTGTTTGTAGTTCAAGACCTTTGTTTTTTAAGTGTTTAGGTTATAGGATTTTTTTAACGTTTTGCATAGTCTAGACCCGCATGCCTTATGGGTGCGACTTTAACACATGTACACTTGAACTCTTGACTCAAGCTAATGGAACTTAAACTTGCAACCAAGTCCATCTATTTTTAGACTCTTAAAAGTTAAGCAAAAAAAAAAACTTGTGAATAAATTTTTTGTTTATTTACGTTTTTTTCATAAAAAGAAATTAATAAAAACTATGATTTCACACAATTCTCAAAGAAATTGCCCTCAAAGTCAAAAATTATCATAGACAAGTAAAAATTAACAGTGTTTACAAATTATTATGTGAAAACATCCTGCATATTTAAAAACTTTTTAAGATTAAAAAGTCATAAAGCTCTATCAATAATAAATAAAAATAAATAAAAAAAGTGGTTGTCTGTAAAGCCGGTTTACGGACGATGATTTTACGTGATAACGTCTTAAAAAAACCGGTTGTGTGCTTTTGTTTAAAATGAGTCAATTGAAGCGTTTATTTATTTCAAACAATCATAATTTACTAGAAAAATCTAAAAAAAAAATTACCTTCTTTTTCTTTTGAAAAGCTTAAAAAAAAACTTATACCATTAAAAGTCAAGTATTTCTCCTAAAGAATAAAACCATTTTCAAATTTTTTCAACGCCCAAAAAGTATTGAAATAATTTATTAAAAACAATCATTTCTTATGAAAAAAGTGAAAAAATCACTTCCATCGCCCGAAAATCCATTTTTTTTATATAATAACCTATAATATATTGTATACCATGTTTGCCTATTATTTCAGCTCAAAATATTTATATCGCCCATGTCTATGCGATGTCTAAATAAAGAGCTAAAATATTTTGAACCTAAACAGTTTTCATCAAAAAAAGCAAAAATATCATTCTTTTTTATCTTCTCACGCCATTAAATTAATTTTTTTTTCTTTAACAACCTATATTAAATTAGGTCCGTCAAGCTGGGTACGCCACAACCGAAAATCCAAAATCTGAGTATGCAGGAATTTGTTGCTAATTTGTTGCTAATTTGTTACCCCAATCCCGAATTTGTTGCTCCTGCCCTTACCCCTTAAATCTGTGGCGTGCCCAGCTTGACGTCAAGCTGGGTACGCCACAAATTAAAATTCAAAATTTCAAAAATGTAAGTATGCAGGAATTTGTTGCTAATTTGTTGCTAATTTGTTACCCTAATTTCGAATTTGTTGCTCCACGTTTTGCCCTTCAAATGCACATTAACAGATTATGCAAAAAAGCTAAATCGCCCAAAAATTATCGCACAGACAAAAAAGTGGTATCAATAGAAAGAGGTCCTTGAAACCTTTTCAAAAAGGTCCATATCAAGTTTTTATTCCAATCACGGTTGCCGGAGTGGGTAGGATCCTACCAAACTGGGTAGGTTTTTTTACCTTGGGTAGGTTGGTAGGTTTGAAGTCAATTTGGTAGGTTTTTCCAAGTTCTTTCTCTAAAATAATTTTATTTTTAATAATTGACAAAAAAAATTGTAATTATGTCAAATCTACCCAAAATATTTGTGCCAAACAAATGTGCCCATCTAAACCGAGAGTAATAATATTAAGTAGTGTATGTAAACGCAGTATCCTCATTGTTGGTGTCTGAACTCATCCATTTTCATGTTTTGTGTTGACACTAACTTCACATTCTTGATTAGTGATTTCTACAAAATGGCATTACAATTTTATTTTAAAAGTTTTTTTCCAAAAAATTATTTATAAAAACTTGTTTTTTTAAAAAACGGCTCTAACGATTTTGAAATTTTTTTTCTAAAAATGCACGTTTATATATCAATCAAAACTGCATACTTGTTTTGGAGGGCAATTTAATTTCAGATTTTATTTTATTTTTTTAAACGAATTTTATTTTTTTTTTCCAAATTTCTATATAAAAAGTCTTAAAAATTTAAGCAACTATAACTCCAAGAGCAAGTTCGTGCGACCCAGTCGTGCATTTTATTTTTTTAAACAAGAATTTATTCTCTTAAAATCGAAAATTTTCGTTGGGTAGGTTTTTTTTTGAATTGGTAGGTTTTTTTGGAAACTTTGGTAGGAAATTTTTTATGCGAGTGGCAACCGTGAATGTAGGTACACATTTTTATGTAGGTATTTGGTTTGTTTTTATAATATAAAAATAAGTCGCAAATTGCAATAATCTGATTGGATGAATAGTAGGTACATAAATTGAGTTGAGATCTTAGGTCGTTAGTGTGGTAGTAAATGAAATGCATCTCTCCAAAACTAGGGCTATAGAGATAAATTTAAAGATGGAAAAAAATTGATGGTATTTTCAAAAGATGTCTAAGGGTTTTTCTAGGATATTGAAGAAGTTACCTATATAGTAAATATGTTTAAAATAGGAAGATGCAAAAATACGTTAAATTCAATTTATTTTTGAAATTGAGGAAAAATAGAACAAAAAAGCTGTTGGCAATATAGGAATTGAATGGGTAGCAGTACCTAACACTTATTAAACTAAGAATTGAGGAGCATCCATAAAAATCAAGTTGGAGTGTTGAATTTTACTTTGCGTTTTATTGAAGGGAGTGAAGTAGGTTGAAGGTAGGTCCAGCCTTTAAAGGTTTTTAAATATGAAAGGGTAAGGGTAGGTATGTATGTATATCCAAATATTGGAAATGACGTAGCCTTTAAAGAGCATTGAATTACCTGCAGCTAGTTGGTTTAAGTGCGTTATGTTCAGTTTTTGGAAGTTTTTAACAGTATTTTAAGGTAGTTTTTACATCAAATTAAAGATTTGAGCATTAATCTGCAAAGAGTATTAAATCTATGCATTGTTAACTTTGTATCATAAAGTTTCAAAATCATGCATCTGTTTCAGCCAATTTAAAGGTCAAATCGTGGAGCAACAAATTCGAGATTAGGGTAACAAATTAGCAACAAAATAACTTAAGATTCCTGCGTACTTAGATTTTAAAATTTGTGTTTTATCGTACCCAGCTTGATGGATGACGTCATCGAAAAATTAGTTTATCTCCTGTAAGGTGGGATTGGGTGGTGATAGAAAATTTAAAAATAACTTTTTGCAGAGCAACAAATTCTGTCTATAATTTGGCGTTTTTAGTTTTTTGAAAAAGCGTATAGATAAAAAGTCTCCACAAAATTGCATCTGTTGCAGTCGATTTGAAGGTCAAATCGTGGAGCAACAAATTCAAGATTGGGGTAACAAATTAGCAACAAATTAGCAACAAATTCCTGCATACTTAGATTTTCAAATTTGAGTTGTGGCGTACCCAGCTTGACGTCAAGCTGGGTACGCCACAGATTTAAGGGGTAAGGGGGGGAGCAACAAATTCGGGATTGGGGTAACAAATTAGCAACAAACTAGCAACAAATTACTGCATACTTATTTTTTTGAAATTTTGAGTATTACGATTTTTTGCGTTGTTGGATGACGTCATCGAAAAATTAGTTTTCCTCCTGTAAGATGGGATTGGGTAATGATAGAAAATTTAAAAATAGCTTTTTGCAGAGCAACAAATTCTGTCTATAATTTGGCGTTTTTAGTTTTTTGAAAAAGTGTATAGATAAAAAGTCTCCACAAAATTGCATCTGTTGCAGTCGATTTGAAGGTCAAATCGTGGAGCAACAAATTCAAGATTGGGGTAACAAATTAGCAACAAATTAGCAACAAATTCCTGCATACTCAGATTTTCAAATTTGCGTTGTGGCGTACCCAGCTTGACGTCAAGCTGGGTACGCCACAGATTTAAGGGGTAAGGGGGGGAGCAACAAATTCGGGATTGGGGTAACAAATTAGCAACAAATTAGCAACAAATTACTGCATACTTATTTTTTTGAAATTTTGAGTATTACGTGTTTTTGCGTTTTTTCGTTTCATCCACATATGTTCCACAAATGCATTCAAGCTCCACAAGGCATTTTGGACATGAAGGGATTGGAATAAAAACTTGATATGGACCTTTTTGAAAAGGTTTCAAGGACCTCTTTCTATTGATACCACTTTTTTGTCTGTGCGATAATTTTTGGGCGATTTAGCTTTTTTGCATAATCTGTTAATGTGCATTTGAAGGGCAAAACGTGGAGCAACAAATTCGAAATTAGGGTAACAAATTAGCAACAAATTAGCAACAAATTCCTGCATACTTACATTTTTGAAATTTTGAATTTTAATTTGTGGCGTACCCAGCTTGACGTCAAGCTGGGCACGCCACAGATTTAAGGGGTAAGGGCAGGAGCAACAAATTCGGGATTGGGGTAACAAATTAGCAACAAATTAGCAACAAATTCCTGCATACTCAGATTTTGGATTTTCGGTTGTGGCGTACCCAGCTTGACGGACCTTATTAAATTGTATATCATAAGAAAGCTTATTATTTCACCTTTCATATGAACTTTAAAACATATTTTTTTGATGCCCACAAAAAAGTTAGAATTTTTCAAAGCCAACCATTTCGAAATTTCAAACTGAGAATACGGTACTTCCCACGCTGGTGGCTGGTCATGGGCAACAGATCTCCACAGGTGTTTTGAGGTATTTCTGAAGTTTTTAATTTAACATTGTGTAACTCGTAATAAATGTACCGTTATGTGTGATATATCAAACGAAAAGTAATATTATCAGCATGCTCGATAAATTATAATTAAATTTTTATCTGCTCTAGATAAAAAGTAAGAACGTGTTACAAAATAGAACATTATTTTACTGTTATCTCAAAATTGTAAATACAAATTGATTTAAATATTGCACAGATATAGTCCTGTCAATTATATATCAACAGTATAAATTTCATTTATTTATCCGTTGAAGAAAAAAAGGTAAAAATAAAAAACGGTTAAAAAAGGACAAAAAAACTTGTTTTTCTCATTTTTCAGTCAAAAATCATTTTAAAATACCAAGTTTTTGCGCATGCATGCAAAAGGTTATTAGTTTGAGATTTTTGAACGCTAAGAAAAATTTAAAAAAATAAAAACTCACCCAAAAAAAGTAGGTGTTTTTTAAAAATTCATATTTCGAAAATTCATATTTCTTTATATTTCGAATGGCATTTTTAAATTGTCAAAAAAAAATTTCCCTACCTATCACTACTTTGTAAAAGGTGTACCTCATGTTTTAGTTTTAAAAAACCATTTATAACTTGGTTCTGAAATTTTTTAGAATTTATTCAATACTATTGTCATAAATTTATCAATCGATTAAAGAAAAAATCATGTTTTTACAACGTCGCGATTAGAAAAAAGCCACTTTTTTGAATTTTTTTTTTTTACCCCTACTTACCCTATTAAATGACCCAATTTTTTAAAATTCTTCATTTGTATTCATGTTTAGGTTACTACTTTCAAATAAGTTATAGGAGATTTTTGTATCTCTAATACCTAGTTTGTTTTAAATTTTGAATTGAAATTTTTGCCGCACTGCTAAAAATTTCAAGTGGAACCGGAGAAAATGGCGTCACTTTTTCCTGGTGGCTGCTATGGTTCATCGATTTATAAGACGTTATCACGTCAAAAATAAATAATGAAGCACCGCTGATTTTTCACAGTTATGAATTTAGTTTTGCGAGAGAAATTTTAGTTTTTCTATTTACAAAAAAAAATTACGTATACGACCCAATTTTTGAAGTTATACTTCTTATGGGACGGTTTGTGTGAAAATTTGTTTTTTGACAAGAATGTCAAAGATGTTATGACGCGATCGCCATCTCGGAGACAATTGGGCAGCAGGGTTGTCGTTTCACCTTTAGAGTTGGTAGTACTTTAGTATTTAAAAATGCAGTACCGCAAAAAAAACACGGGAAAAGAAAACAACATAGATTAAAACTAATTTTGTATTGATATAGAGGCCATCAATCGTAGATAAAACTTAATTTTTTTTCTCAAAAATTTAGCCCCGGAAATTGGTATGAAGATTCTTAATTTCCAATTGTAAAGAGAAGTATAACTTCAGTCGCGTGTACATGTGTACACACACTCTTTTTTTTAGTATTAAAAGTAGTTGGAAATTCTCATCTGATCTTTAAGGTTTAGCTGTCAAATCTTTTTTGGAAATTGTTATTGTGATAATCATTCTGTAAACACAATACAAAAACCTCCGCTCCGTCTGTGGGCATATATGTAATTCGGGTACCTAGAGTTTTTTCATCAGACTCTTTTTATCAATTTCATGTATTATAGTTCTTTTGGCAAGTTATAATTAAAAAATTACTTTTGTTGAATTTTCCGCAAATCAGTGGGGCTATTAAAAAAAAAGTAGTTTAAATCAGTAAAGCCACATTGGAGAAGTTTCGTACTATATTATTTAAGGGCTTTTTACTTATTCCCAAAAATGCTTTTATGCTAGAGCAATGTCATGATGGTTTTTCACCTATTTTTTTTTATTTAATGGTTTTGTTTAAACATTTTACTGTAACCTTCCACTCGTATATCATAGTAATACGAGTATGTACCTTCTTATTTTGTTATGAAATTGCTCAAAGTATACAGGTTTTCTTTTTTAACCATCATAATGTCGAACATTTTAAAGTAAAATCTCAAGTTTTATATTTTTATTACGAAAATACAAAACTTGCCCTATGGTATTTATTATCATTTATCACACATATAAAAACACACACGTATCATCAAACGCTTATACTCATAAGTTGGTGTAGCAATAACCATTTTATGTTAACCTTTAAAAACGAAATTATTCCATTACGCGCTTTATGGTTTAAGCAATAATGAACAGGTCTGTTGCCCAAGGTTACATATTCTCTATACACCATTTCGTGTTTCGAATCCGTATATCCGTTCAGACGGCATTCATCTTCACAACCAGAGACCATCACCCCTAATATAGCAAGCCACAAGCTACCAAAAAAGAATGGATATTTTCGTTAAATTCCCAAGGATAAAAGATAATGTAATATATTGTATTCGTTAGCAGTTAAAGAAGAAAAAAAAAACAGAAAAAATGAAAATAAAAATGGAAATGGAAAATAAAACCTTCGAAAATAATTGAATGATATCGAAAGTATCATCATACTCTCTTCTCTTTAAGTTTATTTGTGCAGACAGAAATCTTGCCAGCTTGCTTCGAGGACCAATTATTGCCTGAAGTTAAAAACAGTAGAAGAAGATTTTCATCGAGAGTAGATAAAATATATCCTGAGAAATGTTTACTTTATTCGAACGGTGAATAATTAAATTGAGTCGCGAATGTGAACAACAACTTGGATAAATAAAAAGGAAAACTGGGATGCGATGAATAAAAACAACATTGAAAATGCAGAGCAAAAAAAACGTTTGAGAAATGAAAATGAGCATTTACGAAAATCCGAACCCAATGGCAAAGACTTCAAAAGATAGATTAGAGAAGTTTTTGAGTTATTGACGGGAATGTTGAACTGGCCATGTTGAAGAAGGCGCATGTTGCCGAGGGTAACATGTATTTTTGGCTTTAGTCATAACCTCATAGAAGGAGAAAATGGTCTTTTGGCATTTTCAGCAAAATGGTTGTTTTGAATATTCGCGTGTATCTCTTTATTACAACTTGAAAAAAGAACTAATATGCATTAAATTCGATTATCAGAAAAGATTTGACAGCCAAACCTTAAAGATCAGAAGAGCATTTCCAACTGCTTTAAATACTGAAAAGTGGATCGCTATGGCGTATACGTAACTTTTTGTTTGAATAGAAAAACTAAAATTTCTCTTGCAAAACTATTTTCAAATTTCTGAAGGTACTTAACATATTCACATGGGTCTTATGTTGTAGTTTTATTTTTAGAGAATTTTGAATTTTGCAAGTTTTGGCCTGTTTAGACGCTCGGTTAAGGAGATATGACGATTTAATGATTTTGAAATGTGATTTTCTTCAAACGTGAATTTTTCAACTCCAATTGAATTGTATGCGAAGGATATCGACTCACAGAGCATAAAAATGTATTTTCTATAAGTTTTGGACTTGTAGTTGCCGGCTTCTTTTTATGTCGTCATTCAGGTCTTTCAAATCAAAGAAAGCAGACGACACAAATCAAGTCAAATAACGTTGACGAAAGCATTTTTGTCTGAAAAAGGACAAACGCAGTCTCTTTTTGGTGTGGGGAGGACTTGGCTGTCATCAGCTTTTTTTTTCTTCTGTCGTCGTTGGTTTGGTTGAGCCTTTAAAGAAAAACAGAAAGGAATTATCGACCTTCGAAAAATCGGAATTATATGCGTTCCATGTAAACAATTTGAACTTAACTTAGAACATTTTTGTCGATAGATAAATGTGGATAGATAAATGTGGATAGATAAATGTCGATAGACAAATGTCGATAGTTATATGTGGATCGATAAATGTCGATAGATAAATGTCGATAGATAAATGTGGATAGATAAATGTCGATAGACAAATGTCGATAGTTATATTTGGATCGATAAATGTCGATAGATAAATGTCGATAGATAAATGTCGATAGATAATTGTCGATAGATAAACGTCGATAGATAAATGTCGATAGATAAATGCCCTACTAACAATTTTTCTTCTATAATGCTTACAGAAGCAACAGTTGCATCTCTGTAAAGCTTAATAGAAACAAAATTGTTTGTCGGGTGTCTCTAGATAAATGTCGATACACAAATGTCGATAGATAAATGTGGATCGATAAATGTCGATAGATAAATGTGGATCGATAAATGTGGATAGATAAATGTCGATAGATAAATGTCGATAGATAAATGTCGATAGAAACATGTCGATAGAAAAATGTCGATAGATAAATGTCGATAGATAAATGTGGATAGATAAATGTCGATAGACAAACGTCGATAGATAAATGCCCTACTAACAATTTTTCTTCTATAATGCTTTACAGAAGCAACAGTTGCATCTCTGTAAAGCTTTATAGAAACAAAATTGTTTGTCGGGTGTCTCTAGATAAATGTCGATAGACAAATGTCGATAGATCAATGTGGATCGATAAATGTCGATAGATAAATGTGGATCGATAAATGTGGATAGATAAATGTGGATAGATAAATGTGGATAGATAAATGTATATCGATAAATGTCGATAGATAAATGTGGATCAATAAATGTCGATAGATAAATGTGGATAGATAAATGTGGATAGATAAATGTCGATAGACAAATGTCGATAGATAAATGTGGATCGATAAATGGTAGATAAATGTGGATAGATAAATGTGGATCGATAAATGTGGATAGATAAATGTGGATCGATAAATGTGGATAGATAAATGTGGATAGATAAATGTGGATAGATAAATGTCGATAGATAAATGTGGATAGATAAATGTCGATAGATAAATGTCGATAGATAAATGTCGATAGAAACATGTCGATAGAAAAATGTCGATAGATAAATGTCGATAGATAAATGTGGATAGATAAATGTCGATAGACAAACGTCGATAGATAAATGCCCTACTAACAATTTTTCTTCTATAATGCTTTACAGAAGCAACAGTTGCATCTCTGTAAAGCTTTATAGAAACAAAATTGTTTGTCGGGTGTCTCTAGATAAATGTCGATAGACAAATGTCGATAGATCAATGTGGATCGATAAATGTCGATAGATAAATGTGGATCGATAAATGTGGATAGATAAATGTGGATAGATAAATGTGGATAGATAAATGTGGATCGATAAATGTCGATAGATAAATGTGGATCAATAAATGTCGATAGATAAATGTGGATCGATTAATGTGGATAGATAAATGTGGATAGATAAATGTGATCGATAGACAAATGTCGATAGATAAATGTGGATCGATAAATGTCGATAGATAAATGTGGATAGATAAATATCGATAGATAAATGTCGATAGATAAATGTGGATCGATAAATGTCGATAGATAAATGTGGATCGATAAATGTCGATAGATAAATGTGGATAGATAAATGTGGATCGATGAATGTGGATAGATAAATGTGGATAGATAAATGTCGATAGATAAATGTGGATAGATAAATGTCGATAGATAAATGTTGATAGATAAATGTCGATAGATATATGTGGATCGAAAAATGTGGATAGATAAATGTGGATAGATAAATGTGGATAGATAAATGTCGATAGACAAATGTCGATAGTTATATGTGGATCGATAAATGTCGATAGATAAATGTGGATAGATAAATGTGGATCGATAAATGTCGATAGACAAATATCGATAGTTATATGTGGATCGATAAATGTCGATAGATAAATGTCGATAGATAAATGTCGATAGATAAATTTCTATCGATAAATGTGGATAGATAAATGTGGATAGATAAATGTGGATAGATAAATGTGGATAGATAAATGTCGATAAATGTTTATAGATAAATGTGGATCGATAAATGTGGATAGATAAATGTGGATAGATAAATGTCGATAGATAAATGTGGATCGATAAATGTGGATAGATAAATATGGATCGATAAATGTCGATAGATAAATGTTAATCGATAAATGTGGATAGATAAATGTCGATAGATAAATGTCGATAGATAAATGTCGATAGATATATGTGGATCGATAAATGTCGATAGACAAATGTCGATAGATAAATGTGGATCGATAAGTGACGATAGATAAATGTCGATAGATATATGTGGATCGATAAATGTCGATAGACAAATGTCGATAGATAAATGTCGATAGATAAATGTGTATCGATAAATGTGGATAGATAAATGTGGATAGATAAATGTGGATCGATAAATGTCGATAGATAAATGTGGATAGATAAATGTGGATCGATAAATGTGGATAGATAAATGTGGATAGATAAATGTGGATCGATAAATGTCGATAGACAAATGTCGATAGATAAATGTCGATAGATAAATGTGGATAGATAAATGTAAATCGATAAATGTGGATAGATAAATGTGGATAGATAAATGTGGATCGATAAATGTCGATAGGTAAATGTGGATCGATAAATGTGGATAGATAAATGTGGATAGATAAATGTGGATAGATAAATGTCGATAGATATATGTGGATAGATAAATGTTTATAGATAAATGTGGATCGATAAATGTGGATAGATAAATGTGGATAGATAAATGTGGATAGATAAATGTCGATAGAAACATGTCGATAGAAAAATGTCGATAGATAAATGTCGATAGATAAATGTGGATAGATAAATGTCGATAGACAAACGTCGATAGATAAATGCCCTACTAACAATTTTTCTTCTATAATGCTTTACAGAAGCAACAGTTGCATCTCTGTAAAGCTTTATAGAAACAAAATTGTTTGTCGGGTGTCTCTAGATAAATGTCGATAGACAAATGTCGATAGATCAATGTGGATCGATAAATGTCGATAGATAAATGTGGATCGATTAATGTGGATAGATAAATGTGGATAGATAAATGTGGATAGATAAATGTATATCGATAAATGTCGATAGATAAATGTGGATCAATAAATGTCGATAGATAAATGTGGATAGATAAATGTGGATAGATAAATGTCGATAGACAAATGTCGATAGATAAATGTGGATCGATAAATGGTAGATAAATGTGGATAGATAAATGTGGATCGATAAATGTGGATAGATAAATGTGGATCGATAAATGTGGATAGATAAATGTGGATAGATAAATGTGGATAGATAAATGTCGATAGATAAATGTGGATAGATAAATGTCGATAGATAAATGTCGATAGATAAATGTCGATAGAAACATGTCGATAGAAAAATGTCGATAGATAAATGTCGATAGATAAATGTGGATAGATAAATGTCGATAGACAAACGTCGATAGATAAATGCCCTACTAACAATTTTTCTTCTATAATGCTTTACAGAAGCAACAGTTGCATCTCTGTAAAGCTTTATAGAAACAAAATTGTTTGTCGGGTGTCTCTAGATAAATGTCGATAGACAAATGTCGATAGATCAATGTGGATCGATAAATGTCGATAGATAAATGTGGATCGATAAATGTGGATAGATAAATGTGGATAGATAAATGTGGATAGATAAATGTGGATCGATAAATGTCGATAGATAAATGTGGATCAATAAATGTCGATAGATAAATGTGGATCGATTAATGTGGATCGATAAATGTGGATAGATAAATGTGGATAGATAAATGTGGATAGATAAATATCGATAGATAAATGTCGATAGATAAATGTGGATCGATAAATGTCGATAGATAAATGTGGATCGATAAATGTCGATAGATAAATGTGGATAGATAAATGTGGATCGATGAATGTGGATAGATAAATGTGGATAGATAAATGTCGATAGATAAATGTGGATAGATAAATGTCGATAGATAAATGTTGATAGATAAATGTCGATAGATATATGTGGATCGAAAAATGTGGATAGATAAATGTGGATAGATAAATGTGGATAGATAAATGTCGATAGACAAATGTCGATAGTTATATGTGGATCGATAAATGTCGATAGATAAATGTGGATAGATAAATGTGGATCGATAAATGTCGATAGACAAATATCGATAGTTATATGTGGATCGATAAATGTCGATAGATAAATGTCGATAGATAAATGTCGATAGATAAATTTCTATCGATAAATGTGGATAGATAAATGTGGATAGATAAATGTGGATAGATAAATGTGGATAGATAAATGTCGATAAATGTTTATAGATAAATGTGGATCGATAAATGTGGATAGATAAATGTGGATAGATAAATGTCGATAGATAAATGTGGATCGATAAATGTGGATAGATAAATATGGATCGATAAATGTCGATAGATAAATGTTAATCGATAAATGTGGATAGATAAATGTCGATAGATAAATGTCGATAGATAAATGTCGATAGATATATGTGGATCGATAAATGTCGATAGACAAATGTCGATAGATAAATGTGGATCGATAAGTGACGATAGATAAATGTCGATAGATATATGTGGATCGATAAATGTCGATAGACAAATGTCGATAGATAAATGTCGATAGATAAATGTGTATCGATAAATGTGGATAGATAAATGTGGATAGATAAATGTGGATCGATAAATGTCGATAGATAAATGTGGATAGATAAATGTGGATCGATAAATGTGGATAGATAAATGTGGATAGATAAATGTGGATCGATAAATGTCGATAGACAAATGTCGATAGATAAATGTCGATAGATAAATGTGGATAGATAAATGTAAATCGATAAATGTGGATAGATAAATGTGGATAGATAAATGTGGATCGATAAATGTCGATAGGTAAATGTGGATCGATAAATGTGGATAGATAAATGTGGATAGATAAATGTGGATAGATAAATGTCGATAGATATATGTGGATAGATAAATGTTTATAGATAAATGTGGATCGATAAATGTGGATAGATAAATGTGGATCGATAAATGTCGATAGATAAATGTGGATAGATAAATGTGGATCGATAAAATGTCGATAGAAAAATGTCGATAGATAAATGTCGATAGATAAATGTGGATAGATAAATGTCGATAGACAAATGTCGATAGATAAATGTCGATAGATAAATGTGGATCGATAAATGTGGATAGATAAATGTGGATCGATAAATGTCGATAGATAAATGTGGATAGATAAATGTGGATCGATAAATGTGGATAGATAAATGTGGATAGATAAATGTGGATCGATAAATGTCGATAGACAAATGTCTATAGATAAATGTCGATAGATAAATGTGGATAGATAAATGTAAATCGATAAATGTGGATAGATAAATGTGGATAGATAAATGTGGATCGATAAATGTCGATAAATAAATGTGGATCGATAAATGTGGATAAATGTCGATAGATATATGTGGATAGATGAATGTGGATAGATAAATGTGGATCGATAAATGTCGATAGATAAATGTGGATACATAAATGTGGATAGATAAATGTGGATAGATAAATGTGGATCGATAAATGTGGATAGATAAATGTGGATAGATAAATGTGGATCGATAAATGTGGATAGATACATGTGGATAGATAAATGTGGATCGATAAATGTGGATAGATAAATGTGGATCGATAAATGTCGATAGATAAATGTGGATAGATAAATGTGGATAGATAAATGTGGATCGATAAATGTCGATAGATAAATGTGGATCGATAAATGTCGATAGATAAATGTGGATAGATAAATGTGGATAGATAAATGTGGATCGATAAATGTCGATAGACAAATGTCGATAGATAAATGTCGATAGATAAATGTGGATCGATAAATGTGGATAAATAAATATGGATCGATAAATGTCGATAGATAAATGTCGATAGACAAATGTCGATAGATAAATGTCGATAGATAAATGTGGATCGATAAATGTGGATAAATAAATATGGATCGATAAATGTCGATAGATAAATGTGGATCGATAAATGTGGATAGATAAATGTCGATAGATAAATGTCGATAGACAAATGTCGATAGATAAATGTGGATCGATAAGTGACGATAGATAAATGTCGATAGATATATGTGGATCGATAAATGTCGATAGACAAATGTCGATAGATAAATGTCGATAGATAAATGTGTATCGATAAATGTGGATAGATAAATGTGGATAGATAAATGTGGATCGATAAATGTCGATAGATAAATGTGGATAGATAAATATGGATCGATAAATGTGGATAGATAAATGTGGATAGATAAATGTGGATCGATAAATGTCGATAGACAAATGTCGATAGATAAAAGTCGATAGATAAATGTGGATAGATAAATGTAAATCGATAAATGTGGATAGATAAATGTGGATAGATAAATGTGGATAGATAAATGTGGATCGATAAATGTCGATAGGTAAATGTGGATCGATAAATGTGGATAGATAAATGTGGATAGATAAATGTGGATAGATAAATGTCGATAGATATATGTGGATAGATAAATGTTTATAGATAAATGTGGATCGATAAATGTGGATAGATAAATGTGGATAGATAAATGTGGATAGATAAATGTGGATAGATAAATGTGGATCGATAAATGTCGATAGACAAATGTCGATAGATAAATGTCGATAGATAAATGTGGATAGATAAATGTCGATAGACAAATGTCGATAGATAAATGTCGATAGATAAATGTGGATCGATAAATGTGAATAGATAAATGTGGATAGATAAATGTGGATCGATAAATGTCGATAGATAAATGTGGATAGATAAATGTGGATCGATAAATGTTAATAGATAAATGTGGATAGATAAATGTGGATCGATAAATGTCGATAGACAAATGTCGATAGATAAATGTCGATAGATAAATGTGGATAGATAAATGTAAATCGATAAATGTGGATAGATAAATGTGGATAGATAAGTGTCGATAGATAAATGTGGATAGATAAATGTCGATAGATAAATGTCGATAGAAAAATGTCGATAGATATATGTGGATCGATAAATGTCGATAGATAAATGTGGATAGATAAATGTCGATAGACAAATGTCGATAGTTATATGTGGATCGATAAATGTCGATAGATAAATGTCGATAGATAAATGTCGATAGTTATATGTGGATCGGTAAATGTGGATAGATAAATGTGGATCGATAAATGTGGATAGATAAATGTGGATCGATAAATGTCGATAGATAAATGTGGATCGATAAATGTGGATAGATAAATGTGGATAGATAAATGTGGACTCGATAGTTATATGTGGATCGATAAATGTCGATAGATAAATGTCGATAGATATATGTGGATCGATAAATGTCGATAGATAAATGTGTATAGATAAATGTGGGTAGATAAATGTCGATAGATATATGTGGATAGATAAATGTCGATAGATATATGTGGATCGATAAATGTCGATAGATAAATGTGGATAGATAAATGTCGATAGACAAATGTCGATAGATAAATGTCGATAGATAAATGTGGATCGATAAATGTGGATAGATAAATGTGGATAGATAAATGTGGATCGATAAATGTTAATAGATAAATGTGGATAGATAAATGTGGATCGATAAATGTCGATAGACAAATGTCGATAGATAAATGTCGATAGATAAATGTGGATAGATAAATGTAAATCGATAAATGTGGATAGATAAATGTGGATAGATAAGTGTCGATAGATAAATGTGGATAGATAAATGTCGATAGATAAATGTCGATAGAAAAATGTCGATAGATATATGTGGATCGATAAATGTCGATAGATAAATGTGGATTGATAAATGTCGATAGACAAATGACGATAGTTATATGTGGATCGATAAATGTCGATAGATAAATGTCGATAGATAAATGTCGATAGTTATATGTGGATCGGTAAATGTGGATAGATAAATGTGGATCGATAAATGTGGATAGATAAATGTGGATCGATAAATGTCGATAGATAAATGTGGATCGATAAATGTGGATAGATAAATGTGGATAGATAAATGTGGACTCGATAGTTATATGTGGATCGATAAATGTCGATAGATAAATGTCGATAGATATATGTGGATCGATAAATGTCGATAGATAAATGTGGATAGATAAATGTGGGTAGATAAATGTCGATAGATATATGTGGATAGATAAATGTCGATAGATATATGTGGATCGATAAATGTCGATAGATAAATGTGGATAGATAAATGTCGATAGACAAATTCGATAGTTATATGTGGATCGATAAATGTCGATAGATAAATGTCGATAGATAAATGTCGATAGTTAAATGTCGATAGATAAATGCCCTACTAACAATTTTTCTTCTATAATGCTTTACAGAAGCAACAGTTGCATCTCTGTAAAGCTTTATAGAAACAAAATTGTTTGTCGGGTGTCTCTAGATAAATGTCGATAGACAAATGTCGATAGATAAATGTGGATCGATAAATGTCGATAGATAAATGTGGATCGATAAATGTCGATAGATAAATGTGGATCGATAAATGTGGATAGATAAATGTGGATAGATAAAAGTGGATCGATAAATGTCGATAGATAAATGTGGATCGATAAATGTGGATAGATAAAAGTCGATAGATAAATGTTAATAGGTAAATGTCGATAGGTAAATGTCGATAGATAAATGTGGATAGATAAATGTCGATAGTTATATGTGGATCGATAAATGTCGATACATAAATGTGGATAGATAAATGTGGATAGATAAATGTGGATAGATAAATGTCGATAGACAAATGTCAATAGTTATATGTGGATCGATAAATGTCGATAGATAAATGTCGATAGATGTATGTGGATCGATAAATGTCGATAGATAAATGTCGATAGATGTATGTGGATCAATAAATGTCGATAGATAAATGTGGATAGATAAATGTGGATAGAAAAATGTCGATAGATAAATGTGGATAAATGTCTCGATGTCGATAGATAAATGTCTCTAGATAAATTTCGATAGATAAATGTGGATCGATAAAAGTCGATAGATAAATGTCGATAGATATATGTGGAGCCATAAATGTCGATAGATAAATGTCGATAGATATATGTGGATCGATAAATGTCGATAGATAAATGTCGATAGATAAATGTCGATAGATGTATGTGGATCAACAAATGTCGATAGATAAATGTCGATCCATAAATGTGGATAGATAAATGTCGATAGATAAATGTGGATAGATAAATGTGGATAGATAAATGTCGATAGATATATGTGGATCGATAAATGTCGATAGATAAATGTGGATAGATAAATGTCGATAGATAAATGTCGATAGATAAATGTCGATAGATAAATGTCGATAGATGTATGTGGATAGATAAATGTGGATAGATAAATGTGGATGGATAAATGTCGATAGATAAATGTGGATAGATAAATGTGGATAGATAAATGTCTCTAGATAAATGTCGATAGATAAATGTCGATAGATAAATGTCGATAGATGTATGTGGATAGATAAATGTGGATAGATAAATGTGGATGGATAAATGTCGATAGATAAATGTGGATAGATAAATGTGGATAGATAAATGTCTCTAGATAAATGTCGATAGATAAATGTGGATAGATAAATGTGGATAGATAAATGTCTCTAGATAAATGTCGATAGATAAATGTCTCAAGATAAATGTCTCTAGATAAATGTCTCTAGACAAATGTAGATCTTATTGGTCTTTGTCTAGAGACATTTATCTAGAGACATTTATCTATCCACATTTATCTATCGACATTTGTCTAGAGACATTTATCTATCGACATTTATCTTGAGACATTTATCTATCCACATTTATCTATCGAAATGTATCTTTGTTTTTAGAGAATTTTGAATTTTGCAAGTTTTGGCCTGTTTAGACGCTCGGTTAAGGAGATATGACGATTTAAAGATTTTTAAATGTGATTTTCTTCAAAAGTGAATTTTTCAACTCCAATTGAATTGTATGCGAAGGATATCGACTCACAGAACACAAAAATGTATTTTCTATAAGTTTTGGACTTGTAGTTTTGTTTTTAGAGAGTTTTGAATTTTGCAAGTTTGGGGGTGTTTAGAGGCTCCGTTAAGGAGATATGACGATTTAAACATTTTGAAATGTGATTTTCTTCAAAAGTGAATTTTTTCACTCCAATTGAATTGTATGCGAAGGATATCGACTCACAGAGCACAAAAATGTATTTTCTATAAGTTTTGGACTTGTAGTTTTGTTTTTAGAGAGTTTTGAATTTTGCAAGTTTGGGGGTGTTTAGAGGCTCCGTTAAGGAGATATGACGATTTAAACATTTTGAAATGTGATTTTCTTCAAAAGTGAATTTTTTCACTCCAATTGAATTGTATGCGAAGGATATCGACTCACAGAACACAAAAATGTATTTTCTATAAGTTTTGGACTTGTAGTTTTGTTTTTAGAGAGTTTTGAATTTTGCAAGTTTGGGGGTGTTTAGAGGCTCCGTTAAGGAGATATGACGATTTAAACTTTTTGAAATGTGATTTTCTTCAAAAGTGAATTTTTTCACTCCAATTGAATTGTATGCGAAGGATATCGACTCACAGAACACAAAAATGTATTTTCTATAAGTTTTGGACTTGTAGTTTTGTTTTTAGAGAGTTTTGAATTTTGCAAGTTTTGGGGTGTTTAGAGGCTCCGTTAAGGAGATATGACGATTTAAACTTTTTGAAATGTGATTTTCTTCAAAAGTGAATTTTTTCACTCCAATTGAATTGTATGCGAAGGATATCGACTCACAGAGCACAAAAATGTATTTTCTATAATTTTCGGACTTGTAGTTTTGTTTTTAGAGAGTTTTGAATTTTGCAAGTTTGGGGGTGTTTAGAGGCTCCGTTAAGGAGATATGACGATTTAAACATTTTGAAATGTGATTTTCTTCAAAAGTGAATTTTTTCACTCCAATTGAATTGTATGCGAAGGATATCGACTCACAGAGCACAAAAATGTATTTTCTATAAGTTTTGGACTTGTAGTTTTGTTTTTAGAGAGTTTTGAATTTTGCAAGTTTGGGGGTGCTTAGAGGCTCCGTTAAGGAGGTATGACGATTTAAACATTTTGAAATGTGATTTTCTTCAAACGTGAATTTTTTCACTCCAATTGAATTGAATGCGAAGGATATCGACTCACAGAGCACAAAAATGTATTTTCTATAAGTTTTGGACTTGTAGTTTTGTTTTTAGAGAGTTTTGAATTTTGCAAGTTTGGGGGTGTTTAGAGGCTCCGTTAAGGAGATATGACGATTTAAACATTTTGAAATGTGATTTTCTTCAAACGTGAATTTTTTCACTCCAATTGAATTGTATGCGAAGGATATCGACTCACAGAGCACAAAAATGTATTTTCTATAAGTTTTGGACTTGTAGTTTTGTTTTTAGAGAGTTTTGAATTTTGCAAGTTTGGGGGTGTTTAGAGGCTCCGTTAAGGAGATATGACGATTTAAACATGTTGAAATGTGATTTTCTTCAAAAGTGAATTTTTTCACTCCAATTGAATTGTATGCGAAGGATATCGACTCACAGAGCACAAAAATGTATTTTCTATAAGTTTTGGACTTGTAGTTTTGTTTTTAGAGAGTTTTGAATTTTGCAAGTTTGGGGGTGCTTAGAGGCTCCCTTAAGGAGATATGACGATTTAAACATTTTGAAATGTGATTTTCTTCAAACGTGAATTTTTTCACTCCAATTGAATTGAATGCGAAGGATATCGACTCACAGAGCACAAAAATGTATTTTCTATAAGTTTTGGACTTGTAGTTTTGTTTTTAGAGAGTTTTGAATTTTGCAAGTTTGGGGGTGTTTAGAGGCTCCGTTAAGGAGATATGACGATTTAAACATTTTGAAATGTGATTTTCTTCAAAAGTAAATTTTTTCACTCCAATTGAATTGTATGCGAAGGATATCGACTCACAGAGCACAAAAATGTATTTTTTATAAGTTTTGGACTTGTAGTTTTGTTTTTAGAGAGTTTTGAATTTTGCAAGTTTGGGGGTGTTTAGAGGCTCCGTTAAGGAGATATGACGATTTAAACATTTTGAAATGTGATTTTCTTCAAAAGTGAATTTTTTCACTCCAATTGAATTGTATGCGAAGGATATCGACTCACAGAGCACAAAAATGTATTTTTTATAAGTTTTGGACTTGTAGTTTTGTTTTTAGAGAGTTTTGAATTTTGCAAGTTTGGGGGTGTTTAGAGGCTCCGTTAAGGAGATATGATGATTTAAACATTTTGAAATGTGATTTTCTTCAAACGTGAATTTTTTCACTCCAATTGAATTGTATGCGAAGGATATCGACTCACAGAGCACAAAAATGTATTTTCTATAAGTTTTGGACTTGTAGTTTTGTTTTTAGAGAGTTTTGAATTTTGCAAGTTTGGGGGTGTTTAGAGGCTCCGTTAAGGAGATATGACGATTTAAACATTTTGAAATGTGATTTTCTTCAAACGTGAATTTTTTCACTCCAATTGAATTGAATGCGAAGGATATCGACTCACAGAGCACAAAAATGTATTTTCTATAAGTTTTGGACTTGTAGTTTTGTTTTAAGAGAGTTTTGAATTTTGCAAATTTTGGGGTGTTTAGAGGCTCCGTTAAGGAGATATGACGATTTAAACATTTTGAAATGTGATTTTCTTCAAAAGTGATTCACTCCAATTGAATTGTATGCGAAGGATATCGACTCACAGAGCACAAAAATGTATTTTTTATAAGTTTTGGACTTGTAGTTTTGTTTTTAGAGAGTTTTGAATTTTGCAAGTTTGGGGGTGTTTAGAGGCTCCGTTAAGGAGATATGACGATTTAAACATTTTGAAATGTGATTTTCTTCAAAAGTGAATTTTTTCACTCCAATTGAATTGTATGCGAAGGATATCGACTCACAGAGCACAAAAATGTATTTTTTATAAGTTTTGGACTTGTAGTTTTGTTTTTAGAGAGTTTTGAATTTTGCAAGTTTGGGGGTGTTTAGAGGCTCCGTTAAGGAGATATGATGATTTAAACATTTTGAAATGTGATTTTCTTCAAACGTGAATTTTTTCACTCCAATTGAATTGTATGCGAAGGATATCGACTCACAGAGCACAAAAATGTATTTTCTATAAGTTTTGGACTTGTAGTTTTGTTTTTAGAGAGTTTTGAATTTTGCAAGTTTGGGGGTGTTTAGAGGCTCCGTTAAGGAGATATGACGATTTAAACATTTTGAAATGTGATTTTCTTCAAACGTGAATTTTTTCACTCCAATTGAATTGAATGCGAAGGATATCGACTCACAGAGCACAAAAATGTATTTTCTATAAGTTTTGGACTTGTAGTTTTGTTTTTAGAGAGTTTTGAATTTTGCAAGTTTGGGGGTGTTTAGAGGCTCCGTTAAGGAGATATGACGATTTAAACATTTTGAAATGTGATTTTCTTCAAAAGTGAATTTTTTCACTCCAATTGAATTGTATGCGAAGGATATCGACTCACAGAGCACAAAAATGTATTTTCTATAAGTTTTGGACTTGTAGTTTTGTTTTTAGAGAGTTTTGAATTTTGCAAGTTTGGGGGTGTTTAGAGGCTCCGTTAAGGAGATATGACGATTTAAACATTTTGAAATGTGATTTTCTTCAAAAGTGAATTTTTTCACTCCAAATGAATTGTATGCGAAGGATATCGACTCACAGAGCACACAAATGTATTTTCTATAAGTTTTGGACTTGTAGTTTTGTTTTTAGAGAGTTTTGAATTTTGCAAGTTTGGGGGTGTTTAGAGGCTCCGTTAAGGAGATATGACGATTTAAACATTTTGAAATGTGATTTTCTTCAAAAGTGAATTTTTTCACTCCAATTGAATTGTATGCCAAGGATATCGACTCACAGAGCACAAAAATGTATTTTCTATAAGTTTTGGACTTGTAGTTTTGTTTTTAGAGAGTTTTGAATTTTGCAAGTTTTGGGGTGTTTAGAGGCTCCGTTAAGGAGATATGACGATTTAAACATTTTGAAATGTGATTTTCTTCAAAAGTGATTCACTCCAATTGAATTAAATGCGAAGGATATCGACTCACAGAGCACAAAAATGTATTTTCTATAAGTTTTGGACTTGTAGTTTTGTTTTTAGAGAGTTTTGAATTTTGCAAGTTTGGGGGTGTTTAGAGGCTCCGTTAAGGAGATATGACGATTTAAACATTTTGAAATGTGATTTTCTTCAAAAGTGAATTTTTTCACTCCAATTGAATTGTATGCGAAGGATATCGACTCACAGAGCACAAAAATGTATTTTCTATAAGTTTTGGACTTGTAGTTTTGTTTTTAGAGAGTTTTGAATTTTGCAAGTTTGGGGGTGTTTAGAGGCTCCGTTAAGGAGATATGACGATTTAAACATTTTGAAATGTGATTTTCTTCAAAAGTGAATTTTTTCACTCCAATTGAATTGTATGCGAAGGATATCGACTCACAGAGCACAAAAATGTATTTTCTATAAGTTTTGGACTTGTAGTTTTGTTTTTAGAGAGTTTTGAATTTTGCAAGTTTGGGGGTGTTTAGAGGCTCCGTTAAGGAGATATGACGATTTAAACATTTTGAAATGTGATTTTCTTCAAAAGTGAATTTTTTCACTCCAATTGAATTGTATGCGAAGGATATCGACTCACAGAGCACAAAAATGTATTTTCTATAAGTTTTGGACTTGTAGTTTTGTTTTTAGAGAGTTTTGAATTTTGCAAGTTTGGGGGTGTTTAGAGGCTCCGTTAAGGAGATATGACGATTTAAACATTTTGAAATGTGATTTTCTTCAAAAGTGAATTTTTTCACTCCAATTGAATTGTATGCGAAGGATATCGACTCACAGAGCACAAAAATGTATTTTCTATAAGTTTTGGACTTGTAGTTTTGTTTTTAGAGAGTTTTGAATTTTGCAAGTTTGGGGGTGTTTAGAGGCTCCGTTAAGGAGATATGACGATTTAAACATTTTGAAATGTGATTTTCTTCAAAAGTGAATTTTTTCACTCCAAATGAATTGTATGCGAAGGATATCGACTCACAGAGCACAAAAATGTATTTTCTATAAGTTTTGGACTTGTAGTTTTGTTTTTAGAGAGTTTTGAATTTTGTAAGTTTGGGGGTGTTTAGAGGCTCCGTTAAGGAGATATGACGATTTAAACATTTTGAAATGTGATTTTCTTCAAAAGTGGATTTTTTCACTCCAATTGAATTGTATGCGAAGGATATCGACTCACAGAGCACAAAAATGTATTTTCTATAAGTTTTGGACTTGTAGTTTTGTTTTTAGAGAGTTTTGAATTTTGCAAGTTTGGGGGTGTTTAGAGGCTTCGTTAAGGAGATATGACGATTTAAACATTTTGAAATGTGATTTTCTTCAAAAGTGAATTTTTTCACTCCAATTGAATTGAATGCGATGGATATCGACTCACAGAGCACAAAAATGTATTTTCTATAAGTTTTGGACTTGTAGTTTTGTTTTTAGAGAGTTTTGAATTTTGCAAGTTTGGGGGTGTTTAGAGGCTCCGTTAAGGAGATATGACGATTTAAACATTTTGAAATGTGATTTTCTTCAAAAGTGAATTTTTTCACTCCAATTGAATTGTATGCGAAGGATATCGACTCACAGAGCACAAAAATGTATTTTCTATAAGTTTTGGACTTGTACTTTTGTTTTTAGAGAGTTTTGAATTTTGCAAGTTTGGGGGTGTTTAGAGGCTCCGTTAAGGAGATATGACGATTTAAACATTTTGAAATGTGATTTTCTTCAAAAGTGAATTTTTTCACTCCAATTGAATTGTATGCGAAAGATATCGACTCACAGAGCACAAAAATGTATTTTCTATAAGTTTTGGACTTGTAGTTTTGTTTTTAGAGAGTTTTGAATTTTGCAAGTTTTGGGGTGTTTAGAGGCTCCGTTAAGGAGATATGACGATTTAAACATTTTGAAATGTGATTTTCTTCAAAAGTGAATTTTTTCACTCCAATTGAATTGAATGCGAAGGATATCGACTCACAGAGCACAAAAATGTATTTTCTATAAGTTTTGGACTTGTAGTTTTGTTTTTAGAGAGTTTTGAATTTTGCAAGTTTGGGGGTGTTTAGAGGCTCCGTTAAGGAGATATGACGATTTAAACATTTTGAAATGTGATTTTCTTCAAAAGTGAATTTTTTCACTCCAATTGAATTGAATGCGAAGGATATCGACTCACAGAGCACAAAAATGTATTTTCTATAAGTTTTGGACTTGTAGTTTTGTTTTTAGAGAGTTTTGAATTTTGCAAGTTTGGGGGTGTTTAGAGGCTCCGTTAAGGAGATATGACGATTTAAACATTTTGAAATGTGATTTTCTTCAAAAGTGAATTTTTTCACTCCAATTGAATTGTATGCGAAGGATATCGACTCACAGAGCACAAAAATGTATTTTCTATAAGTTTTGGACTTGTAGTTTTGTTTTTAGAGAGTTTTGAATTTTGCAAGTTTGGGGGTGTTTAGAGGCTCCGTTAAGGAGATATGACGATTTAAACATTTTGAAATGTGATTTTCTTCAAAAGTGAATTTTTTCACTCCAAATGAATTGTATGCGAAGGATATCGACTCACAGAGCACAAAAATGTATTTTCTATAAGTTTTGGACTTGTAGTTTTGTTTTTAGAGAGTTTTGAATTTTGTAAGTTTGGGGGTGTTTAGAGGCTCCGTTAAGGAGATATGACGATTTAAACATTTTGAAATGTGATTTTCTTCAAAAGTGGATTTTTTCACTCCAATTGAATTGTATGCGAAGGATATCGACTCACAGAGCACAAAAATGTATTTTCTATAAGTTTTGGACTTGTAGTTTTGTTTTTAGAGAGTTTTGAATTTTGCAAGTTTGGGGGTGTTTAGAGGCTCCGTTAAGGAGATATGACGATTTAAACATTTTGAAATGTGATTTTCTTCAAACGTGAATTTTTTCACTCCAAATGAATTGTATGCGAAGATATCGACTCACAGAGCACAAAAATGTATTTTCTATAAGTTTTGGACTTGTAGTTTTGTTTTTAGAGAGTTTTGAATTTTGCAAGTTTGGGGGTGTTTAGAGGCTCCGTTAAGGAGATATGACGATTTAAACATTTTGAAATGTGATTTTCTTCAAAAGTGAATTTTTTCACTCCAATTGAATTGAATGCGAAGGATATCGACTCACAGAGCACAAAAATGTATTTTCTATAAGTTTTGGACTTGTAGTTTTGTTTTTAGAGAGTTTTGAATTTTGCAAGTTTGGGGGTGTTTAGAGGCTCCGTTAAGGAGATATGACGATTTAAACATTTTGAAATGTGATTTTCTTCAAAAGTGAATTTTTTCACTCCAATTGAATTGTATGCGAAGGATATCGACTCACAGAGCACAAAAATGTATTTTCTATAAGTTTTGGACTTGTAGTTTTATTTTTAGAGAGTTTTGAATTTTGCAAGTTTGGGGGTGTTTAGAGGCTCCGTTAAGGAGATATGACGATTTAAACATTTTGAAATGTGATTTTCTTCAAAAGTGAATTTTTTCACTCCAAATGAATTGTATGCGAAGGATATCGACTCACAGAGCACAAAAATGTATTTTCTATAAGTTTTGGACTTGTAGTTTTGTTTTTAGAGAGTTTTGAATTTTGTAAGTTTGGGGGTGTTTAGAGGCTCCGTTAAGGAGATATGACGATTTAAACATTTTGAAATGTGATTTTCTTCAAAAGTGGATTTTTTCACTCCAATTGAATTGTATGCGAAGGATATCGACTCACAGAGCACAAAAATGTATTTTCTATAAGTTTTGGACTTGTAGTTTTGTTTTTAGAGAGTTTTGAATTTTGCAAGTTTGGGGGTGTTTAGAGGCTCCGTTAAGGAGATATGACGATTTAAACATTTTGAAATGTGATTTTCTTCAAAAGTGAATTTTTTCACTCCAATTGAATTGAATGCGAAGGATATCGACTCACAGAGCACAAAAATGTATTTTCTATAAGTTTTGGACTTGTAGTTTTGTTTTTAGAGAGTTTTGAATTTTGCAAGTTTGGGGGTGTTTAGAGGCTCCGTTAAGGAGATATGACGATTTAAACATTTTGAAATGTGATTTTCTTCAAAAGTGAATTTTTTCACTCCAATTGAATTGAATGCGAAGGATATCGACTCACAGAGCACAAAAATGTATTTTCTATAAGTTTTGGACTTGTAGTTTTGTTTTTAGAGAGTTTTGAATTTTGCAAGTTTGGGGGTGTTTAGAGGCTCCGTTAAGGAGATATGACGATTTAAACATTTTGAAATGTGATTTTCTTCAAAAGTGAATTTTTTCACTCCAAATGAATTGTATGCAAAGGATATCGACTCACAGAGCACACAAATGTATTTTCTATAAGTTTTGGACTTGTAGTTTTGTTTTTAGAGAGTTTTGAATTTTGCAAGTTTGGGGGTGTTTAGAGGCTCCGTTAAGGAGATATGACGATTTAAACATTTTGAAATGTGATTTTCTTCAAAAGTGAATTTTTTCACTCCAATTGAATTGTATGCGAAGGATATCGACTCACAGAGCACAAAAATGTATTTTCTATAAGTTTTGGACTTGTAGTTTTGTTTTTAGAGAGTTTAGAATTTTGCAAGTTTGGGGGTGTTTAGAGGCTCCGTTAAGGAGATATGATAGTAGGGGAGCCCAGGAAGGGATTTCGCGCGTTACTCGAGCGCGTCAGAAAATCATATGGGGAGAAAGCTTGTACTCAGTAATGTACTTGTACCAAATATAAAAGCTTGATACAGTGGTCTGCGTTGTGGACAGCCCGTCAGATTAGTAAAAAAAAATCGATCCTCGGAAATACTCGAGCGCGTCAGATTAAGAAATGGTAGGTTAAGTACATCTAGAAAAGTGTATATTTCAATAATCTGACAATTTGAGCGTGGCATAAGAAAATGGGAGAGGCACAAAGTTGTAAAAAAAAACGTCACCTCGAAATACTCGAGCGCGATTAACTTTTTTTTTATTCTGAAGGGAATTTTATCAGGAACACGAAAAACATATAATCTGACGGTTTTCATGGGGCAATATAGCCAAAATTATCGATAAAGCATGAACGTACAGTTAAAAAAAAATACAATTTTTTGGTTCGTGTTGATGAGTTTTTAACGTTTTTGTCGAAATATCTTAATTTTGTTTGTCTTATTTACTTACACTTATTATGTGGATAAGGATTGACTTAAAAAAATCTAAAGAATTCATTAAATTGGATAAAAAATAACGTGTCAAAGGGAATAAGCCCCAAAAGACGTTTTATATGGAATTTTCTATCGGAGAATATCCAGTCCGGTCCAACACTCAAATTTTTGTATCGAGGTAGAACGTGACATTCTTAACTTTATAGCAAAAGCCCCATCTTTAATAAATATAGAAGCTCTGATTGTCTGGTCATTACGTAATGTTCTTAGATTTGGGGTATTTTTTCTTTCGTTAAAGACCAGACGAGCAAAACTTATGAATTTAGGTACATTTACTTTTTAATAATATAATATCATACGAAAAAAAAGATTATCAAGTAAGTATCATAACCATTTTTGCTTATAGAAACACGAGATGACGACAAAGTTGAACAAGTGGAAACCAACCTGGAAGACGAATCCAGTTATTATGAATATTAAATTATTATTGATTGACCTTTGTATATAATATTTATATAATGTAAATTTTGTATTACATGCAGTAGGTAATAACCAGAAGAAACGAAAAATATTGTTTTATCCAAAAACTGTCTAATTTTTTTTTAAATTGTCAGATTAGCAATACACCTTAACATAATTGTCAGATTATCATTTAGGGTGACTCCGACATCGAGCTGAACCTACAGTAGAAAAATCTGACGCGCTCGAGTAACTTAAGTTAACAATTTTTTTTTACATTTTCAAAAATGATTTATAAGTGTAGGCCACGTCCAAATCGTCAGTTATTCAAATTGAACACTATTAGGAGTTCACTGAACGTACCCTCTCAAAATCTGACACGCTCGAATAACTTTTTTTTTTTTATTTTTTCTACCGCTTTTTGTAGCCACCCACCACTGTCTTATCGTCAGATTAATATTTATCGGTTATCACAAAGTCAATGCGAGTATACCCTATTAATATCTGACGCGCTCGAGTATTTCAATGTGGCAGTTTTTTTTTTACATTTTCTTAACGTGTTTATAAGCTCTTATCCCCACTTAAATGGAAAACTTCCATATACTTTTTTTCGTTTTAGAACCTAATCTTCGCAATCCAATAGGTCCCCATGGCGCTCGAGTAACTGCAAATTTAGCATCTCGGGCTCCCCTACTATGACGATTTAAACATTTTGAAATGTGATTTTCTTCAAAAGTGAATTTTTTCACTCCAATTGAATTGAATGCGAAGGATATCGACTCACAGAGCACAAAAATGTATTTTCTATAAGTTTTGGACTTGTAGTTTTGTTTTTAGAGAGTTTTGAATTTTGCAAGTTTGGGGGTGTTTAGAGGCTCCGTTAAGGAGATATGACGATTTAAACATTTTGAAATGTGATTTTCTTCAAAAGTGAATTTTTTCACTCCAATTGAATTGTATGCGAAGGATATCGACTCACAGAGCACAAAAATGTATTTTCTATAAGTTTTGGACTTGTAGTTTTGTTTTTAGAGAGTTTTGAATTTTGCAAGTTTGGGGGTGTTTAGAGGCTCCGTTAAGGAGATATGACGATTTAAACATTTTGAAATGTGATTTTCTTCAAAAGTGAATTTTTTCACTCCAATTGAATTGTATGCGAAGGATATCGACTCACAGAGCACAAAAATGTATTTTCTATAAGTTTTGGACTTGTAGTTTTGTTTTTAGAGAGTTTTGAATTTTGCAAGTTTGGGGGTGTTTAGATGCTCCGTTAAGAAGATATGACGATTTAAACATTTTTAAATGTGATTTTCTTCAAAAGTGAATTTTTTCACTCCAATTGAATTGTATGCGAAGGATATCGACTCACAGAGCACAAAAATGTATTTTCTATAAGTTTTGGACTTGTAGTTTTGTTTTTAGAGAGTTTTGAATTTTGTAAGTTTGGGGGTGTTTAGAGGCTCCGTTAAGGAGATATGACGATTTAAACATTTTGAAATGTGATTTTCTTCAAAAGTGGATTTTTTCACTCCAATTGAATTGTATGCGAAGGATATCGACTCACAGAGCACAAAAATGTATTTTCTATAAGTTTTGGACTTGTAGTTTTGTTTTTAGAGAGTTTTGAATTTTGCAAGTTTGGGGGTGTTTAGAGGCTCCGTTAAGGAGATATGACGATTTAAACATTTTGAAATGTGATTTTCTTCAAAAGTGAATTTTTTCACTCCAATTGAATTGTATGCGAAGGATATCGACTCACAGAGCACAAAAATGTATTTTCTATAAGTTTTGGACTTGTAGTTTTGTTTTTAGAGAGTTTTGAATTTTGCAAGTTTGGGGGTGTTTAGAGGCTCCGTTAAGGAGATATGACGATTTAAACATTTTGAAATGTGATTTTCTTCAAAAGTGAATTTTTTTCACTCCAATTGAATTGTATGCGAAGGATATCGACTCACAGAGCACAAAAATGTATTTTCTATAAGTTTTGGACTTGTAGTTTTGTTTTTAGAGAGTTTTGGGTGTTTGGGGGTGTTTAGAGGCTCCGTTAAGGAGATATGACGATTTAAACATTTTGAAATGTGATTTTCTTCAAAAGTGAATTTTTTCACTCCAATTGAATTGTATGCGAAGATATCGACTCACAGAGCACAAAAATGTATTTTCTATAAGTTTTGGACTTGTAGTTTTGTTTTTAGAGAGTTTTGAATTTTGCAAGTTTGGGGGTGTTTAGAGGCTCCGTTAAGGAGATATGACGATTTAAACATTTTGAAATGTGATTTTCTTCAAAAGTGAATTTTTTCACTCGAATTGAATTGTATGCGAAGGATATCGACTCACAGAGCACAAAAATGTATTTTCTATAAGTTTTGGACTTGTAGTTTTGTTTTTACAGAGTTTTGAATTTTGCAAGTTTGGGGGTGTTTAGAGGCTCCGTTAAGGAGATATGACGATTTAAACATTTTGAAATGTGATTTTCTTCAAAAGTGAATTTTTTCACTCCAATTGAATTGTATGCGAAGGATATCGACTCACAGAGCACAAAAATGTATTTTCTATAAGTTTTGGACTTGTAGTTTTGTTTTTACAGAGTTTTGAATTTTGCAAGTTTGGGGGTGTTTAGAGGCTCCGTTAAGGAGATATGACGATTTAAACATTTTGAAATGTGATTTTCTTCAAAAGTGAATTTTTTCACTCCAATTGAATTGTATGCGAAGATATCGACTCACAGAGCACAAAAATGTATTTTCTATAAGTTTTGGACTTGTAGTTTTGTTTTTAGAGAGTTTTGAATTTTGCAAGTTTGGGGGTGTTTAGAGGCTCCGTTAAGGAGATATGACGATTTAAACATTTTGAAATGTGATTTTCTTCAAAAGTGAATTTTTTCACTCGAATTGAATTGTATGCGAAGGATATCGACTCACAGAGCACAAAAATGTATTTTCTATAAGTTTTGGACTTGTAGTTTTGTTTTTACAGAGTTTTGAATTTTGCAAGTTTGGGGGTGTTTAGAGGCTCCGTTAAGGAGATATGACGATTTAAACATTTTGAAATGTGATTTTCTTCAAAAGTGAATTTTTTCACTCCAATTGAATTGTATGCGAAGGATATCGACTCACAGAGCACAAAAATGTATTTTCTATAAGTTTTGGACTTGTAGTTTTGTTTTTAGAGAGTTTTGAATTTTGCAAGTTTGGGGGTGTTTAGAGGCTCCGTTAAGGAGATATGACGATTTAAACATTTTGAAATGTGATTTTCTTCAAAAGTGAATTTTTTCACTCCAATTGAATTGTATGCGAAGGATATCGACTCACAGAGCACAAAAATGTATTTTTTATAAGTTTTGGACTTGTAGTTTTGTTTTTACAGAGTTTTGAATTTTGCAAGTTTGGGGGTGTTTAGAGGCTCCGTTAAGGAGATATGACGATTTAAACATTTTGAAATGTGATTTTCTTCAAAAGTGAATTTTTTCACTCCAATTGAATTGTATGCGAAGATATCGACTCACAGAGCACAAAAATGTATTTTCTATAAGTTTTGGACTTGTAGTTTTGTTTTTAGAGAGTTTTGAATTTTGCAAGTTTGGGGGTGTTTAGAGGCTCCGTTAAGGAGATATGACGATTTAAACATTTTGAAATGTGATTTTCTTCAAAAGTGAATTTTTTCACTCCAATTGAATTGAATGCGAAGGATATCGACTCACAGAGCACAAAAATGTATTTTCTATAAGTTTTGGACTTGTAGTTTTGTTTTTAGAGAGTTTTGAATTTTGCAAGTTTGGGGGTGTTTAGAGGCTCCGTTAAGGAGATATGACGATTTAAACATTTTGAAATGTGATTTTCTTCAAAAGTGAATTTTTTCACTCCAAATGAATTGTATGCAAAGGATATCGACTCACAGAGCACACAAATGTATTTTCTATAAGTTTTGGACTTGTAGTTTTGTTTTTAGAGAGTTTTGAATTTTGCAAGTTTGGGGGTGTTTAGAGGCTCCGTTAAGGAGATATGACGATTTAAACATTTTGAAATGTGATTTTCTTCAAAAGTGAATTTTTTCACTCCAATTGAATTGTATGCGAAGGATATCGACTCACAGAGCACAAAAATGTATTTTCTATAAGTTTTGGACTTGTAGTTTTGTTTTTAGAGAGTTTAGAATTTTGCAAGTTTGGGGGTGTTTAGAGGCTCCGTTAAGGAGATATGATAGTAGGGGAGCCCAGGAAGGGATTTCGCGCGTTACTCGAGCGCGTCAGAAAATCATATGGGGAGAAAGCTTGTACTCAGTAATGTACTTGTACCAAATATAAAAGCTTGATACAGTGGTCTGCGTTGTGGACAGCCCGTCAGATTAGTAAAAAAAAATCGATCCTCGGAAATACTCGAGCGCGTCAGATTAAGAAATGGTAGGTTAAGTACATCTAGAAAAGTGTATATTTCAATAATCTGACAATTTGAGCGTGGCATAAGAAAATGGGAGAGGCACAAAGTTGTAAAAAAAAACGTCACCTCGAAATACTCGAGCGCGATTAACTTTTTTTTTATTCTGAAGGGAATTTTATCAGGAACACGAAAAACATATAATCTGACGGTTTTCATGGGGCAATATAGCCAAAATTATCGATAAAGCATGAACGTACAGTTAAAAAAAAATACAATTTTTTGGTTCGTGTTGATGAGTTTTTAACGTTTTTGTCGAAATATCTTAATTTTGTTTGTCTTATTTACTTACACTTATTATGTGGATAAGGATTGACTTAAAAAAATCTAAAGAATTCATTAAATTGGATAAAAAATAACGTGTCAAAGGGAATAAGCCCCAAAAGACGTTTTATATGGAATTTTCTATCGGAGAATATCCAGTCCGGTCCAACACTCAAATTTTTGTATCGAGGTAGAACGTGACATTCTTAACTTTATAGCAAAAGCCCCATCTTTAATAAATATAGAAGCTCTGATTGTCTGGTCATTACGTAATGTTCTTAGATTTGGGGTATTTTTTCTTTCGTTAAAGACCAGACGAGCAAAACTTATGAATTTAGGTACATTTACTTTTTAATAATATAATATCATACGAAAAAAAAGATTATCAAGTAAGTATCATAACCATTTTTGCTTATAGAAACACGAGATGACGACAAAGTTGAACAAGTGGAAACCAACCTGGAAGACGAATCCAGTTATTATGAATATTAAATTATTATTGATTGACCTTTGTATATAATATTTATATAATGTAAATTTTGTATTACATGCAGTAGGTAATAACCAGAAGAAACGAAAAATATTGTTTTATCCAAAAACTGTCTAATTTTTTTTTAAATTGTCAGATTAGCAATACACCTTAACATAATTGTCAGATTATCATTTAGGGTGACTCCGACATCGAGCTGAACCTACAGTAGAAAAATCTGACGCGCTCGAGTAACTTAAGTTAACAATTTTTTTTTACATTTTCAAAAATGATTTATAAGTGTAGGCCACGTCCAAATCGTCAGTTATTCAAATTGAACACTATTAGGAGTTCACTGAACGTACCCTCTCAAAATCTGACACGCTCGAATAACTTTTTTTTTTTTATTTTTTCTACCGCTTTTTGTAGCCACCCACCACTGTCTTATCGTCAGATTAATATTTATCGGTTATCACAAAGTCAATGCGAGTATACCCTATTAATATCTGACGCGCTCGAGTATTTCAATGTGGCAGTTTTTTTTTTACATTTTCTTAACGTGTTTATAAGCTCTTATCCCCACTTAAATGGAAAACTTCCATATACTTTTTTTCGTTTTAGAACCTAATCTTCGCAATCCAATAGGTCCCCATGGCGCTCGAGTAACTGCAAATTTAGCATCTCGGGCTCCCCTACTATGACGATTTAAACATTTTGAAATGTGATTTTCTTCAAAAGTGAATTTTTTCACTCCAATTGAATTGAATGCGAAGGATATCGACTCACAGAGCACAAAAATGTATTTTCTATAAGTTTTGGACTTGTAGTTTTGTTTTTAGAGAGTTTTGAATTTTGCAAGTTTGGGGGTGTTTAGAGGCTCCGTTAAGGAGATATGACGATTTAAACATTTTGAAATGTGATTTTCTTCAAAAGTGAATTTTTTCACTCCAATTGAATTGTATGCGAAGGATATCGACTCACAGAGCACAAAAATGTATTTTCTATAAGTTTTGGACTTGTAGTTTTGTTTTTAGAGAGTTTTGAATTTTGCAAGTTTGGGGGTGTTTAGAGGCTCCGTTAAGGAGATATGACGATTTAAACATTTTGAAATGTGATTTTCTTCAAAAGTGAATTTTTTCACTCCAATTGAATTGTATGCGAAGGATATCGACTCACAGAGCACAAAAATGTATTTTCTATAAGTTTTGGACTTGTAGTTTTGTTTTTAGAGAGTTTTGAATTTTGCAAGTTTGGGGGTGTTTAGATGCTCCGTTAAGAAGATATGACGATTTAAACATTTTTAAATGTGATTTTCTTCAAAAGTGAATTTTTTCACTCCAATTGAATTGTATGCGAAGGATATCGACTCACAGAGCACAAAAATGTATTTTCTATAAGTTTTGGACTTGTAGTTTTGTTTTTAGAGAGTTTTGAATTTTGTAAGTTTGGGGGTGTTTAGAGGCTCCGTTAAGGAGATATGACGATTTAAACATTTTGAAATGTGATTTTCTTCAAAAGTGGATTTTTTCACTCCAATTGAATTGTATGCGAAGGATATCGACTCACAGAGCACAAAAATGTATTTTCTATAAGTTTTGGACTTGTAGTTTTGTTTTTAGAGAGTTTTGAATTTTGCAAGTTTGGGGGTGTTTAGAGGCTCCGTTAAGGAGATATGACGATTTAAACATTTTGAAATGTGATTTTCTTCAAAAGTGAATTTTTTCACTCCAATTGAATTGTATGCGAAGGATATCGACTCACAGAGCACAAAAATGTATTTTCTATAAGTTTTGGACTTGTAGTTTTGTTTTTAGAGAGTTTTGAATTTTGCAAGTTTGGGGGTGTTTAGAGGCTCCGTTAAGGAGATATGACGATTTAAACATTTTGAAATGTGATTTTCTTCAAAAGTGAATTTTTTTCACTCCAATTGAATTGTATGCGAAGGATATCGACTCACAGAGCACAAAAATGTATTTTCTATAAGTTTTGGACTTGTAGTTTTGTTTTTAGAGAGTTTTGGGTGTTTGGGGGTGTTTAGAGGCTCCGTTAAGGAGATATGACGATTTAAACATTTTGAAATGTGATTTTCTTCAAAAGTGAATTTTTTCACTCCAATTGAATTGTATGCGAAGATATCGACTCACAGAGCACAAAAATGTATTTTCTATAAGTTTTGGACTTGTAGTTTTGTTTTTAGAGAGTTTTGAATTTTGCAAGTTTGGGGGTGTTTAGAGGCTCCGTTAAGGAGATATGACGATTTAAACATTTTGAAATGTGATTTTCT
The DNA here is from genome assembly GCF_945859705.1 of Episyrphus balteatus. NCBI lineage: Eukaryota > Metazoa > Arthropoda > Insecta > Diptera > Syrphidae > Episyrphus > Episyrphus balteatus. The sequence continues at coordinate 85,118,679 of NC_079136.1, read as the reverse complement.
TCAAAAGTGAATTTTTTCACTCGAATTGAATTGTATGCGAAGGATATCGACTCACAGAGCACAAAAATGTATTTTCTATAAGTTTTGGACTTGTAGTTTTGTTTTTACAGAGTTTTGAATTTTGCAAGTTTGGGGGTGTTTAGAGGCTCCGTTAAGGAGATATGACGATTTAAACATTTTGAAATGTGATTTTCTTCAAAAGTGAATTTTTTCACTCCAATTGAATTGTATGCGAAGGATATCGACTCACAGAGCACAAAAATGTATTTTCTATAAGTTTTGGACTTGTAGTTTTGTTTTTACAGAGTTTTGAATTTTGCAAGTTTGGGGGTGTTTAGAGGCTCCGTTAAGGAGATATGACGATTTAAACATTTTGAAATGTGATTTTCTTCAAAAGTGAATTTTTTCACTCCAATTGAATTGTATGCGAAGATATCGACTCACAGAGCACAAAAATGTATTTTCTATAAGTTTTGGACTTGTAGTTTTGTTTTTAGAGAGTTTTGAATTTTGCAAGTTTGGGGGTGTTTAGAGGCTCCGTTAAGGAGATATGACGATTTAAACATTTTGAAATGTGATTTTCTTCAAAAGTGAATTTTTTCACTCGAATTGAATTGTATGCGAAGGATATCGACTCACAGAGCACAAAAATGTATTTTCTATAAGTTTTGGACTTGTAGTTTTGTTTTTACAGAGTTTTGAATTTTGCAAGTTTGGGGGTGTTTAGAGGCTCCGTTAAGGAGATATGACGATTTAAACATTTTGAAATGTGATTTTCTTCAAAAGTGAATTTTTTCACTCCAATTGAATTGTATGCGAAGGATATCGACTCACAGAGCACAAAAATGTATTTTCTATAAGTTTTGGACTTGTAGTTTTGTTTTTAGAGAGTTTTGAATTTTGCAAGTTTGGGGGTGTTTAGAGGCTCCGTTAAGGAGATATGACGATTTAAACATTTTGAAATGTGATTTTCTTCAAAAGTGAATTTTTTCACTCCAATTGAATTGTATGCGAAGGATATCGACTCACAGAGCACAAAAATGTATTTTTTATAAGTTTTGGACTTGTAGTTTTGTTTTTACAGAGTTTTGAATTTTGCAAGTTTGGGGGTGTTTAGAGGCTCCGTTAAGGAGATATGACGATTTAAACATTTTGAAATGTGATTTTCTTCAAAAGTGAATTTTTTCACTCCAATTGAATTGTATGCGAAGATATCGACTCACAGAGCACAAAAATGTATTTTCTATAAGTTTTGGACTTGTAGTTTTGTTTTTAGAGAGTTTTGAATTTTGCAAGTTTGGGGGTGTTTAGAGGCTCCGTTAAGGAGATATGACGATTTAAACATTTTGAAATGTGATTTTCTTCAAAAGTGAATTTTTTCACTCCAATTGAATTGTATGCGAAGGATATCGACTCACAGAGCACAAAAATGTATTTTCTATAAGTTTTGGACTTGTAGTTTTGTTTTTAGAGAGTTTTGAATTTTGCAAGTTTGGGGGTGTTTAGAGGCTCCGTTAAGGAGATATGACGATTTAAACATTTTGAAATGTGATTTTCTTCAAAAGTGAATTTTTTCACTCCAATTGAATTGTATGCGAAGGATATCGACTCACAGAGCACAAAAATGTATTTTTTATAAGTTTTGGACTTGTAGTTTTGTTTTTACAGAGTTTTGAATTTTGCAAGTTTGGGGGTGTTTAGAGGCTCCGTTAAGGAGATATGACGATTTAAACATTTTGAAATGTGATTTTCTTCAAAAGTGAATTTTTTCACTCCAATTGAATTGTATGCGAAGATATCGACTCACAGAGCACAAAAATGTATTTTCTATAAGTTTTGGACTTGTAGTTTTGTTTTTAGAGAGTTTTGAATTTTGCAAGTTTGGGGGTGTTTAGAGGCTCCGTTAAGGAGATATGACGATTTAAACATTTTGAAATGTGATTTTCTTCAAAAGTGAATTTTTTCACTCCAATTGAATTGTATGCGAAGGATATCGACTCACAGAGCACAAAAATGTATTTTCTATAAGTTTTGGACTTGTAGTTTTGTTTTTACAGAGTTTTGAATTTTGCAAGTTTGGGGGTGTTTAGAGGCTCCGTTAAGGAGATATGACGATTAAAACATTTTGAAATGTGATTTTCTTCAAACGTGCATTTTTTCACTCCAATTGAATTGTATGCGAAGGATATCGACTCACAGAGCACAAAAATGTATTTTCTATAAGTTTTGGACTTGTAGTTTTGTTTTAACAGAGTTTTGAATTTTGCAAGTTTGGGGGTGTTTAGAGGCTCCGTTAAGGAGATATGACGATTTAAACATTTTGAAATGTGATTTTCTTCAAAAGTGAATTTTTCAACTCCAATTGAATTGTATGCGAAGGATATCGACTCACAAAGCACAAAAATGTATTTTCTATAAGTTTTGGACTTGTAGTTTTGTTTTTAGAGAGTTTTGAATTTTGCAAGTTTGGGGGTGTTTAGAGGCTTCGTTAAGGAGATATGACGATTTAAACATTTTGAAATGTGATTTTCTTCAAAAGTGAATTTTTTCACTCCAATTGAATTGTATGCGAAGATATCGACTCACAGAGCACAAAAATGTATTTTCTATAAGTTTTGGACTTGTAGTTTTGTTTTTAGAGAGTTTTGAATTTTGCAAGTTTGGGGGTGTTTAGAGGCTCCGTTAAGGAGATATGACGATTAAAACATTTTGAAATGTGATTTTCTTCAAACGTGCATTTTTTCACTCCAATTGAATTGTATGCGAAGGATATCGACTCACAGAGCACAAAAATGTATTTTCTATAAGTTTTGGACTTGTAGTTTTGTTTTTACAGAGTTTTGAATTTTGCAAGTTTGGGGGTGTTTAGAGGCTCCGTTAAGGAGATATGACGATTTAAACATTTTGAAATGTGATTTTCTTCAAAAGTGAATTTTTCAACTCCAATTGAATTGTATGCGAAGGATATCGACTCACAAAGCACAAAAATGTATTTTCTATAAGTTTTGGACTTGTAGTTTTGTTTTTAGAGAGTTTTGAATTTTGCAAGTTTGGGGGTGTTTAGAGGCTCCGTTAAGGAGATATGACGATTTAAACATTTTGAAATGTGATTTTCTTCAAAAGTGAATTTTTTCACTCCAATTGAATTGTATGCGAAGGATATCGACTCACAGAGCACAAAAATGTATTTTTTTTGCAAGTTTGGGGGTGTTTAGAGGCTCCGTTAAGGAGATATGACGATTTAAACATTTTGAAATGTGATTTTCTTCAAAAGTGAATTTTTTCACTCCAATTGAATTGTATGCGAAGGATATCGACTCACAGAGCACAAAAATGTATTTTTTATAAGTTTTGGACTTGTAGTTTTGTTTTTAGAGAGTTTTGAATTTTGCAAGTTTGGGGGTGTTTAGAGGCTCCGTTAAGGAGATATGACGATTTAAACATTTTGAAATGTGATTTTCTTCAAAAGTGAATTTTTCAACTCCAATTGAATTGTATGCGAAGGATATCGACTCACAGAGCACAAAAATGTATTTTCTATAAGTTTTGGACTTGTAGTTTTGTTTTTAGAGAGTTTTGAATTTTGCAAGTTTGGGGGTGTTTAGAGGCTCCGTTAAGGAGATATGACGATTTAAACATTTTGAAATGTGATTTTCTTCAAAAGTGAATTTTTTCACTCCAATTGAATTGTATGCGAAGATATCGACTCACAGAGCACAAAAATGTATTTTCTATAAGTTTTGGACTTGTAGTTTTGTTTTTAGAGAGTTTTGAATTTTGCAAGTTTGGGGTTGTTTAGAGGCTCCGTTAAGGAGATATGACGATTTAAACATTTTGAAATGTGATTTTCTTCAAAAGTGAATTTTTTCACTCCAATTGAATTGTATGCGAAGGATATCGACTCACAGAGCACAAAAATGTATTTTCTATAAGTTTTGGACTTGTAGTTTTGTTTTTAGAGAGTTTTGAATTTTGCAAGTTTGGGGGTGTTTAGAGGCTCCGTTAAGGAGATATGACGATTAAAACATTTTGAAATGTGATTTTCTTCAAACGTGCATTTTTTCACTCCAATTGAATTGTATGCGAAGGATATCGACTCACAGAGCACAAAAATGTATTTTCTATAAGTTTTGGACTTGTAGTTTTGTTTTTAGAGAGTTTTGGGTGTTTGGGGGTGTTTAGAGGCTCCGTTAAGGAGATATGACGATTTAAACATTTTGAAATGTGATTTTCTTCAAAAGTGAATTTTTTCACTCCAATTGAATTGTATGCGAAGATATCGACTCACAGAGCACAAAAATGTATTTTCTATAAGTTTTGGACTTGTAGTTTTGTTTTTAGAGAGTTTTGAATTTTGCAAGTTTGGGGGTGTTTAGAGGCTCCGTTAAGGAGATATGACGATTAAAACATTTTGAAATGTGATTTTCTTCAAACGTGCATTTTTTCACTCCAATTGAATTGTATGCGAAGGATATCGACTCACAGAGCACAAAAATGTATTTTCTATAAGTTTTGGACTTGTAGTTTTGTTTTTACAGAGTTTTGAATTTTGCAAGTTTGGGGGTGTTTAGAGGCTCCGTTAAGGAGATATGACGATTTAAACATTTTGAAATGTGATTTTCTTCAAAAGTGAATTTTTCAACTCCAATTGAATTGTATGCGAAGGATATCGACTCACAAAGCACAAAAATGTATTTTCTATAAGTTTTGGACTTGTAGTTTTGTTTTTAGAGAGTTTTGAATTTTGCAAGTTTGGGGGTGTTTAGAGGCTCCGTTAAGGAGATATGACGATTTAAACATTTTGAAATGTGATTTTCTTCAAAAGTGAATTTTTTCACTCCAATTGAATTGTATGCGAAGGATATCGACTCACAGAGCACAAAAATGTATTTTTTATAAGTTTTGGACTTGTAGTTTTGTTTTTAGAGAGTTTTGAATTTTGCAAGTTTGGGGGTGTTTACAGGCTCCGTTAAGGAGATATGACGATTTAAACATTTTGAAATGTGATTTTCTTCAAACGTGAATTTTTCAACTCCAATTGAATTGTATGCGAAGGATATCGACTCACAGAGCACAAAAATGTATTTTCTATAAGTTTTGGACTTGTAGTTTTGTTTTTAGAGAGTTTTGAATTTTGCAAGTTTGGGGGTGTTTAGAGGCTCCGTTAAGGAGATATGACGATTTAAACATTTTGAAATGTGATTTTCTTCAAAAGTGAATTTTTTCACTCCAATTGAATTGTATGCGAAGATATCGACTCACAGAGCACAAAAATGTATTTTCTATAAGTTTTGGACTTGTAGTTTTGTTTTTAGAGAGTTTTGAATTTTGCAAGTTTGGGGGTGTTTAGAGGCTCCGTTAAGGAGATATGACGATTTAAACATTTTGAAATGTGATTTTCTTCAAAAGTGAATTTTTTCACTCCAATTGAATTGTATGCGAAGGATATCGACTCACAGAGCACAAAAATGTATTTTCTATAAGTTTTGGACTTGTAGTTTTGTTTTTAGAGAGTTTTGAATTTTGCAAGTTTGGGGGTGTTTAGAGGCTCCGTTAAGGAGATATGACGATTAAAACATTTTGAAATGTGATTTTCTTCAAACGTGCATTTTTTCACTCCAATTGAATTGTATGCGAAGGATATCGACTCACAGAGCACAAAAATGTATTTTCTATAAGTTTTGGACTTGTAGTTTTGTTTTTAGAGAGTTTTGGGTGTTTGGGGGTGTTTAGAGGCTCCGTTAAGGAGATATGACGATTTAAACATTTTGAAATGTGATTTTCTTCAAAAGTGAATTTTTTCACTATAATTGAATTGTATGCGAAGGATATCGACTCACAGAGCACAAAAATGTATTTTCTATAAGTTTTGGACTTGTAGTTTTGTTTTTAGAGAGTTTTGAATTTTGCAAGTTTGGGGGTGTTTAGAGGCTCCGTTAAGGAGATATGACGATTAAAACATTTTGAAATGTGATTTTCTTCAAACGTGCATTTTTTCACTCCAATTGAATTGTATGCGAAGGATATCGACTCACAGAGCACAAAAATGTATTTTCTATAAGTTTTGGACTTGTAGTTTTGTTTTTACAGAGTTTTGAATTTTGCAAGTTTGGGGGTGTTTAGAGGCTCCGTTAAGGAGATATGACGATTTAAACATTTTGAAATGTGATTTTCTTCAAAAGTGAATTTTTCAACTCCAATTGAATTGTATGCGAAGGATATCGACTCACAGAGCACAAAAATGTATTTTCTATAAGTTTTGGACTTGTAGTTTTGTTTTTAGAGAGTTTTGAATTTTGCAAGTTTGGGTGTGTTTAGAGGCTCCGTTAAGGAGATATGACGATTAAAACATTTTGAAATGTGATTTTCTTCAGAAGTGATTTTTTTCACTCGAATTGAATTGTATGTGAAGGATATCGACTCACAGAGCACAAAAATGTATTATCTATAAGTTTTGGACTTGTAGTTTTGTTTTTAGAGAGTTTTGAATTTTGCAAGTTTGGGGGTGTTTAGAGGCTCCGTTAAGGAGATATGACGATTTAAACATTTTGAAATGTGATTTTCTTCAAAAGTGAATTTTTTCACTCCAATTGAATTGTATGCGAAGGATATCGACTCACAGAGCACAAAAATGTATTTTCTATAAGTTTTGGACTTGTAGTTTTGTTTTTAGAGAGTTTTGAATTTTGCAAGTTTGGGGGTGTTTAGAGGCTCCGTTAAGGAGATATGACGATTTAAACATTTTGAAATGTGATTTTCTTCAAAAGTGAATTTTTTCACTCCAATTGAATTGTATGCGAAGGATATCGACTCACAGAGCACAAAAATGTATTTTCTATAAGTTTTGGACTTGTAGTTTTGTTTTTAGAGAGTTTTGAATTTTGCAAGTTTGGGGGTGTTTAGAGGCTCCGTTAAGGAGATATGACGATTTAAACATTTTGAAATGTGATTTTCTTCAAAAGTGAATTTTTTCACTCCAATTGAATTGTATGTGAAGGATATCGACTCACAGAGCACAAAAATGTATTTTCTATAAGTTTTGGACTTGTAGTTTTGTTTTTAGAGAGTTTTGAATTTTGCATGTTTGGGGTGTTTAGAGGCTCCGTTAAGGAGATATGACGATTTAAACATTTTGAAATGTGATTTTCTTCAAAAGTGAATTTTTTCACTCCAATTGAATTGTATGCGAAGATATCGACTCACAGAGCACAAAAATGTATTTTCTATAAGTTTTGGACTTGTAGTTTTGTTTTTAGAGAGTTTTGAGTTTTGCAAGTTTGGGGGTGTTTAGAGGCTCCGTTAAGGAGATATGACGATTTAAACATTTTGAAATGTGATTTTCTTCAAAAGTGAATTTTTTCACTCGAATTGAATTGTATGCGAAGGATATCGACTCACAGAGCACAAAAATGTATTTTCTATAAGTTTTGGACTTGTAGTTTTGTTTTTAGAGAGTTTTGAATTTTGCAAGTTTGGGGGTGTTTAGAGGCTCCGTTAAGGAGATATGACGATTTAAACATTTTGAAATGTGATTTTCTTCAAAAGTGAATTTTTTCACTCCAATTGAATTGTATGCGAAGGATATCGACTCACAGAGCACAAAAATGTATTTTCTATAAGTTTTGGACTTGTAGTTTTGTTTTTAGAGAGTTTTGAATTTTGCAAGTTTGGGGGTGTTTAGAGGCTCCGTTAAGGAGATATGACGATTTAAACATTTTGAAATGTGATTTTCTTCAAAAGTGAATTTTTTCACTCCAATTGAATTGTATGCGAAGGATATCGACTCACAGAGCACAAAAATGTATTTTTTATAAGTTTTGGACTTGTAGTTTTGTTTTTACAGAGTTTTGAATTTTGCAAGTTTGGGGGTGTTTAGAGGCTCCGTTAAGGAGATATGACGATTTAAACATTTTGAAATGTGATTTTCTTCAAAAGTGAATTTTTTCACTCCAATTGAATTGTATGCGAAGATATCGACTCACAGAGCACAAAAATGTATTTTCTATAAGTTTTGGACTTGTAGTTTTGTTTTTAGAGAGTTTTGAATTTTGCAAGTTTGGGGGTGTTTAGAGGCTCCGTTAAGGAGATATGACGATTTAAACATTTTGAAATGTGATTTTCTTCAAAAGTGAATTTTTTCACTCCAATTGAATTGTATGCGAAGGATATCGACTCACAGAGCACAAAAATGTATTTTCTATAAGTTTTGGACTTGTAGTTTTGTTTTTAGAGAGTTTTGAATTTTGCAAGTTTGGGGGTGTTTAGAGGCTCCGTTAAGGAGATATGACGATTTAAACATTTTGAAATGTGATTTTCTTCAAAAGTGAATTTTTTCACTCCAATTGAATTGTATGCGAAGGATATCGACTCACAGAGCACAAAAATGTATTTTCTATAAGTTTTGGACTTGTAGTTTTGTTTTTACAGAGTTTTGAATTTTGCAAGTTTGGGGGTGTTTAGAGGCTCCGTTAAGGAGATATGACGATTAAAACATTTTGAAATGTGATTTTCTTCAGAAGTGATTTTTTTCGCTCGAATTGAATTGTATGTGAAGGATATCGACTCACAGAGCACAAAAATGTATTATCTATAAGTTTTGGACTTGTAGTTTTGTTTTTAGAGAGTTTTGAATTTTGCAAGTTTGGGGGTGTTTAGAGGCTCCGTTAAGGAGATATGACGATTTAAAAATTTTGAAATGTGATTTTCTTCAAAAGTGAATTTTTTCACTCCAATTGAATTGTATGCGAAGGATATCGACTCACAGAGCACAAAAATGTATTTTCTATAAGTTTTGGACTTGTAGTTTTGTTTTTAGAGAGTTTTGAATTTTGCAAGTTTGGGGGTGTTTAGAGGCTCCGTTAAGGAGATATGACGATTTAAACATTTTGAAATGTGATTTTCTTCAAAAGTGAATTTTTTCACTCCAATTGAATTGTATGCGAAGGATATCGACTCACAGAGCACAAAAATGTATTTTCTATAAGTTTTGGACTTGTAGTTTTGTTTTTAGAGAGTTTTGAATTTTGCAAGTTTGGGGGTGTTTAGAGGCTCCGTTAAGGAGATATGACGATTTAAACATTTTGAAATGTGATTTTCTTCAAAAGTGAATTTTTTCACTCCAATTGAATTGTATGTGAAGGATATCGACTCACAGAGCACAAAAATGTATTTTCTATAAGTTTTGGACTTGTAGTTTTGTTTTTAGAGAGTTTTGAATTTTGCATGTTTGGGGTGTTTAGAGGCTCCGTTAAGGAGATATGACGATTTAAACATTTTGAAATGTGATTTTCTTCAAAAGTGAATTTTTTCACTCCAATTGAATTGTATGCGAAGATATCGACTCACAGAGCACAAAAATGTATTTTCTATAAGTTTTGGACTTGTAGTTTTGTTTTTAGAGAGTTTTGAATTTTGCAAGTTTGGGGGTGTTTAGAGGCTCCGTTAAGGAGATATGACGATTTAAACATTTTGAAATGTGATTTTCTTCAAAAGTGAATTTTTTCACTCGAATTGAATTGTATGCGAAGGATATCGACTCACAGAGCACAAAAATGTATTTTCTATAAGTTTTGGACTTGTAGTTTTGTTTTTACAGAGTTTTGAATTTTGCAAGTTTGGGGGTGTTTAGAGGCTCCGTTAAGGAGATATGACGATTTAAACATTTTGAAATGTGATTTTCTTCAAAAGTGAATTTTTTCACTCCAATTGAATTGTATGCGAAGGATATCGACTCACAGAGCACAAAAATGTATTTTTTATAAGTTTTGGACTTGTAGTTTTGTTTTTACAGAGTTTTGAATTTTGCAAGTTTGGGGGTGTTTAGAGGCTCCGTTAAGGAGATATGACGATTTAAACATTTTGAAATGTGATTTTCTTCAAAAGTGAATTTTTGAAGTTATACTTCTTATGGGAGGGTGGGTATGAAAATTTACTTTTTGACAAGAATGTCAAAGGGATTATGACGCGATCACCCTGGGTAGCAGGGCTGTCGTTTCACCTTTATAGTAGACAGTACTTTAGTATTTAAAAATGCAGTACGCCGCAGTACGGCAAACATAAAACACACAACACGTTGCAAGTTACATGGGTAATGTGGCAAGTTGCATGTGGCAAGTTGTATGTTTCAAGTTGCATGTGGCAAGTTGTATGTGGCAAGTTGTATGTGGCAAGTTGCGTGTGGCAAGTTGCATGTGGCAAGTTGCATGTGGCAAGTTACATGTGGCAAGTTGCATGTGGCAAGTTGCATGTGGCAAGTTGCATGTTGTAATTTCCCTGTGGCAAGTTGCCAGGGTTGCAAAAAGCTCACATTTTAGCTCAGCTCCCTAGGTACCATAGCTTAGCTCATTTGAGCTGAGCTGAAAGTGAGCGCCCCAACTTCCAACGCCTATATCTCGGAATTTTGAAGAAAATGAAAAAAAAATTTTTGATGCCAAAAGGTAGCGGGGACTCTAACCTACATTTGAGTACAACTCTCATGCCTGTAGGTCCACGCGTTCTCAAACCGGGAGAACTTAAAAGTAAAAAAAAAAATAGGCACGATTCTGAAAAAATAGGCATGATGTGGCGGTTTAACATGGAAGGCGATTTTTTAAAAATCTGACAATGTGCAAAGCGTAGGCCCATGACACAAGCTATCATTTGGCATCACTCCCAAAAATTGCTCTCAAGCGGCTTAGCTTCCAGGAGCGTTCAAAGATTCGGGGATTTTTCGAAAAAAAATTTTACCCCAACTTTCAAACATGATTTTCTCGGAATTTTGAAAAAAATCGAAAAACCGGATTATACCACTATCGGGTAGCTGAGAATATAAGCTTTCATATGGCACCACTCTCTAGATCAAAGCGTTTCAACGCCTATATCGCGGAATTTTGAAGAAAATATAAAATAAAATTTTTGATGCCAAAAGGTAGCGGGGACTCTAACCTACATTTGGGTACAACTCCCATTCCTGTAGGTCCACGCGTTGTCAAACCGGGAGAACTTACAAGTAAAAAAAAAAATAGGCACGATTCTGAAAAAATAAGCATGATGTGGCGGTTTAACATGGAAGGCGATTTTTTAAAAATCTGACAATGTGCAAAGCGTAGGCTCATGACACAAGCTATCATTTGGCATCACTCCCAAAAATTGCTCTCAAGCGGTTTAGCTTCCAGGAGCGTTCAAAGATTGGGGGATTTTTCGAAAAAAAAAATTTGCCCCAACTTTCAAACGCGATTTTCTCGGAATTTTGAAAAAAGTCAAAAACCGGATTGTACCGGATTTTTGTTTTATGATAAAAAATTAAACATTTTACTAAAAAAATAGAAATATATTAACTATTAAAAAAACCAAGAGAAAAGATCATGAAAAATTATCTGTTTTATTTATAAAAATATCCATGTGTTAAAATAATTCCATTAATAACTAGAACCAAACATCTTTAGCTATGGTGTTTTATAAAAGTTTAAAATATCTTCATATTTCATTATACTTTCGAAATAAAAATCAATGTATCCTCTCACCCATCACAGCTCAGCTCAGCTCACTTTACCTTAGCTCACCCAACAGCTCAGCTCAGCTCACCGACAGCTTAGCTCACCCAACAGCTCAGCTCAACCATCAGCTCAGCTCACTTTCAGCTCAGCTCACTTTCAGCTCAGCTCAAATGATCTGAGCTATGGTACATAGCTCAAAATTTGAGCTGAGCTGTGAGCTGAGCTCAGCTAACTTTTGAGCTTTGTAGCAACCCTGCAAGTTCCATTTTGCTACTACTAGTGCTGAAGCACACACAATTCTCATAAAATGACCATATCGCACATTTTATGCGCAATTCATTAACTTTCGTTAAGCATATACCGTACGTTCTGAACCGCACAACATGAGTAAATTTCACAGAATAAATTGAAAACTACATGGACGCAAGGAGGATGAAAGAATTAATTTATTGTTCACTTGATAAAAATGTAAAAAAACGAAGTGTGGATTAATTAATTTAATAATAGAAATTAAAAATGTCAAATGAAATTCATTTACATTTACTGAATGAGAAGTATAACTTCAGTCGCGTGTACATGTGTACACACACTCTTTTTTTTCACTCCAATTGAATTGTATGCGAAGATATCGACTCACAGAGCACAAAAATGTATTTTCTATAAGTTTTGGACTTGTAGTTTTGTTTTTAGAGAGTTTTGAATTTTGCAAGTTTGGGGGTGTTTAGAGGCTCCGTTAAGGAGATATGACGATTTAAACATTTTGAAATGTGATTTTCTTCAAAAGTGAATTTTTTCACTCCAATTGAATTGTATGCGAAGATATCGACTCACAGAGCACAAAAATGTATTTTCTATAAGTTTTGGACTTGTAGTTTTGTTTTTAGAGAGTTTTGAATTTTGCAAGTTTGGGGGTGTTTAGAGGCTCCGTTAAGGAGATATGACGATTTAAACATTTTGAAATGTGATTTTCTTCAAAAGTGAATTTTTTCACTCGAATTGAATTGTATGCGAAGGATATCGACTCACAGAGCACAAAAATGTATTTTCTATAAGTTTTGGACTTGTAGTTTTGTTTTTAGAGAGTTTTGAATTTTGCAAGTTTGGGGGTGTTTAGAGGCTCCGTTAAGGAGATATGACGATTTAAACATTTTGAAATGTGATTTTCTTCAAAAGTGAATTTTTTCACTCCAATTGAATTGTATGCGAAGGATATCGACTCACAGAGCACAAAAATGTATTTTTTATAAGTTTTGGACTTGTAGTTTTGTTTTTACAGAGTTTTGAATTTTGCAAGTTTGGGGGTGTTTAGAGGCTCCGTTAAGGAGATATGACGATTTAAACATTTTGAAATGTGATTTTCTTCAAAAGTGAATTTTTTCACTCCAATTGAATTGTATGCGAAGATATCGACTCACAGAGCACAAAAATGTATTTTCTATAAGTTTTGGACTTGTAGTTTTGTTTTTAGAGAGTTTTGAATTTTGCAAGTTTGGGGGTGTTTAGAGGCTCCGTTAAGGAGATATGACGATTTAAACATTTTGAAATGTGATTTTCTTCAAAAGTGAATTTTTTCACTCCAATTGAATTGTATGCGAAGGATATCGACTCACAGAGCACAAAAATGTATTTTCTATAAGTTTTGGACTTGTAGTTTTGTTTTTAGAGAGTTTTGAATTTTGCAAGTTTGGGGGTGTTTAGAGGCTCCGTTAAGGAGATATGACGATTTAAACATTTTGAAATGTGATTTTCTTCAAAAGTGAATTTTTTCACTCCAATTGAATTGTATGCGAAGGATATCGACTCACAGAGCACAAAAATGTATTTTCTATAAGTTTTGGACTTGTAGTTTTGTTTTTACAGAGTTTTGAATTTTGCAAGTTTGGGGGTGTTTAGAGGCTCCGTTAAGGAGATATGACGATTAAAACATTTTGAAATGTGATTTTCTTCAAACGTGCATTTTTTCACTCCAATTGAATTGTATGCGAAGGATATCGACTCACAGAGCACAAAAATGTATTTTCTATAAGTTTTGGACTTGTAGTTTTGTTTTAACAGAGTTTTGAATTTTGCAAGTTTGGGGGTGTTTAGAGGCTCCGTTAAGGAGATATGACGATTAAAACATTTTGAAATGTGATTTTCTTCAAACGTGCATTTTTTCACTCCAATTGAATTGTATGCGAAGATATCGACTCACAGAGCACAAAAATGTATTTTCTATAAGTTTTGGACTTGTAGTTTTGTTTTTAGAGAGTTTTGAATTTTGCAAGTTTGGGGGTGTTTAGAGGCTCCGTTAAGGAGATATGACGATTAAAACATTTTGAAATGTGATTTTCTTCAAACGTGCATTTTTTCACTCCAATTGAATTGTATGCGAAGGATATCGACTCACAGAGCACAAAAATGTATTTTCTATAAGTTTTGGACTTGTAGTTTTGTTTTTACAGAGTTTTGAATTTTGCAAGTTTGGGGGTGTTTAGAGGCTCCGTTAAGGAGATATGACGATTTAAACATTTTGAAATGTGATTTTCTTCAAAAGTGAATTTTTCAACTCCAATTGAATTGTATGCGAAGGATATCGACTCACAAAGCACAAAAATGTATTTTCTATAAGTTTTGGACTTGTAGTTTTGTTTTTAGAGAGTTTTGAATTTTGCAAGTTTGGGGGTGTTTAGAGGCTCCGTTAAGGAGATATGACGATTTAAACATTTTGAAATGTGATTTTCTTCAAAAGTGAATTTTTTCACTCCAATTGAATTGTATGCGAAGGATATCGACTCACAGAGCACAAAAATGTATTTTTTATAAGTTTTGGACTTGTAGTTTTGTTTTTAGAGAGTTTTGAATTTTGCAAGTTTGGGGGTGTTTAGAGGCTCCGTTAAGGAGATATGACGATTTAAACATTTTGAAATGTGATTTTCTTCAAAAGTGAATTTTTCAACTCCAATTGAATTGTATGCGAAGGATATCGACTCACAGAGCACAAAAATGTATTTTCTATAAGTTTTGGACTTGTAGTTTTGTTTTTAGAGAGTTTTGAATTTTGCAAGTTTGGGGGTGTTTAGAGGCTTCGTTAAGGAGATATGACGATTTAAACATTTTGAAATGTGATTTTCTTCAAAAGTGAATTTTTTCACTCCAATTGAATTGTATGCGAAGATATCGACTCACAGAGCACAAAAATGTATTTTCTATAAGTTTTGGACTTGTAGTTTTGTTTTTAGAGAGTTTTGAATTTTGCAAGTTTGGGGGTGTTTAGAGGCTCCGTTAAGGAGATATGACGATTAAAACATTTTGAAATGTGATTTTCTTCAAACGTGCATTTTTTCACTCCAATTGAATTGTATGCGAAGGATATCGACTCACAGAGCACAAAAATGTATTTTCTATAAGTTTTGGACTTGTAGTTTTGTTTTTACAGAGTTTTGAATTTTGCAAGTTTGGGGGTGTTTAGAGGCTCCGTTAAGGAGATATGACGATTTAAACATTTTGAAATGTGATTTTCTTCAAAAGTGAATTTTTCAACTCCAATTGAATTGTATGCGAAGGATATCGACTCACAAAGCACAAAAATGTATTTTCTATAAGTTTTGGACTTGTAGTTTTGTTTTTAGAGAGTTTTGAATTTTGCAAGTTTGGGGGTGTTTAGAGGCTCCGTTAAGGAGATATGACGATTTAAACATTTTGAAATGTGATTTTCTTCAAAAGTGAATTTTTTCACTCCAATTGAATTGTATGCGAAGGATATCGACTCACAGAGCACAAAAATGTATTTTTTATAAGTTTTGGACTTGTAGTTTTGTTTTTAGAGAGTTTTGAATTTTGCAAGTTTGGGGGTGTTTAGAGGCTCCGTTAAGGAGATATGACGATTTAAACATTTTGAAATGTGATTTTCTTCAAAAGTGAATTTTTCAACTCCAATTGAATTGTATGCGAAGGATATCGACTCACAGAGCACAAAAATGTATTTTCTATAAGTTTTGGACTTGTAGTTTTGTTTTTAGAGAGTTTTGAATTTTGCAAGTTTGGGGGTGTTTAGAGGCTCCGTTAAGGAGATATGACGATTTAAACATTTTGAAATGTGATTTTCTTCAAAAGTGAATTTTTTCACTCCAATTGAATTGTATGCGAAGATATCGACTCACAGAGAACAAAAATGTATTTTCTATAAGTTTTGGACTTGTAGTTTTGTTTTTAGAGAGTTTTGAATTTTGCAAGTTTGGGGGTGTTTAGAGGCTCCGTTAAGGAGATATGACGATTTAAACATTTTGAAATGTGATTTTCTTCAAAAGTGAATTTTTTCACTCCAATTGAATTGTATGCGAAGGATATCGACTCACAGAGCACAAAAATGTATTTTCTATAAGTTTTGGACTTGTAGTTTTGTTTTTAGAGAGTTTTGAATTTTGCAAGTTTGGGGGTGTTTAGAGGCTCCGTTAAGGAGATATGACGATTAAAACATTTTGAAATGTGATTTTCTTCAAACGTGCATTTTTTCACTCCAATTGAATTGTATGCGAAGGATATCGACTCACAGAGCACAAAAATGTATTTTCTATAAGTTTTGGACTTGTAGTTTTGTTTTTAGAGAGTTTTGGGTGTTTGGGGGTGTTTAGAGGCTCCGTTAAGGAGATATGACGATTTAAACATTTTGAAATGTGATTTTCTTCAAAAGTGAATTTTTTCACTATAATTGAATTGTATGCGAAGGATATCGACTCACAGAGCACAAAAATGTATTTTCTATAAGTTTTGGACTTGTAGTTTTGTTTTTAGAGAGTTTTGAATTTTGCAAGTTTGGGGGTGTTTAGAGGCTCCGTTAAGGAGATATGACGATTAAAACATTTTGAAATGTGATTTTCTTCAAACGTGCATTTTTTCACTCCAATTGAATTGTATGCGAAGGATATCGACTCACAGAGCACAAAAATGTATTTTCTATAAGTTTTGGACTTGTAGTTTTGTTTTTACAGAGTTTTGAATTTTGCAAGTTTGGGGGGGTTTAGAGGCTCCGTTAAGGAGATATGACGATTTAAACATTTTGAAATGTGATTTTCTTCAAAAGTGAATTTTTCAACTCCAATTGAATTGTATGCGAAGGATATCGACTCACAGAGCACAAAAATGTATTTTCTATAAGTTTTGGACTTGTAGTTTTGTTTTTACAGAGTTTTGAATTTTGCAAGTTTGGGGGTGTTTAGAGGCTCCGTTAAGGAGATATGACGATTTAAACATTTTGAAATGTGATTTTCTTCAAAAGTGAATTTTTTCACTCCAATTGAATTGTATGTGAAGGATATCGACTCACAGAGCACAAAAATGTATTTTCTATAAGTTTTGGACTTGTAGTTTTGTTTTTAGAGAGTTTTGAATTTTGCATGTTTGGGGTGTTTAGAGGCTCCGTTAAGGAGATATGACGATTTAAACATTTTGAAATGTGATTTTCTTCAAAAGTGAATTTTTTCACTCCAATTGAATTGTATGCGAAGGATATCGACTCACAGAGCACAAAAATGTATTTTCTATAAGTTTTGGACTTGTAGTTTTGTTTTTAGAGAGTTTTGAATTTTGCAAGTTTGGTTGTGTTTAGAGGCTCCCTTAAGGAGATATGACGATTTAAACATTTTGAAATGTGATTTTCTTCAAAAGTGAATTTTTTCACTCCAATTGAATTGTATGCGAAGGATATCGACTCACAGAGCACAAAAATGTATTTTCTATAAGTTTTGGACTTGTAGTTTTGTTTTTAGAGAGTTTTGAATTTTGCAAGTTTGGGGGTGTTTAGAGGCTCCGTTAAGGAGATATGACGATTTAAACATTTTGAAATGTGATTTTCTTCAAAAGTGAATTTTTTCACTCCAATTGAATTGTATGCGAAGGATATCGACTCACAGAGCACAAAAATGTATTTTCTATAAGTTTTGGACTTGTAGTTTTGTTTTTACAGAGTTTTGAATTTTGCAAGTTTGGGGGTGTTTAGAGGCTCCGTTAAGGAGATATGACGATTTAAACATTTTGAAATGTGATTTTCTTCAAACGTGAATTTTTCAACTCCAATTGAATTGTATGCGAAGGATATCGACTCACAGAGCACAAAAATGTATTTTCTATAAGTTTTGGACTTGTAGTTTTGTTTTTAGAGAGTTTTGAATTTTGCAAGTTTGGGGGTGTTTAGAGGCTCCGTTAAGGAGATATGACGATTTAAACATTTTGAAATGTGATTTTCTTCAAAAGTGAATTTTTTCACTCCAATTGAATTGTATGCGAAGGATATCGACTCACAGAGCACAAAAATGTATTTTCTATAAGTTTTGGACTTGTAGTTTTGTTTTTACAGAGTTTTGAATTTTGCAAGTTTGGGGGTGTTTAGAGGCTCCGTTAAGGAGATATGACGATTTAAACATTTTGAAATGTGATTTTCTTCAAAAGTGAATTTTTCAACTCCAATTGAATTGTATGCGAAGGATATCGACTCACAGAGCACAAAAATGTATTTTCTATAAGTTTTGGACTTGTAGTTTTGTTTTTAGAGAGTTTTGAATTTTGCAAGTTTGGGGGTGTTTAGAGGCTCCGTTAAGGAGATATGACGATTTAAACATTTTGAAATGTGATTTTCTTCAAAAGTGAATTTTTTCACTCCAATTGAATTGTATGCGAAGGATATCGACTCACAGAGCACAAAAATGTATTTTTTATAAGTTTTGGACTTGTAGTTTTGTTTTTAGAGAGTTTTGAATTTTGCAAGTTTGGGGGTGTTTAGAGGCTCCGTTAAGGAGATATGACGATTTAAAAATTTTGAAATGTGATTTTCTTCAAAAGTGAATTTTTTCACTCCAATTGAATTGTATGCGAAGGATATCGACTCACAGAGCACAAAAATGTATTTTTTATAAGTTTTGGACTTGTAGTTTTGTTTTTAGAGAGTTTTGAATTTTGCAAGTTTGGGGGTGTTTAGAGGCTCCGTTAAGGAGATATGACGATTTAAACATTTTGAAATGTGATTTTCTTCAAAAGTGAATTTTTTCACTCCAATTGAATTGTATGCGAAGGATATCGACTCACAGAGCACAAAAATGTATTTTTTATAAGTTTTGGACTTGTAGTTTTGTTTTTAGAGAGTTTTGAATTTTGCAAGTTTGGGGGTGTTTAGAGGCTCCGTTAAGGAGATATGACGATTTAAAAATTTTGAAATGTGATTTTCTTCAAAAGTGAATTTTTTCACTCCAATTGAATTGTATGCGAAGGATATCGACTCACAGAGCACAAAAATGTATTTTTTATAAGTTTTGGACTTGTAGTTTTGTTTTTAGAGAGTTTTGAATTTTGCAAGTTTGGGGGTGTTTAGAGGCTCCGTTAAGGAGATATGACGATTTAAACATTTTGAAATGTGATTTTCTTCAAAAGTGAATTTTTCAACTCCAATTGAATTGTATGCGAAGGATATCGACTCACAGAGCACAAAAATGTATTTTCTATAAGTTTTGGACTTGTAGTTTTGTTTTTACAGAGTTTTGAATTTTGCAAGTTTGGGGGTGTTTAGAGGCTCCGTTAAGGAGATATGACGATTTAAACATTTTGAAATGTGATTTTCTTCAAAAGTGAATTTTTTCACTCCAATTGAATTGTATGCGAAGATATCGACTCACAGAGCACAAAAATGTATTTTCTATAAGTTTTGGACTTGTAGTTTTGTTTTTAGAGAGTTTTGAATTTTGCAAGTTTGGGGGTGTTTAGAGGCTCCGTTAAGGAGATATGACGATTTAAACATTTTGAAATGTGATTTTCTTCAAAAGTGAATTTTTTCACTCCAATTGAATTGTATGCGAAGGATATCGACTCACAGAGCACAAAAATGTATTTTTTATAAGTTTTGGACTTGTAGTTTTGTTTTTAGAGAGTTTTGAATTTTGCAAGTTTGGGGGTGTTTAGAGGCTCCGTTAAGGAGATATGACGATTTAAACATTTTGAAATGTGATTTTCTTCAAAAGTGAATTTTTCAACTCCAATTGAATTGTATGCGAAGGATATCGACTCACAGAGCACAAAAATGTATTTTCTATAAGTTTTGGACTTGTAGTTTTGTTTTTACAGAGTTTTGAATTTTGCAAGTTTGGGGGTGTTTAGAGGCTCCGTTAAGGAGATATGACGATTTAAACATTTTGAAATGTGATTTTCTTCAAAAGTGAATTTTTTCACTCCAATTGAATTGTATGCGAAGATATCGACTCACAGAGCACAAAAATGTATTTTCTATAAGTTTTGGACTTGTAGTTTTGTTTTTAGAGAGTTTTGAATTTTGCAAGTTTGGGGGTGTTTAGAGGCTCCGTTAAGGAGATATGACGATTAAAACATTTTGAAATGTGATTTTCTTCAAACGTGCATTTTTTCACTCCAATTGAATTGTATGCGAAGGATATCGACTCACAGAGCACAAAAATGTATTTTCTATAAGTTTTGGACTTGTAGTTTTGTTTTTACAGAGTTTTGAATTTTGCAAGTTTGGGGGTGTTTAGAGGCTCCGTTAAGGAGATATGACGATTCACAGAGCACAAAAATGTATTTTCTATAAGTTTTGGACTTGTAGTTTTGTTTTTAGAGAGTTTTGAATTTTGCAAGTTTGGGTGTGTTTAGAGGCTCCGTTAAGGAGATATGACGATTATAACATTTTGAAATGTGATTTTCTTCAAAAGTGATTTTTTTTCACTCCAATTGAATTGTATGCGAAGGATATCGACTCACAGAGCACAAAAATGTATTTTCTATAAGTTTTGGACTTGTAGTTTTGTTTTTAGAGAGTTTTGAATTTTGCAAGTTTGGGGGTGTTTAGAGGCTCCGTTAAGGAGATATGACGATTAAAACATTTTGAAATGTGATTTTCTTCAAACGTGCATTTTTTCACTCCAATTGAATTGTATGCGAAGGATATCGACTCACAGAGCACAAAAATGTATTTTCTATAAGTTTTGGACTTGTAGTTTTGTTTTTACAGAGTTTTGAATTTTGCAAGTTTGGGGGTGTTTAGAGGCTCCGTTAAGGAGATATGACGATTCACAGAGCACAAAAATGTATTTTCTATAAGTTTTGGACTTGTAGTTTTGTTTTTAGAGAGTTTTGAATTTTGCAAGTTTGGGTGTGTTTAGAGGCTCCGTTAAGGAGATATGACGATTATAACATTTTGAAATGTGATTTTCTTCAAAAGTGATTTTTTTTCACTCCAATTGAATTGTATGCGAAGGATATCGACTCACAGAGCACAAAAATGTATTTTCTATAAGTTTTGGACTTGTAGTTTTGTTTTTACAGAGTTTTGAATTTTGCAAGTTTGGGGGTGTTTAGAGGCTCCGTTAAGGAGATATGACGATTTAAACATTTTGAAATGTGATTTTCTTCAAAAGTGAATTTTTCAACTCCAATTGAATTGTATGCGAAGGATATCGACTCACAGAGCACAAAAATGTATTTTCTATAAGTTTTGGACTTGTAGTTTTGTTTTTACAGAGTTTTGAATTTTGCAAGTTTGGGGGTGTTTAGAGGCTCCGTTAAGGAGATATGACGATTTAAAAATTTTGAAATGTGATTTTCTTCAAAAGTGAATTTTTTCACTCCAATTGAATTGTATGCGAAGGATATCGACTCACAGAGCACAAAAATGTATTTTCTATAAGTTTTGGACTTGTAGTTTTGTTTTTAGAGAGTTTTGAATTTTGCAAGTTTGGGGGTGTTTAGAGGCTCCGTTAAGGAGATATGACGATTTAAAAATTTTGAAATGTGATTTTCTTCAAAAGTGAATTTTTTCACTCCAATTGAATTGTATGCGAAGGATATCGACTCACAGAGCACAAAAATGTATTTTCTATAAGTTTTGGACTTGTAGTTTTGTTTTTAGAGAGTTTTGAATTTTGCAAGTTTGGGGGTGTTTAGAGGCTCCGTTAAGGAGATATGACGATTAAAACATTTTGAAATGTGATTTTCTTCAAAAGTGAATTTTTTCACTCCAATTGAATTGTATGCGAAGGATATCGACTCACAGAGCACAAAAATGTATTTTCTATAAGTTTTGGACTTTTAGTTTTGTTTTTAGAGAGTTTTGAATTTTGCAAGTTTGGGGGTGTTTAGAGGCTCCGTTAAGGAGATATGACGATTTAAACATTTTGAAATGTGATTTTCTTCAAACGTGCATTTTTTCACTCCAATTGAATTGTATGCGAAGGATATCGACTCACAGAGCACAAAAATGTATTTTCTATAAGTTTTGGACTTGTAGTTTTGTTTTTAGAGAGTTTTGAATTTTGCAAGTTTGGTTGTGTTTAGAGGCTCCCTTAAGGAGATATGACGATTTAAACATTTTGAAATGTGATTTTCTTCAAAAGTGAATTTTTTCACTCCAATTGAATTGTATGCGAAGGATATCGACTCACAGAGCACAAAAATGTATTTTCTATAAGTTTTGGACTTGTAGTTTTGTTTTTAGAGAGTTTTGAATTTTGCAAGTTTGGGGGTGTTTAGGGGCTCCGTTAAGGAGATATGACGATTTAAACATTTTGAAATGTGATTTTCTTCAAAAGTGAATTTTTTTCACTCCAAATGAATTGTAGGCGAAGGATATCGACTCACAGAGCACAAAAATGTATTTTCTATAAGTTTTGGACTTGTAGTTTTGTTTTTAGAGAGTTTTGAATTTTACAAGTTTTGGGGTGTTTAGAGGCTCCGTTAAGGAGATATGACGATTTAAACATTTTGAAATGTGATTTTCTTCAAAAGTGAATTTTTTCACTCCAAATGAATTGTATGCGAAGGATATCGACTCACAGAGCACAAAAATGTATTTTCTATAAGTTTTGGACTTGTAGTTTTGTTTTTAGAGAGTTTTGAATTTTGCAAGTTTGGGGGTGTTTAGAGGCTCCGTTAAGGAGATATGACGATTTAAACATTTTGAAATGTGATTTTCTTCAAAAGTGAATTTTTTCACTCCAATTGAATTGTATGCGAAGGATATCGACTCACAGAGCACAAAAATGTATTTTCTATAAGTTTTGGACTTGTAGTTTTGTTTTAAGAGAGTTTTGAATTTTGCAAGTTTGGGGGTGTTTAGAGGCTCCGTTAAGGAGATATGACGATTTAAACATTTTGAAATGTGATTTTCTTCAAAAGTGAATTTTTTCACTCCAATTGAATTGTATGCGAAGGATATCGACTCACAGAGCACAAAAATGTATTTTCTATAAGTTTTGGACTTGTAGTTTTGTTTTTAGAGAGTTTTGAATTTTGCAAGTTTGGGGGTGTTTAGAGGCTCCGTTAAGGAGATATGACGATTTAAACATTTTGAAATGTGATTTTCTTCAAAAGTGAATTTTTTTCACTCCAAATGAATTGTAGGCGAAGGATATCGACTCACAGAGCACAAAAATGTATTTTCTATAAGTTTTGGACTTGTAGTTTTGTTTTTAGAGAGTTTTGAATTTTGCAAGTTTGGGGGTGTTTAGAGGCTCCGTTAAGGAGATATGACGATTTAAACATTTTGAAATGTGATTTTCTTCAAAAGTGAATTTTTTCACTCCAAATGAATTGTATGCGAAGGATATCGACTCACAGAGCACAAAAATGTATTTTCTATAAGTTTTGGACTTGTAGTTTTGTTTTTAGAGAGTTTTGAATTTTGCAAGTTTGGGGGTGTTTAGAGGCTCCGTTAAGGAGATATGACGATTTAAACATTTTGAAATGTGATTTTCTTCAAAAGTGAATTTTTTCACTCCAATTGAATTGTATGCGAAGGATATCGACTCACAGAGCACAAAAATGTATTTTCTATAAGTTTTGGACTTGTAGTTTTGTTTTAAGAGAGTTTTGAATTTTGCAAGTTTGGGGGTGTTTAGAGGCTCCGTTAAGGAGATATGACGATTTAAACATTTTGAAATGTGATTTTCTTCAAAAGTGAATTTTTTCACTCCAATTGAATTGTATGCGAAGGATATCGACTCACAGAGCACAAAAATGTATTTTCTATAAGTTTTGGACTTGTAGTTTTGTTTTTAGAGAGTTTTGAATTTTGCAAGTTTGGGGGTGTTTAGAGGCTCCGTTAAGGAGATATGACGATTTAAACATTTTGAAATGTGATTTTCTTCAAAAGTGAATTTTTTTCACTCCAAATGAATTGTAGGCGAAGGATATCGACTCACAGAGCACAAAAATGTATTTTCTATAAGTTTTGGACTTGTAGTTTTGTTTTTAGAGAGTTTTGAATTTTGCAAGTTTGGGGGTGTTTAGAGGCTCCGTTAAGGAGATATGACGATTTAAACATTTTGAAATGTGATTTTCTTCAAAAGTGAATTTTTTTTCACTCCAAATGAATTGTAGGCGAAGGATATCGACTCACAGAGCACAAAAATGTATTTTCTATAAGTTTTGGACTTGTAGTTTTGTTTTTAGAGAGTTTTGAATTTTACAAGTTTTGGGGTGTTTAGAGGCTCCGTTAAGGAGATATGACGATTTAAACATTTTGAAATGTGATTTTCTTCAAACGTGAAATTTTTTCACTCCAATTGAATTGAATGCGAAGGATATCGACTCACAGAGCACAAAAATATATTTTCTATAAGTTTTGGACTTGTAGTTTTGTTTTTAGAGAGTTTTGAATTTTGCAAGTTTGGGGGTGTTTAGAGGCTCCGTTAAGGAGATATGACGATTTAAACATTTTGAAATGTGATTTTCTTCAAAAGTGAATTTTTTCACTCCAATTGAATTGTATGCGAAGGATATCGACTCACAGAGCACAAAAATGTATTTTCTATAAGTTTTGGAATTTTTTCACTCCAATTGAATTGTATGCGAAGGATATCGACTCACAGAGCACAAAAATGTATTTTCTATAAGTTTTGGACTTGTAGTTTTGTTTTAAGAGAGTTTTGAATTTTGCAAGTTTGGGGGTGTTTAGAGGCTCCGTTAAGGAGATATGACGATTTAAACATTTTGAAATGTGATTTTCTTCAAAAGTGAATTTTTTCACTCCAATTGAATTGTATGCGAAGGATATCGACTCACAGAGCACAAAAATGTATTTTCTATAAGTTTTGGACTTGTAGTTTTGTTTTTAGAGAGTTTTGAATTTTGCAAGTTTGGGGGTGTTTAGAGGCTCCGTTAAGGAGATATGACGATTTAAACATTTTGAAATGTGATTTTCTTCAAAAGTGAATTTTTTTCACTCCAAATGAATTGTAGGCGAAGGATATCGACTCACAGAGCACAAAAATGTATTTTCTATAAGTTTTGGACTTGTAGTTTTGTTTTTAGAGAGTTTTGAATTTTGCAAGTTTGGGGGTGTTTAGAGGCTCCGTTAAGGAGATATGACGATTTAAACATTTTGAAATGTGATTTTCTTCAAAAGTGAATTTTTTTCACTCCAATTGAATTGTAGGCGAAGGATATCGACTCACAGAGCACAAAAATGTATTTTCTATAAGTTTTGGACTTGTAGTTTTGTTTTTAGAGAGTTTTGAATTTTACAAGTTTTGGGGTGTTTAGAGGCTCCGTTAAGGAGATATGACGATTTAAACATTTTGAAATGTGATTTTCTTCAAACGTGAAATTTTTTCACTCCAATTGAATTGAATGCGAAGGATATCGACTCACAGAGCACAAAAATATATTTTCTATAAGTTTTGGACTTGTAGTTTTGTTTTTAGAGAGTTTTGAATTTTGCAAGTTTGGGGGTGTTTAGAGGCTCCGTTAAGGAGATATGACGATTTAAACATTTTGAAATGTGATTTTCTTCAAAAGTGAATTTTTTCACTCCAATTGAATTGTATGCGAAGGATATCGACTCACAGAGCACAAAAATGTATTTTCTATAAGTTTTGGACTTGTAGTTTTGTTTTAAGAGAGTTTTGAATTTTGCAAGTTTGGGGGTGTTTAGAGGCTCCGTTAAGGAGATATGACGATTTAAACATTTTGAAATGTGATTTTCTTCAAAAGTGAATTTTGTCACTCCAATTGAATTGTATGCCAAGGATATCGACTCACAGAGCACAAAAATGTATTTTCTATAAGTTTTGGACTTGTAGTTTTGTTTTTAGAGAGTTTTGAATTTTGCAAGTTTGGGGGTGTTTAGAGGCTCCGTTAATTAGATATGACGATTTAAACATTTTGAAATGTGATTTTCTTCAAAAGTGAATTTTTTCACTCCAATTGAATTGTATGCGAAGGATATCGACTCACAGAGCACAAAAATGTATTTTCTATAAGTTTTGGACTTGTAGTTTTGTTTTTAGAGAGTTTTGAATTTTGCAAGTTTGGGGGTGTTTAGAGGCTCCGTTAAGGAGATATGACGATTTAAACATTTTGAAATGTGATTTTCTTCAAACGTGAAATTTTTTCACTCCAATTGAATTGAATGCGAAGGATATCGACTCACAGAGCACAAAAATATATTTTCTATAAGTTTTGGACTTGTAGTTTTGTTTTTAGAGAGTTTTGAATTTTGCAAGTTTGGGGGTGTTTAGAGGCTCCGTTAAGGAGATATGACGATTTAAACATTTTGAAATGTGATTTTCTTCAAAAGTGAATTTTTTTACTCCAATTGAATTGTATGCGAAGGATATCGACTCACAGAGCACAAAAATGTATTTTCTATAAGTTTTGGACTTGTAGTTTTGTTTTTAGAGAGTTTTGAATTTTGCAAGTTTGGGGGTGTTTAGAGGCTCCGTTAAGGAGATATGACGATTTAAACATTTTGAAATGTGATTTTCTTCAAAAGTGAATTTTTTCACTCCAAATGAATTGTATGCGAAGGATATCGACTCACAGAGCACAAAAATGTATTTTCTATAAGTTTTGGACTTGCAGTTTTGTTTTTAGAGAGTTTTGAATTTTGCAAGTTTGGGGGTGTTTAGAGGCTCCGTTAAGGAGATATGACGATTTAAACATTTTGAAATGTGATTTTCTTCAAAAGTGAATTTTTTTCACTCCAAATGAATTGTAGGCGAAGGATATCGACTCACAGAGCACAAAAATGTATTTTCTATAAGTTTTGGACTTGTAGTTTTGTTTTTAGAGAGTTTTGAATTTTACAAGTTTTGGGGTGTTTAGAGGCTCCGTTAAGGAGATATGACGATTTAAACATTTTGAAATGTGATTTTCTTCAAAAGTGAATTTTTTCACTCCAATTGAATTGTATGCGAAGGATACCTATCGACTCACAGAGCACAAAAATGTATTTTCTATAAGTTTTGGACTTGTAGTTTTGTTTTTAGAGAGTTTTGAATTTTGCAAGTTTGGGGGTGTTTAGAGGCTCCGTTAAGGAGATATGACGATTTAAACATTTTGAAATGTGATTTTCTTCAAAAGTGAATTTTTTCACTCCAATTGAATTGTATGCGAAGGATATCGACTCACAGAGCACAAAAATGTAT
This sequence comes from Episyrphus balteatus, assembly GCF_945859705.1. Classification (NCBI taxonomy): domain Eukaryota; kingdom Metazoa; phylum Arthropoda; class Insecta; order Diptera; family Syrphidae; genus Episyrphus; species Episyrphus balteatus. Next base: position 85,091,804 of record NC_079136.1, on the reverse strand, counting down.
TTTCTATAAGTTTTGGACTTGTAGTTTTGTTTTTAGAGAGTTTTAAATTTTGCAAGTTTTGGGGTGTTTAGAGGCTCCGTTAAGGAGATATGACGATTTAAACATTTTGAAATGTGATTTTCTTCAAACGTGAAATTTTTTCACTCCAATTGAATTGAATGCGAAGGATATCGACTCACAGAGCACAAAAATGTATTTTCTATAAGTTTTGGACTTGTAGTTTTGTTTTTAGAGAGTTTTGAATTTTGCAAGTTTGGGGGTGTTTAGGGGCTCCGTTAAGGAGATATGACGATTTAAACATTTTGAAATGTGATTTTCTTCAAAAGTGAATTTTTTCACTCCAATTGAATTGTATGCGAAGGATATCGACTCACAGAGCACAAAAATGTATTTTCTATAAGTTTTGGACTTGTAGTTTTGTTTTTAGAGAGTTTGAATTTTGCAAGTTTTGGGGTGTTTAGAGGCTCCGTTAAGGAGATATGACGATTTAAACATTTTGAAATGTGATTTTCTTCAAACGTGAAATTTTTTCACTCCAATTGAATTGAATGCGAAGGATATCGACTCACAGAGCACAAAAATATATTTTCTATAAGTTTTGGACTTGTAGTTTTGTTTTTAGAGAGTTTTGAATTTTGCAAGTTTGGGGGTGTTTAGAGGCTCCGTTAAGGAGATATGACGATTTAAACATTTTGAAATGTGATTTTCTTCAAAAGTGAATTTTTTCACTCCAATTGAATTGTATGCGAAGGATATCGACTCACAGAGCACAAAAATGTATTTTCTATAAGTCTTGGACTTGTAGTTTTGTTTTTAGAGAGTTTTGAATTTTGCAAGTTTGGGGGTGTTTAGAGGCTCCGTTAAGGAGATATGACGATTTAAACATTTGGAAATGTGATTTTCTTCAAAAGTGAATTTTTTTCACTCCAAATGAATTGTAGGCGAAGGATATCGACTCACAGAGCACAAAAATGTATTTTCTATAAGTTTTGGACTTGTAGTTTTGTTTTTAGAGAGTTTTGAATTTTGCAAGTTTGGGTGTGTGTAGAGGCTCCGTTAAGGAGATATGACGATTTAAACATTTTGAAATGTGATTTTCTTCAAAAGTGAATTTTTTCACTCCAATTGAATTGTATGCGAAGGATATCGACTCACAGAGCACAAAAATGTATTTTCTATAAGTCTTGGACTTGTAGTTTTGTTTTTAGAGAGTTTTGAATTTTGCAAGTTTGGGGGTGTTTAGAGGCTCCGTTAACTCAAGTAGCACAAAAGTCTAAGATACACCAAAATATTTGGTGTATTTTTTGCACTTTCGTGATATGCATTTTGAATATAAAAAATACACCATTTTCTCGTATAAAATAAACTCCGGTGGTTAAAAAAATATACCGATTTTGGTGTATAAATGGCACTAGTGGTATATTAAATGATCTGTTTTTGGTGAAAATTATCCCTTTGAAATTGAAAAATACACAATAAATCTATGGATAAAATACACCATTTAAATTATTCTGATTTAAAATTTGAACCAAAGTTTATTTTTTATCTCAAACAGTTTGATGAATTCTAATTCACACCATTTCTTATGAAATATGTGAAAATGAATTTTTATTCACTTTCATAATATTGCCATAAGAAACCAATGGTTAAATATGATTTTGTTTGCCAAATTTTAAAACGAAACACATTCTATCTACTAATTTTAGATGCTACCCCCTCTAAAAATCGAGCGCCTCAAAAATGTCAGTGAATTAATGATTTTTTTTTTCGATTTTAAGAATCCATTTTTCAAAAATTATAATTTTTGTGTTGTTTTACATTTTTTTAAGAAAAGTTTTTTTATAATGAATCGAAAAAACTAAGAATGCGGGACTATTAGGTCGATAAATATACTATTTTAATAAAATAATTAATCGCTGTCTTCTATTTTTAAATGGCGTCCATTGAAAAATATGGCGTCTCCCACATATGCATTTTGGTGAATTTTATGTCCACAGGGTGTGCTTCCTACACCAAACAGACTGTACAAAATAAACCGTTTTGGTTGATTTCAGAATCAAATAATTTTATGCACCATTAATGGTATATTATAAAAACAACTGAATATCGGTGTATTTTTTGCACGGAATCTTAAAACAATGTTGAAATTTTGTACAGAAAAGACAGTGGTATAATTTTTATACCACTAATTTTGAGAAATACACCATATTTTTTCAATTTTCTCAATTTTACACCAAAATTAATGAATTTACACCAATTTATACACAAGTGTGCTACTTGAGAAGGAGATATGACGATTTAAACATTTGGAAATGTGATTTTCTTCAAAAGTGAATTTTTTTCACTCCAAATGAATTGTAGGCGAAGGATATCGACTCACAGAGCACAAAAATGTATTTTCTATAAGTTTTGGACTTGTAGTTTTGTTTTTAGAGAGTTTTGAATTTTGCAAGTTTGGGGGTGTTTAGAGGCTCCGTTAAGGAGATATGACGATTTAAACATTTTGAAATGTGATTTTCTTCAAAAGTGAATTTTTTCACTCCAATTGAATTGTATGCGAAGGATATCGACTCACAGAGCACAAAAATGTATTTTCTATAAGTTTTGGACTTGTAGTTTTGTTTTTAGAGAGTTTTGAATTTTGCAAGTTTTGGGGTGTTTAGAGGCTCCGTTAAGGAGATATGACGATTTAAACATTTTGAAATGTGATTTTCTTCAAACGTGAAATTTTTTCACTCCAATTGAATTGAATGCGAAGGATATCGACTCACAGAGCACAAAAATATATTTTCTATAAGTTTTGGACTTGTAGTTTTGTTTTTAGAGAGTTTTGAATTTTGCAAGTTTGGGGGTGTTTAGAGGCTCCGTTAAGGAGATATGACGATTTAAACATTTTGAAATGTGATTTTCTTCAAAAGTGAATTTTTTCACTCCAATTGAATTGTATGCGAAGGATATCGACTCACAGAGCACAAAAATGTATTTTCTATAAGTCTTGGACTTGTAGTTTTGTTTTTAGAGAGTTTTGAATTTTGCAAGTTTGGGGGTGTTTAGAGGCTCCGTTAAGGAGATATGACGATTTAAACATTTTGAAATGTGATTTTCTTCAAAAGTGAATTTTTTCACTCCAAATGAATTGTAGGCGAAGGATATCGACTCACAGAGCACAAAAATGTATTTTCTATAAGTTTTGGACTTGTAGTTTTGTTTTTAGAGAGTTTTGAATTTTACAAGTTTTGGGGTGTTTAGAGGCTCCGTTAAGGAGATATGACGATTTAAACATTTTGAAATGTGATTTTCTTCAAACGTGAAATTTTTTCACTCCAATTGAATTGAATGCGAAGGATATCGACTCACAGAGCACAAAAATATATTTTCTATAAGTTTTGGACTTGTAGTTTTGTTTTTAGAGAGTTTTGAATTTTGCAAGTTTGGGGGTGTTTAGAGGCTCCGTTAAGGAGATATGACGATTTAAACATTTTGAAATGTGATTTTCTTCAAAAGTGAATTTTTTCACTCCAAATGAATTGTAGGCGAAGGATATCGACTCACAGAGCACAAAAATGTATTTTCTATAAGTTTTGGACTTGTAGTTTTGTTTTTAGAGAGTTTTGAATTTTGCAAGTTTGGGGGTGTTTAGAGGCTCCGTTAAGGAGATATGACGATTTAAACATTTTGAAATGTGATTTTCTTCAAAAGTGAATTTTTTCACTCCAATTGAATTGTATGCGAAGGATATCGACTCACAGAGCACAAAAATGTATTTTCTATAAGTTTTGGACTTGTAGTTTTGTTTTTAGAGAGTTTTGAATTTTGCAAGTTTTGGGGTGTTTAGAGGCTCCGTTAAGGAGATATGACGATTTAAACATTTTGAAATGTGATTTTCTTCAAACGTGAAATTTTTTCACTCCAATTGAATTGAATGCGAAGGATATCGACTCACAGAGCACAAAAATATATTTTCTATAAGTTTTGGACTTGTAGTTTTGTTTTTAGAGAGTTTTGAATTTTGCAAGTTTGGGGGTGTTTAGAGGCTCCGTTAAGGAGATATGACGATTTAAACATTTTGAAATGTGATTTTCTTCAAAAGTGAATTTTTTCACTCCAATTGAATTGTATGCGAAGGATATCGACTCACAGAGCACAAAAATGTATTTTCTATAAGTCTTGGACTTGTAGTTTTGTTTTTAGAGAGTTTTGAATTTTGCAAGTTTGGGGGTGTTTAGAGGCTCCGTTAAGGAGATATGACGATTTAAACATTTTGAAATGTGATTTTCTTCAAAAGTGAATTTTTTTCACTCCAAATGAATTGTAGGCGAAGGATATCGACTCACAGAGCACAAAAATGTATTTTCTATAAGTTTTGGACTTGTAGTTTTGTTTTTAGAGAGTTTTGAATTTTACAAGTTTTGGGGTGTTTAGAGGCTCCGTTAAGGAGATATGACGATTTAAACATTTTGAAATGTGATTTTCTTCAAACGTGAAATTTTTTCACTCCAATTGAATTGAATGCGAAGGATATCGACTCACAGAGCACAAAAATATATTTTCTATAAGTTTTGGACTTGTAGTTTTGTTTTTAGAGAGTTTTGAATTTTGCAAGTTTGGGGGTGTTTAGAGGCTCCGTTAAGGAGATATGACGATTTAAACATTTTGAAATGTGATTTTCTTCAAAAGTGAATTTTTTCACTCCAATTGAATTGTATGCGAAGGATATCGACTCACAGAGCACAAAAATGTATTTTCTATAAGTTTTGGACTTGTAGTTTTGTTTTAAGAGAGTTTTGAATTTTGCAAGTTTGGGGGTGTTTAGAGGCTCCGTTAAGGAGATATGACGATTTAAACATTTTGAAATGTGATTTTCTTCAAAAGTGAATTTTTTCACTCCAATTGAATTGTATGCGAAGGATATCGACTCACAGAGCACAAAAATGTATTTTCTATAAGTTTTGGACTTGTAGTTTTGTTTTTAGAGAGTTTCGAATTTTGCAAGTTTGGGGGTGTTTAGAGGCTCCGTTAAGGAGATATGACGATTTAAACATTTTGAAATGTGATTTTCTTCAAAAGTGAATTTTTTTCACTCCAAATGAATTGTAGGCGAAGGATATCGACTCACAGAGCACAAAAATGTATTTTCTATAAGTTTTGGACTTGTAGTTTTGTTTTTAGAGAGTTTTGAATTTTACAAGTTTTGGGGTGTTTAGAGGCTCCGTTAAGGAGATATGACGATTTAAACATTTTGAAATGTGATTTTCTTCAAACGTGAAATTTTTTCACTCCAATTGAATTGAATGCGAAGGATATCGACTCACAGAGCACAAAAATATATTTTCTATAAGTTTTGGACTTGTAGTTTTGTTTTTAGAGAGTTTTGAATTTTGCAAGTTTGGGGGTGTTTAGAGGCTCCGTTAAGGAGATATGACGATTTAAACATTTTGAAATGTGATTTTCTTCAAAAGTGAATTTTTTCACTCCAATTGAATTGTATGCGAAGGATATCGACTCACAGAGCACAAAAATGTATTTTCTATAAGTTTTGGACTTGTAGTTTTGTTTTAAGAGAGTTTTGAATTTTGCAAGTTTGGGGGTGTTTAGAGGCTCCGTTAAGGAGATATGACGATTTAAACATTTTGAAATGTGATTTTCTTCAAAAGTGAATTTTTTCACTCCAATTGAATTGTATGCCAAGGATATCGACTCACAGAGCACAAAAATGTATTTTCTATAAGTTTTGGACTTGTAGTTTTGTTTTTAGAGAGTTTTGAATTTTGCAAGTTTGGGGGTGTTTAGAGGCTCTGTTAATTAGATATGACGATTTAAACATTTTGAAATGTGATTTTCTTCAAAAGTGAATTTTTTCACTCCAATTGAATTGTATGCGAAGGATATCGACTCACAGAGCACAAAAATGTATTTTCTATAAGTTTTGGACTTGTAGTTTTGTTTTCAGAGAGTTTTGAATTTTGCAAGTTTGGGGGTGTTTAGAGGCTCCGTTAAGGAGATATGACGATTTAAACATTTTGAAATGTGATTTTCTTCAAAAGTGAATTTTTTTACTCCAATTGAATTGTATGCGAAGGATATCGACTCACAGAGCACAAAAATGTATTTTCTATAAGTTTTGGACTTGTAGTTTTGTTTTTAGAGAGTTTTGAATTTTGCAAGTTTGGGGGTGTTTAGAGGCTCCGTTAAGGAGATATGACGATTTAAACATTTTGAAATGTGATTTTCTTCAAAAGTGAATTTTTTCACTCCAAATGAATTGTATGCTAAGGATATCGACTCACAGAGCACAAAAATGTATTTTCTATAAGTTTTGGACTTGCAGTTTTGTTTTTAGAGAGTTTTGAATTTTGCAAGTTTGGGGGTGTTTAGAGGCTCCGTTAAGGAGATATGACGATTTAAACATTTTGAAATGTGATTTTCTTCAAAAGTGAATTTTTTTCACTCCAAATGAATTGTAGGCGAAGGATATCGACTCACAGAGCACAAAAATGTATTTTCTATAAGTTTTGGACTTGTAGTTTTGTTTTTAGAGAGTTTTGAATTTTACAAGTTTTGGGGTGTTTAGAGGCTCCGTTAAGGAGATATGACGATTTAAACATTTTGAAATGTGATTTTCTTCAAACGTGAAATTTTTTCACTCCAATTGAATTGAATGCGAAGGATATCGACTCACAGAGCACAAAAATATATTTTCTATAAGTTTTGGACTTGTAGTTTTGTTTTTAGAGAGTTTTGAATTTTGCAAGTTTGGGGGTGTTTAGAGGCTCCGTTAAGGAGATATGACGATTTAAACATTTTGAAATGTGATTTTCTTCAAAAGTGAATTTTTTCACTCCAATTGAATTGTATGCGAAGGATATCGACTCACAGAGCACAAAAATGTATTTTCTATAAGTTTTGAATTTTGCAAGTTTTGGGGTGTTTAGAGGCTCCGTTAAGGAGATATGACGATTTAAACATTTTGAAATGTGATTTTCTTCAAACGTGAAATTTTTTCACTCCAATTGAATTGAATGCGAAGGATATCGACTCACAGAGCACAAAAATATATTTTCTATAAGTTTTGGACTTGTAGTTTTGTTTTTAGAGAGTTTTGAATTTTGCAAGTTTGGGGGTGTTTAGAGGCTCCGTTAAGGAGATATGACGATTTAAACATTTTGAAATGTGATTTTCTTCAAAAGTGAATTTTTTCACTCCAATTGAATTGTATGCGAAGGATATCGACTCACAGAGCACAAAAATGTATTTTCTATAAGTCTTGGACTTGTAGTTTTGTTTTTAGAGAGTTTTGAATTTTGCAAGTTTGGGGGTGTTTAGAGGCTCCGTTAAGGAGATATGACGATTTAAACATTTTGAAATGTGATTTTCTTCAAAAGTGAATTTTTTCACTCCAATTGAATTGTATGCGAAGGATATCGACTCACAGAGCACAAAAATGTATTTTCTATAAGTTTTGGACTTGTAGTTTTGTTTTTAGAGAGTTTTGAATTTTGCAAGTTTGGGGGTGTTTAGAGGCTCCGTTAAGGAGATATGACGATCTAAACATTTTGAAATGTGATTTTCTTCAAAAGTGAATTTTTTCTCTCCAAATGAATTGTATGCGAAGGATATCGACTCACAGAGCACAAAAATGTATTTTCTATAAGTTTTGGACTTGTAGTTTTGTTTTTAGAGAGTTTTGAATTTTGCAAGTTTGGGGGTGTTTAGAGGCTCCGTTAAGGAGATATGACGATTTAAACATTTTGAAATGTGATTTTCTTCAAAAGTGAATTTGTTCACTCCAAATGAATTGTAGGCGAAGGATATCGACTCACAGAGCACAAAAATGTATTTTCTATAAGTTTTGGACTTGTAGTTTTGTTTTTAGAGAGTTTTGAATTTTGCAAGTTTTGGGGTGTTTAGAGGCTCCGTTAAGGAGATATGACGATTTAAACATTTTGAAATGTGATTTTCTTCAAACGTGAATTTTTTAACTCTAATTGAATTGTATGCGAAGGATATCGACTCACAGATCACAAAAATGTATTTTCTATAAGTTTTGGACTTGTAGTTTTGTTTTTAGAGAGTTTTGAATTTTGCATGTGATTTTCTTCAAAAGTGAATTTTTTCACTCCAATTGAATTGTATGCGAAGGATATCGACTCACAGAGCACAAAAATGTATTTTCTATAAGTTTTGGACTTGTAGTTTTGTTTTTAGAGTTTTGAATTTTGCAAGTTTGGGGGTGTTTAGAGGCTCCGTTAAGGAGATATGACGATTTAAACATTTTGAAATGTGATTTTCTTCAAAAGTGAATTTTTTCACTCCAATTGAATTGTATGCGAAGGATATCGACTCACAGAGCACAAAAATGTATTTTTTATAAGTTTTGGACTTGTAGTTTTGTTTTTAGAGAGTTTTGAATTTTGCAAGTTTGGGGGTGTATAGAGGTTCCGTTAAAGAGATATGACGATTTAAACATTTTGAAATATGATTTTCTTCAATTGAATTGTTTGCGAAGGATATCGACTCACAGAGCACAAAAATGTATTTTCTATAAGTTTTGGACTTGTAGTTTTGTTTTTAGAGAGTTTTGAATTTTGCAAGTTTTGGGGTGTTTAGAGGCTCCGTTAAGGAGATATGACGATTTAAACATTTTGAAATGTGATTTTCTTCAAACGTGAATTTTTTCACTCCAATTGAATTGAATGCGAAGGATATCGACTCACAGAGCACAAAAATGTATTTTCTATAAGTTTTGGACTTGTAGTTTTGTTTTTAGAGAGTTTTGAATTTTGCAAGTTTGGGGGTGTTTAGAGGCTCCGTTAAGGAGATATGACGATTTAAACATTTTGAAATGTGATTTTCTTCAAACGTGAATTTTTTTTCACTCCAATTGAATTGAATGCGAAGGATATCGACTCACAGAGCACAAAAATGTATTTTCTATAAGTTTTGGACTTGTAGTTTTGTTTTTAGAGAGTTTTGAATTTTGCAAGTTTGGGGGTGTTTAGAGGCTCCGTTAAGGAGATATGACGATTTAAACATTTTGAAATGTGATTTTCTTCAAAAGTGAATTTTTTTACTCCAATTGAATTGTATGCGAAGGATATCGACTCACAGAGCACAAAAATGTATTTTCTATAAGTTTTGGACTTGTAGTTTTGTTTTTAGAGAGTTTTGAATTTTGCAAGTTTGGGGTTGTTTAGAGGCTCCGTTAAAGAGATATGACGATTTAAACATTTTGAAATGTGATTTTCTTCAAAAGTGAATTTTTTCACTCCAATTGAATTGTATGCGAAGGATATCGACTCACAGAGCACAAAAATGTATTTTCTATAAGTTTTGGACTTGTAGTTTTGTTTTTAGAGAGTTTTGAATTTTGCAAGTTTGGGGTTGTTTAGAGGCTCCGTTAAGGAGATATGACGATTTAAACATTTTGAAATGTGATTTTCTTCAAAAGTGAATTTTTTTCACTCCAATTGAATTGTATGCGAAGGATATCGACTCACAGAGCACAAAAATGTATTTTCTATAAGTTTTGGACTTGTAGTTTTGTTTTTAGAGAGTTTTGAATTTTGCAAGTTTGGGGTTGTTTAGAGGCTCCGTTAAGGAGATATGACGATTTAAACATTTTGAAATGTGATTTTCTTCAAAAGTGAATTTTTTTTCACTCCAATTGAATTGAATGCGAAGGATATCGACTCACAGAGCACAAAAATGTATTTTCTATAAGTTTTGGGCTTGTAGTTTTGTTTTTAGAGAGTTTTGAATTTTGCAAGTTTGGGGGTGTTTAGAGGCTCCGTTAAGGAGATATGACGATTTAAACATTTTGAAATGTGATTTTCTTCAAACGTGAATTTTTTCACTCCAATTAAATTGAATGCGAAGGATATCGACTCACAGAGCACAAAAATGTATTTTCTATAAGTTTTGGACTTGTAGTTTTGTTTTTAGAGAGTTTTGAATTTTGCATGTGATTTTCTTCAAAAGTGAATTTTTTCACTCCAATTGAATTGTATGCGAAGGATATCGACTCACAGAGCACAAAAATGTATTTTCTATAAGTTTTGGACTTGTAGTTTTGTTTTTAGAGTTTTGAATTTTGCAAGTTTGGGGGTGTTTAGAGGCTCCGTTAAGGAGATATGACGATTTAAACATTTTGAAATGTGATTTTCTTCAAAAGTGAATTTTTTTTTCACTCCAATTGAATTGAATGCGAAGGATATCGACTCACAGAGCACAAAAATGTATTTTCTATAAGTTTTGGACTTGTAGTTTTGTTTTTAGAGAGTTTTGAATTTTGCAAGTTTGGGGGTGTTTAGAGGCTCCGTTAAGGAGATATGACGATTTAAACATTTTGAAATGTGATTTTCTTCAAACGTGAATTTTTTCTCTCCAAATGAATTGTATGCGAAGGATATCGACTCACAGAGCACAAAAATGTATTTTCTATAAGTTTTGGACTTGTAGTTTTGTTTTTAGAGAGTTTTGAATTTTGCAAGTTTGGGGGTGTTTAGAGGCTCCGTTAAGGAGATATGACGATTTAAACATTTTGAAATGTGATTTTCTTCAAAAGTGAATTTTTTCACTCCAAATAAATTGTAGGCGAAGGATATCGACTCACAGAGCACAAAAATGTATTTTCTATAAGTTTTGGACTTGTAGTTTTGTTTTTATAGAGTTTTGAATTTTGCAAGTTTGGGGGTGTTTAGAGGCTCCGTTAAGGAGATATGACGATTTAAACATTTTGAAATGTGATTTTCTTCAAAAGTGAATTTTTTTACTCCAATTGAATTGTATGCGAAGGATATCGACTCACAGAGCACAAAAATGTATTTTCTATAAGTTTTGGACTTGTAGTTTTGTTTTTAGAGAGTTTTGAATTTTGCAAGTTTGGGGTTGTTTAGAGGCTCCGTTAAGGAGATATGACGATTTAAACATTTTGAAATGTGATTTTCTTCAAAAGTGAATTTTTTCACTCCAATTGAATTGTATGCGAAGGATATCGACTCACAGAGCACAAAAATGTATTTTCTATAAGTTTTGGACTTGTAGTTTTGTTTTTAGAGAGTTTTGAATTTTGCAAGTTTGGGGTTGTTTAGAGGCTCCGTTAAGGAGATATGACGATTTAAACATTTTGAAATGTGATTTTCTTCAAAAGTGAATTTTTTTCACTCCAATTGAATTGTATGCGAAGGATATCGACTCACAGAGCACAAAAATGTATTTTCTATAAGTTTTGGACTTGTAGTTTTGTTTTTAGAGAGTTTTGAATTTTGCAAGTTTTGGGTTGTTTAGAGGCTCCGTTAAGGAGATATGACGATTTAAACATTTTGAAATGTGATTTTCTTCAAAAGTGAATTTTTTTCACTCCAATTGAATTGAATGCGAAGGATATCGACTCACAGAGCACAAAAATGTATTTTCTATAAGTTTTGGGCTTGTAGTTTTGTTTTTAGAGAGTTTTGAATTTTGCAAGTTTGGGGGTGTTTAGAGGCTCCGTTAAGGAGATATGACGATTTAAACATTTTGAAATGTGATTTTCTTCAAACGTGAATTTTTTCACTCCAATTGAATTGAATGCGAAGGATATCGACTCACAGAGCACAAAAATGTATTTTCTATAAGTTTTGGACTTGTAGTTTTGTTTTTAGAGAGTTTTGAATTTTGCATGTGATTTTCTTCAAAAGTGAATTTTTTCACTCCAATTGAATTGTATGCGAAGGATATCGACTCACAGAGCACAAAAATGTATTTTCTATAAGTTTTGGACTTGTAGTTTTGTTTTTAGAGTTTTGAATTTTGCAAGTTTGGGGGTGTTTAGAGGCTCCGTTAAGGAGATATGACGATTTAAACATTTTGAAATGTGATTTTCTTCAAAAGTGAATTTTTTTTCACTCCAATTGAATTGAATGCGAAGGATATCGACTCACAGAGCACAAAAATGTATTTTCTATAAGTTTTGGACTTGTAGTTTTGTTTTTAGAGAGTTTTGAATTTTGCAAGTTTGGGGGTGTTTAGAGGCTCCGTTAAGGAGATATGACGATTTAAACATTTTGAAATGTGATTTTCTTCAAACGTGAATTTTTTCTCTCCAAATGAATTGTATGCGAAGGATATCGACTCACAGAGCACAAAAATGTATTTTCTATAAGTTTTGGACTTGTAGTTTTGTTTTTAGAGAGTTTTGAATTTTGCAAGTTTGGGGGTGTTTAGAGGCTCCGTTAAGGAGATATGACGATTTAAACATTTTGAAATGTGATTTTCTTCAAAAGTGAATTTTTTCACTCCAAATAAATTGTAGGCGAAGGATATCGACTCACAGAGCACAAAAATGTATTTTCTATAAGTTTTGGACTTGTAGTTTTGTTTTTAGAGTTTTGAATTTTGCAAGTTTGGGGGTGTTTAGAGGCTCCGTTAAGGAGATATGACGATTTAAACATTTTGAAATGTGATTTTCTTCAAACGTGAAATTTTTTCACTCCAATTGAATTGAATGCGAAGGATATCGACTCACAGAGCACAAAAATATATTTTCTATAAGTTTTGGACTTGTAGTTTTGTTTTTAGAGAGTTTTGAATTTTACAAGTTTGGGGGTGTTTAGAGGCTCCGTTAAGGAGATATGACGATTTAAACATTTTGAAATGTGATTTTCTTCAAAAGTGAATTTTTTCACTCCAATTGAATTGTATGCGAAGGATATCGACTCACAGAGCACAAAAATGTATTTTCTATAAGTCTTGGACTTGTAGTTTTGTTTTTAGAGAGTTTTGAATTTTGCAAGTTTGGGGGTGTTTAGAGGCTCCGTTAAGGAGATATGACGATTTAAACATTTTGAAATGTGATTTTCTTCAAAAGTGAATTTTTTTCACTCCAAATGAATTGTAGGCGAAGGATATCGACTCACAGAGCACAAAAATGTATTTTCTATAAGTTTTGGACTTGTAGTTTTGTTTTTAGAGAGTTTTGAATTTTGCAAGTTTGGGTGTGTGTAGAGGCTCCGTTAAGGAGATATGACGATTTAAACATTTTGAAATGTGATTTTCTTCAAAAGTGAATTTTTTCACTCCAATTGAATTGTATGCGAAGGATATCGACTCACAGAGCACAAAAATGTATTTTCTATAAGTTTTGGACTTGTAGTTTTGTTTTTAGAGAGTTTTGAATTTTGCAAGTTTTGGGGTGTTTAGAGGCTCCGTTAAGGAGATATGACGATTTAAACATTTTGAAATGTGATTTTCTTCAAACGTGAATTTTTTAACTCTAATTGAATTGTATGCGAAGGATATCGACTCACAGAGCACAAAAATGTATTTTCTATAAGTTTTGGACTTGTAGTTTTGTTTTTAGAGAGTTTTGAATTTTGCAAGTTTGGGGGTGTTTAGAGGCTCCGTTAAGGAGATATGACGATCTAAACATTTTGAAATGTGATTTTCTTCAAAAGTGAATTTTTTCTCTCCAAATGAATTGTATGCGAAGGATATCGACTCACAGAGCACAAAAATGTATTTTCTATAAGTTTTGGACTTGTAGTTTTGTTTTTAGAGAGTTTTGAATTTTGCAAGTTTGGGGGTGTTTAGAGGCTCCGTTAAGGAGATATGACGATTTAAACATTTTGAAATGTGATTTTCTTCAAAAGTGAATTTTTTCACTCCAAATGAATTGTAGGCGAAGGATATCGACTCACAGAGCACAAAAATGTATTTTCCATAAGTTTTGGACTTGTAGTTTTGTTTTTAGAGAGTTTTGAATTTTGCAAGTTTTGGGGTGTTTAGAGGCTCCGTTAAGGAGATATGACGATTTAAACATTTTGAAATGTGATTTTCTTCAAACGTGAATTTTTTAACTCTAATTGAATTGTATGCGAAGGATATCGACTCACAGAGCACAAAAATGTATTTTCTATAAGTTTTGGACTTGTAGTTTTGTTTTTAGAGAGTTTTGAATTTTGCATGTGATTTTCTTCAAAAGTGAATTTTTTCACTCCAATTGAATTGTATGCGAAGGATATCGACTCACAGAGCACAAAAATGTATTTTCTATAAGTTTTGGACTTGTAGTTTTGTTTTTAGAGAGTTTTGAATTTTGCAAGTTTTGGGGTGTTTAGAGGCTCCGTTAAGGAGATATGACGATTTAAACATTTTGAAATGTGATTTTCTTCAAAAGTGAATTTTTTCACTCCAAATGAATTGTAGGCGAAGGATATCGACTCACAGAGCACAAAAATGTATTTTCTATAAGTTTTGGACTTGTAGTTTTGTTTTTAGAGAGTTTTTAATTTTGCAAGTTTTGGGGTGTTTAGAGGTTCCGTTAAGGAGATATGACGATTTAAACATTTTGAAATGTGATTTTCTTCAATTGAATTGTTTGCGAAGGATATCGACTCACAGAGCACAAAAATGTATTTTCTATAAGTTTTGGACTTGTAGTTTTGTTTTTAGAGAGTTTTGAATTTTGCAAGTTTTGGGGTGTTTAGAGGCTCCGTTAAGGAGATATGACGATTTAAACATTTTGAAATGTGATTTTCTTCAAAAGTGAATTTTTTCACTCCAAATGAATTGTAGGCGAAGGATATCGACTCACAGAGCACAAAAATGTATTTTCTATAAGTTTTGGACTTGTAGTTTTGTTTTTAGAGAGTTTTGAATTTTGCAAGTTTTGGGGTGTTTAGAGGCTCCGTTAAGGAGATATGACGATTTAAACATTTTGAAATGTGATTTTCTTCAAACGTGAATTTTTTAACTCTAATTGAATTGTATGCGAAGGATATCGACTCACAGAGCACAAAAATGTATTTTCTATAAGTTTTGGACTTGTAGTTTTGTTTTTAGAGTTTTGAATTTTGCAAGTTTGGGGGTGTTTAGAGGCTCCGTTAAGGAGATATGACGATTTAAACATTTTGAAATGTGATTTTCTTCAAAAGTGAATTTTTTCACTCCAATTGAATTGTATGCGAAGGATATCGACTCACAGAGCACAAAAATGTATTTTCTATAAGTTTTGGACTTGTAGTTTTGTTTTTAGAGAGTTTTGAATTTTGCAAGTTTGGGGGTGTTTAGAGGTTCCGTTAAGGAGATATGACGATTTAAACATTTTGAAATGTGATTTTCTTCAATTGAATTGTTTGCGAAGGATATCGACTCACAGAGCACAAAAATGTATTTTCTATAAGTTTTGGACTTGTAGTTTTGTTTTTAGAGAGTTTTGAATTTTGCAAGTTTTGGGGTGTTTAGAGGCTCCGTTAAGGAGATATGACGATTTAAACATTTTGAAATGTGATTTTCTTCAAACGTGAATTTTTTCACTCCAATTGAATTGAATGCGAAGGATATCGACTCACAGAGCACAAAAATGTATTTTCTATAAGTTTTGGACTTGTAGTTTTGTTTTTAGAGAGTTTTGAATTTTGCAAGTTTGGGGGTGTTTAGAGGCTCCGTTAAGGAGATATGACGATTTAAACATTTTGAAATGTGATTTTCTTCAAACGTGAATTTTTTTTCACTCCAATTGAATTGAATGCGAAGGATATCGACTCACAGAGCACAAAAATATATTTTCTATAAGTTTTGGACTTGTAGTTTTGTTTTTAGAGAGTTTTGAATTTTGCAAGTTTGGGGTTGTTTAGAGGCTCCGTTAAGGAGATATGACGATTTAAACATTTTGAAATGTGATTTTCTTCAAAAGTGAATTTTTTCACTCCAATTGAATTGTATGCGAAGGATATCGACTCACAGAGCACAAAAATGTATTTTCTATAAGTTTTGGACTTGTAGTTTTGTTTTTAGAGAGTTTTGAATTTTGCAAGTTTGGGGTTGTTTAGAGGCTCCGTTAAGGAGATATGACGATTTAAACATTTTGAAATGTGATTTTCTTCAAAAGTGAATTTTTTTTCACTCCAATTGAATTGAATGCGAAGGATATCGACTCACAGAGCACAAAAATGTATTTTCTATAAGTTTTGGACTTGTAGTTTTGTTTTTAGAGAGTTTTGAATTTTGCAAGTTTGGGGGTGTTTAGAGGCTCCGTTAAGGAGATATGACGATTTAAACATTTTGAAATGTGATTTTCTTCAAACGTGAATTTTTTCACTCCAATTGAATTGAATGCGAAGGATATCGACTCACAGAGCACAAAAATGTATTTTCTATAAGTTTTGGACTTGTAGTTTTGTTTTTATAGAGTTTTGAATTTTGCAAGTTTGGGGGTGTTTAGAGGCTCCGTTAAGGAGATATGACGATTTAAACATTTTGAAATGTGATTTTCTTCAAAAGTGAATTTTTTTACTCCAATTGAATTGTATGCGAAGGATATCGACTCACAGAGCACAAAAATGTATTTTCTATAAGTTTTGGACTTGTAGTTTTGTTTTTAGAGAGTTTTGAATTTTGCAAGTTTGGGGTTGTTTAGAGGCTCCGTTAAGGAGATATGACGATTTAAACATTTTGAAATGTGATTTTCTTCAAAAGTGAATTTTTTCACTCCAATTGAATTGTATGCGAAGGATATCGACTCACAGAGCACAAAAATGTATTTTCTATAAGTTTTGGACTTGTAGTTTTGTTTTTAGAGAGTTTTGAATTTTGCAAGTTTGGGGGTGTTTAGAGGCTCCGTTAAGGAGATATGACGATTTAAACATTTTGAAATGTGATTTTCTTCAAACGTGAATTTTTTCACTCCAATTGAATTGAATGCGAAGGATATCGACTCACAGAGCACAAAAATGTATTTTCTATAAGTTTTGGACTTGTAGTTTTGTTTTTAGAGAGTTTTGAATTTTGCAAGTTTGGGGGTGTTTAGAGGCTCCGTTAAGGAGATATGACGATTTAAACATTTTGAAATGTGATTTTCTTCAAAAGTGAATTTTTTCACTCCAATTGAATTGTATCCGAAGGATATCGACTCACAGAGCACAAAAATGTATTTTCTATAAGTTTTGGACTTGTAGTTTTGTTTTTAGAGAGTTTTGAATTTTGCAAGTTTGGGGTTGTTTAGAGGCTCCGTTAAGGAGATATGACGATTTAAACATTTTGAAATGTGATTTTCTTCAAAAGTGAATTTTTTTTCACTCCAATTGAATTGAATGCGAAGGATATCGACTCACAGAGCACAAAAATGTATTTTCTATAAGTTTTGGACTTGTAGTTTTGTTTTTAGAGAGTTTTGAATTTTGCAAGTTTGGGGGTGTTTAGAGGCTCCGTTAAGGAGATATGACGATTTAAACATTTTGAAATGTGATTTTCTTCAAACGTGAATTTTTTCACTCCAATTGAATTGAATGCGAAGGATATCGACTCACAGAGCACAAAAATGTATTTTCTATAAGTTTTGGACTTGTAGTTTTGTTTTTAGAGAGTTTTGAATTTTGCAAGTTTGGGGGTGTTTAGAGGCTCCGTTAAGGAGATATGACGATCTAAACATTTTGAAATGTGATTTTCTTCAAAAGTGAATTTTTTCTCTCCAAATGAATTGTATGCGAAGGATATCGACTCACAGAGCACAAAAATGTATTTTCTATAAGTTTTGGACTTGTAGTTTTGTTTTTAGAGAGTTTTGAATTTTACAAGTTTGGGGGTGTTTAGAGGCTCCGTTAAGGAGATATGACGATTTAAACATTTTGAAATGTGATTTTCTTCAAAAGTGAATTTTTTTTCACTCCAATTGAATTGAATGCGAAGGATATCGACTCACAGAGCACAAAAATGTATTTTCTATAAGTTTTGGGCTTGTAGTTTTGTTTTTAGAGAGTTTTGAATTTTGCAAGTTTGGGGGTGTTTAGAGGCTCCGTTAAGGAGATATGACGAGTTAAACATTTTGAAATGTGATTTTCTTCAAACGTGAATTTTTTCACTCCAATTGAATTGAATGCGAAGGATATCGACTCACAGAGCACAAAAATTTATTTTCTATAAGTTTTGGACTTGTAGTTTTGTTTTTAGAGAGTTTTGAATTTTGCAAGTTTGGGGGTGTTTAGAGGCTCCGTTAAGGAGATATGACGATTTAAACATTTTGAAATGTGATTTTCTTCAAAAGTGAATTTTTTCACTCCAAATAAATTGTAGGCGAAGGATATCGACTCACAGAGCACAAAAATGTATTTTCTATAAGTTTTGGACTTGTAGTTTTGTTTTTAGAGTTTTGAATTTTGCAAGTTTGGGGGTGTTTAGAGGCTCCGTTAAGGAGATATGACGATTTAAACATTTTGAAATGTGATTTTCTTCAAAAGTGAATTTTTTCACTCCAATTGAATTGTATGCGAAGGATATCGACTCACAGAGCACAAAAATGTATTTTCTATAAGTTTTGAATTTTGCAAGTTTTGGGGTGTTTAGAGGCTCCGTTAAGGAGATATGACGATTTAAACATTTTGAAATGTGATTTTCTTCAAACGTGAAATTTTTTCACTCCAATTGAATTGAATGCGAAGGATATCGACTCACAGAGCACAAAAATATATTTTCTATAAGTTTTGGACTTGTAGTTTTGTTTTTAGAGAGTTTTGAATTTTGCAAGTTTGGGGGTGTTTAGAGGCTCCGTTAAGGAGATATGACGATTTAAACATTTTGAAATGTGATTTTCTTCAAAAGTGAATTTTTTCACTCCAATTGAATTGTATGCGAAGGATATCGACTCACAGAGCACAAAAATGTATTTTCTATAAGTTTTGGACTTGTAGTTTTGTTTTTAGAGAGTTTTGAATTTTGCAAGTTTGGGGGTGTTTAGAGGCTCCGTTAAGGTGATATGACGATTTAAACATTTTGAAATGTGATTTTCTTCAAAAGTGAATTTTTTCACTCCAATTGAATTGTATGCGAAGGATATCGACTCACAGAGCACAAAAATGTATTTTCTATAAGTTTTGGACTTGTAGTTTTGTTTTTAGAGAGTTTTGAATTTTGCAAGTTTGGGGGTGTTTAGAGGCTCCGTTAAACATGACGATCTAAACATTTTGAAATGTGATTTTCTTCAAAAGTGAATTTTTTCTCTCCAAATGAATTGTATGCGAAGGATATCGACTCACAGAGCACAAAAATGTATTTTCTATAAGTTTTGGACTTGTAGTTTTGTTTTTAGAGAGTTTTGAATTTTGCAAGTTTGGGGGTGTTTAGAGGCTCCGTTAAGGAGATATGACGATTTAAATATTTTGAAATGTGATTTTCTTCAAAAGTGAATTTGTTCACTCCAAATGAATTGTAGGCGAAGGATATCGACTCACAGAGCACAAAAATGTATTTTCTATAAGTTTTGGACTTGTAGTTTTGTTTTTAGAGAGTTTTGAATTTTGCAAGTTTTGGGGTGTTTAGAGGCTCCGTTAAGGAGATATGACGATTTAAACATTTTGAAATGTGATTTTCTTCAAACGTGAATTTTTTAACTCTAATTGAATTGTATGCGAAGGATATCGACTCACAGATCACAAAAATGTATTTTCTATAAGTTTTGGACTTGTAGTTTTGTTTTTAGAGAGTTTTGAATTTTGCATGTGATTTTCTTCAAAAGTGAATTTTTTCACTCCAATTGAATTGTATGCGAAGGATATCGACTCACAGAGCACAAAAATGTATTTTCTATAAGTTTTGGACTTGTAGTTTTGTTTTTAGAGAGTTTTGAATTTTGCAAGTTTGGGGGTGTATAGAGGTTCCGTTAAGGAGATATGACGATTTAAACATTTTGAAATATGATTTTCTTCAATTGAATTGTTTGCGAAGGATATCGACTCACAGAGCACAAAAATGTATTTTCTATAAGTTTTGGACTTGTAGTTTTGTTTTTAGAGAGTTTTGAATTTTGCAAGTTTGGGGGTGTATAGAGGTTCCGTTAAGGAGATATGACGATTTAAACATTTTGAAATATGATTTTCTTCAATTGAATTGTTTGCGAAGGATATCGACTCACAGAGCACAAAAATGTATTTTCTATAAGTTTTGGACTTGTAGTTTTGTTTTTAGAGAGTTTTGAATTTTGCAAGTTTTGGGGTGTTTAGAGGCTCCGTTAAGGAGATATGACGATTTAAACATTTTGAAATGTGATTTTCTTCAAACGTGAATTTTTTCACTCCAATTGAATTGAATGCGAAGGATATCGACTCACAGAGCACAAAAATGTATTTTCTATAAGTTTTGGACTTGTAGTTTTGTTTTTAGAGAGTTTTGAATTTTGCAAGTTTGGGGGTGTTTAGAGGCTCCGTTAAGGAGATATGACGATTTAAACATTTTGAAATGTGATTTTCTTCAAACGTGAATTTTTTTTCACTCCAATTGAATTGAATGCGAAGGATATCGACTCACAGAGCACAAAAATGTATTTTCTATAAGTTTTGGACTTGTAGTTTTGTTTTTAGAGAGTTTTGAATTTTGCAAGTTTGGGGGTGTTTAGAGGCTCCGTTAAGGAGATATGACGATTTAAACATTTTGAAATGTGATTTTCTTCAAAAGTGAATTTTTTTACTCCAATTGAATTGTATGCGAAGGATATCGACTCACAGAGCACAAAAATGTATTTTCTATAAGTTTTGGACTTGTAGTTTTGTTTTTAGAGAGTTTTGAATTTTGCAAGTTTGGGGTTGTTTAGAGGCTCCGTTAAAGAGATATGACGATTTAAACATTTTGAAATGTGATTTTCTTCAAAAGTGAATTTTTTCACTCCAATTGAATTGTATGCGAAGGATATCGACTCACAGAGCACAAAAATGTATTTTCTATAAGTTTTGGACTTGTAGTTTTGTTTTTAGAGAGTTTTGAATTTTGCAAGTTTGGGGTTGTTTAGAGGCTCCGTTAAGGAGATATGACGATTTAAACATTTTGAAATGTGATTTTCTTCAAAAGTGAATTTTTTTCACTCCAATTGAATTGTATGCGAAGGATATCGACTCACAGAGCACAAAAATGTATTTTCTATAAGTTTTGGACTTGTAGTTTTGTTTTTAGAGAGTTTTGAATTTTGCAAGTTTGGGGTTGTTTAGAGGCTCCGTTAAGGAGATATGACGATTTAAACATTTTGAAATGTGATTTTCTTCAAACGTGAATTTTTTCACTCCAATTAAATTGAATGCGAAGGATATCGACTCACAGAGCACAAAAATGTATTTTCTATAAGTTTTGGACTTGTAGTTTTGTTTTTAGAGAGTTTTGAATTTTGCATGTGATTTTCTTCAAAAGTGAATTTTTTCACTCCAATTGAATTGTATGCGAAGGATATCGACTCACAGAGCACAAAAATGTATTTTCTATAAGTTTTGGACTTGTAGTTTTGTTTTTAGAGTTTTGAATTTTGCAAGTTTGGGGGTGTTTAGAGGCTCCGTTAAGGAGATATGACGATTTAAACATTTTGAAATGTGATTTTCTTCAAAAGTGAATTTTTTTTCACTCCAATTGAATTGAATGCGAAGGATATCGACTCACAGAGCACAAAAATGTATTTTCTATAAGTTTTGGACTTGTAGTTTTGTTTTTAGAGAGTTTTGAATTTTGCAAGTTTGGGGGTGTTTAGAGGCTCCGTTAAGGAGATATGACGATTTAAACATTTTGAAATGTGATTTTCTTCAAACGTGAATTTTTTCTCTCCAAATGAATTGTATGCGAAGGATATCGACTCACAGAGCACAAAAATGTATTTTCTATAAGTTTTGGACTTGTAGTTTTGTTTTTAGAGAGTTTTGAATTTTGCAAGTTTGGGGGTGTTTAGAGGCTCCGTTAAGGAGATATGACGATTTAAACATTTTGAAATGTGATTTTCTTCAAAAGTGAATTTTTTCACTCCAAATAAATTGTAGGCGAAGGATATCGACTCACAGAGCACAAAAATGTATTTTCTATAAGTTTTGGACTTGTAGTTTTGTTTTTATAGAGTTTTGAATTTTGCAAGTTTGGGGGTGTTTAGAGGCTCCGTTAAGGAGATATGACGATTTAAACATTTTGAAATGTGATTTTCTTCAAAAGTGAATTTTTTTACTCCAATTGAATTGTATGCGAAGGATATCGACTCACAGAGCACAAAAATGTATTTTCTATAAGTTTTGGACTTGTAGTTTTGTTTTTAGAGAGTTTTGAATTTTGCAAGTTTGGGGTTGTTTAGAGGCTCCGTTAAGGAGATATGACGATTTAAACATTTTGAAATGTGATTTTCTTCAAAAGTGAATTTTTTCACTCCAATTGAATTGTATGCGAAGGATATCGACTCACAGAGCACAAAAATGTATTTTCTATAAGTTTTGGACTTGTAGTTTTGTTTTTAGAGAGTTTTGAATTTTGCAAGTTTGGGGTTGTTTAGAGGCTCCGTTAAGGAGATATGACGATTTAAACATTTTGAAATGTGATTTTCTTCAACAGTGAATTTTTTTCACTCCAATTGAATTGTATGCGAAGGATATCGACTCACAGAGCACAAAAATGTATTTTCTATAAGTTTTGGACTTGTAGTTTTGTTTTTAGAGAGTTTTGAATTTTGCAAGTTTGGGGTTGTTTAGAGGCTCCGTTAAGGAGATATGACGATTTAAACATTTTGAAATGTGATTTTCTTCAAAAGTGAATTTTTTTTCACTCCAATTGAATTGAATGCGAAGGATATCGACTCACAGAGCACAAAAATGTATTTTCTATAAGTTTTGGGCTTGTAGTTTTGTTTTTAGAGAGTTTTGAATTTTGCAAGTTTGGGGGTGTTTAGAGGCTCCGTTAAGGAGATATGACGATTTAAACATTTTGAAATGTGATTTTCTTCAAACGTGAATTTTTTCACTCCAATTGAATTGAATGCGAAGGATATCGACTCACAGAGCACAAAAATGTATTTTCTATAAGTTTTGGACTTGTAGTTTTGTTTTTAGAGAGTTTTGAATTTTGCATGTGATTTTCTTCAAAAGTGAATTTTTTCACTCCAATTGAATTGTATGCGAAGGATATCGACTCACAGAGCACAAAAATGTATTTTCTATAAGTTTTGGACTTGTAGTTTTGTTTTTAGAGTTTTGAATTTTGCAAGTTTGGGGGTGTTTAGAGGCTCCGTTAAGGAGATATGACGATTTAAACATTTTGAAATGTGATTTTCTTCAAAAGTGAATTTTTTTTCACTCCAATTGAATTGAATGCGAAGGATATCGACTCACAGAGCACAAAAATGTATTTTCTATAAGTTTTGGACTTGTAGTTTTGTTTTTAGAGAGTTTTGAATTTTGCAAGTTTGGGGGTGTTTAGAGGCTCCGTTAAGGAGATATGACGATTTAAACATTTTGAAATGTGATTTTCTTCAAACGTGAATTTTTTCTCTCCAAATGAATTGTATGCGAAGGATATCGACTCACAGAGCACAAAAATGTATTTTCTATAAGTTTTGGACTTGTAGTTTTGTTTTTAGAGAGTTTTGAATTTTGCAAGTTTGGGGGTGTTTAGAGGCTCCGTTAAGGAGATATGACGATTTAAACATTTTGAAATGTGATTTTCTTCAAAAGTGAATTTTTTCACTCCAAATAAATTGTAGGCGAAGGATATCGACTCACAGAGCACAAAAATGTATTTTCTATAAGTTTTGGACTTGTAGTTTTGTTTTTAGAGTTTTGAATTTTGCAAGTTTGGGGGTGTTTAGAGGCTCCGTTAAGGAGATATGACGATTTAAACATTTTGAAATGTGATTTTCTTCAAACGTGAAATTTTTTCACTCCAATTGAATTGAATGCGAAGGATATCGACTCACAGAGCACAAAAATATATTTTCTATAAGTTTTGGACTTGTAGTTTTGTTTTTAGAGAGTTTTGAATTTTACAAGTTTGGGGGTGTTTAGAGGCTCCGTTAAGGAGATATGACGATTTAAACATTTTGAAATGTGATTTTCTTCAAAAGTGAATTTTTTCACTCCAATTGAATTGTATGCGAAGGATATCGACTCACAGAGCACAAAAATGTATTTTCTATAAGTCTTGGACTTGTAGTTTTGTTTTTAGAGAGTTTTGAATTTTGCAAGTTTGGGGGTGTTTAGAGGCTCCGTTAAGGAGATATGACGATTTAAACATTTTGAAATGTGATTTTCTTCAAAAGTGAATTTTTTTCACTCCAAATGAATTGTAGGCGAAGGATATCGACAGAGCACAAAAATGTATTTTCTATAAGTTTTGGACTTGTAGTTTTGTTTTTAGAGAGTTTTGAATTTTGCAAGTTTGGGTGTGTGTAGAGGCTCCGTTAAGGAGATATGACGATTTAAACATTTTGAAATGTGATTTTCTTCAAAAGTGAATTTTTTCACTCCAATTGAATTGTATGCGAAGGATATCGACTCACAGAGCACAAAAATGTATTTTCTATAAGTTTTGGACTTGTAGTTTTGTTTTTAGAGAGTTTTGAATTTTGCAAGTTTGGGGGTGTTTAGAGGCTCCGTTAAGGAGATATGACGATCTAAACATTTTGAAATGTGATTTTCTTCAAAAGTGAATTTTTTCTCTCCAAATGAATTGTATGCGAAGGATATCGACTCACAGAGCACAAAAATGTATTTTCTATAAGTTTTGGACTTGTAGTTTTGTTTTTAGAGAGTTTTGAATTTTGCAAGTTTGGGGGTGTTTAGAGGCTCCGTTAAGGAGATATGACGATTTAAACATTTTGAAATGTGATTTTCTTCAAAAGTGAATTTTTTCACTCCAAATGAATTGTAGGCGAAGGATATCGACTCACAGAGCACAAAAATGTATTTTCCATAAGTTTTGGACTTGTAGTTTTGTTTTTAGAGAGTTTTGAATTTTGCAAGTTTTGGGGTGTTTAGAGGCTCCGTTAAGGAGATATGACGATTTAAACATTTTGAAATGTGATTTTCTTCAAACGTGAATTTTTTAACTCTAATTGAATTGTATGCGAAGGATATCGACTCACAGAGCACAAAAATGTATTTTCTATAAGTTTTGGACTTGTAGTTTTGTTTTTAGAGAGTTTTGAATTTTGCATGTGATTTTCTTCAAAAGTGAATTTTTTCACTCCAATTGAATTGTATGCGAAGGATATCGACTCACAGAGCACAAAAATGTATTTTCTATAAGTTTTGGACTTGTAGTTTTGTTTTTAGAGAGTTTTGAATTTTGCAAGTTTTGGGGTGTTTAGAGGCTCCGTTAAGGAGATATGACGATTTAAACATTTTGAAATGTGATTTTCTTCAAAAGTGAATTTTTTCACTCCAAATGAATTGTAGGCGAAGGATATCGACTCACAGAGCACAAAAATGTATTTTCTATAAGTTTTGGACTTGTAGTTTTGTTTTTAGAGAGTTTTGAATTTTGCAAGTTTTGGGGTGTTTAGAGGTTCCGTTAAGGAGATATGACGATTTAAACATTTTGAAATGTGATTTTCTTCAATTGAATTGTTTGCGAAGGATATCGACTCACAGAGCACAAAAATGTATTTTCTATAAGTTTTGGACTTGTAGTTTTGTTTTTAGAGAGTTTTGAATTTTGCAAGTTTTGGGGTGTTTAGAGGCTCCGTTAAGGAGATATGACGATTTAAACATTTTGAAATGTGATTTTCTTCAAAAGTGAATTTTTTCACTCCAAATGAATTGTAGGCGAAGGATATCGACTCACAGAGCACAAAAATGTATTTTCTATAAGTTTTGGACTTGTAGTTTTGTTTTTAGAGAGTTTTGAATTTTGCAAGTTTTGGGGTGTTTAGAGGCTCCGTTAAGGAGATATGACGATTTAAACATTTTGAAATGTGATTTTCTTCAAACGTGAATTTTTTAACTCTAATTGAATTGTATGCGAAGGATATCGACTCACAGAGCACAAAAATGTATTTTCTATAAGTTTTGGACTTGTAGTTTTGTTTTTAGAGAGTTTTGAATTTTGCAAGTTTGGGGGTGTTTAGAGGTTCCGTTAAGGAGATATGACGATTTAAACATTTTGAAATGTGATTTTCTTCAATTGAATTGTTTGCGAAGGATATCGACTCACAGAGCACAAAAATGTATTTTCTATAAGTTTTGGACTTGTAGTTTTGTTTTTAGAGAGTTTTGAATTTTGCAAGTTTTGGGGTGTTTAGAGGCTCCGTTAAGGAGATATGACGATTTAAACATTTTGAAATGTGATTTTCTTCAAACGTGAATTTTTTCACTCCAATTGAATTGAATGCGAAGGATATCGACTCACAGAGCACAAAAATGTATTTTCTATAAGTTTTGGACTTGTAGTTTTGTTTTTAGAGAGTTTTGAATTTTGCAAGTTTGGGGGTGTTTAGAGGCTCCGTTAAGGAGATATGACGATTTAAACATTTTGAAATGTGATTTTCTTCAAACGTGAATTTTTTTTCACTCCAATTGAATTGAATGCGAAGGATATCGACTCACAGAGCACAAAAATGTATTTTCTATAAGTTTTGGACTTGTAGTTTTGTTTTTAGAGAGTTTTGAATTTTGCAAGTTTGGGGTTGTTTAGAGGCTCCGTTAAGGAGATATGACGATTTAAACATTTTGAAATGTGATTTTCTTCAAAAGTGAATTTTTTCACTCCAATTGAATTGTATGCGAAGGATATCGACTCACAGAGCACAAAAATGTATTTTCTATAAGTTTTGGACTTGTAGTTTTGTTTTTAGAGAGTTTTGAATTTTGCAAGTTTGGGGTTGTTTAGAGGCTCCGTTAAGGAGATATGACGATTTAAACATTTTGAAATGTGATTTTCTTCAATTGAATTGTTTGCGAAGGATATCGACTCACAGAGCACAAAAATGTATTTTCTATAAGTTTTGGACTTGTAGTTTTGTTTTTAGAGAGTTTTGAATTTTGCAAGTTTTGGGGTGTTTAGAGGCTCCGTTAAGGAGATATGACGATTTAAACATTTTGAAATGTGATTTTCTTCAAACGTGAATTTTTTCACTCCAATTGAATTGAATGCGAAGGATATCGACTCACAGAGCACAAAAATGTATTTTCTATAAGTTTTGGACTTGTAGTTTTGTTTTTAGAGAGTTTTGAATTTTGCAAGTTTGGGGGTGTTTAGAGGCTCCGTTAAGGAGATATGACGATTTAAACATTTTGAAATGTGATTTTCTTCAAACGTGAATTTTTTTTCACTCCAATTGAATTGAATGCGAAGGATATCGACTCACAGAGCACAAAAATGTATTTTCTATAAGTTTTGGACTTGTAGTTTTGTTTTTAGAGAGTTTTGAATTTTGCAAGTTTGGGGTTGTTTAGAGGCTCCGTTAAGGAGATATGACGATTTAAACATTTTGAAATGTGATTTTCTTCAAAAGTGAATTTTTTCACTCCAATTGAATTGTATGCGAAGGATATCGACTCACAGAGCACAAAAATGTATTTTCTATAAGTTTTGGACTTGTAGTTTTGTTTTTAGAGAGTTTTGAATTTTGCAAGTTTGGGGTTGTTTAGAGGCTCCGTTAAGGAGATATGACGATTTAAACATTTTGAAATGTGATTTTCTTCAAAAGTGAATTTTTTTTCACTCCAATTGAATTGAATGCGAAGGATATCGACTCACAGAGCACAAAAATGTATTTTCTATAAGTTTTGGACTTGTAGTTTTGTTTTTAGAGAGTTTTGAATTTTGCAAGTTTGGGGTTGTTTAGAGGCTCCGTTAAGGAGATATGACGATTTAAACATTTTGAAATGTGATTTTCTTCAAAAGTGAATTTTTTTACTCCAATTGAATTGTAGGCGAAGGATATCGACTCACAGAGCACAAAAATGTATTTTCTATAAGTTTTGGACTTGTAGTTTTGTTTTTAGAGAGTTTTGAATTTTGCAAGTTTGGGGGTGTTTAGAGGCTCCGTTAAGGAGATATGACGATTTAAACATTTTGAAATGTGATTTTCTTCAAACGTGAATTTTTTCACTCCAATTGAATTGAATGCGAAGGATATCGACTCACAGAGCACAAAAATGTATTTTCTATAAGTTTTGGACTTGTAGTTTTGTTTTTAGAGAGTTTTGAATTTTGCAAGTTTGGGGGTGTTTAGAGGCTCCGTTAAGGAGATATGACGATTTAAACATTTTGAAATGTGATTTTCTTCAAAAGTGAATTTTTTCACTCCAATTGAATTGTATGCGAAGGATATCGACTCACAGAGCACAAAAATGTATTTTCTATAAGTTTTGGACTTGTAGTTTTGTTTTTAGAGAGTTTTGAATTTTGCAAGTTTGGGGTTGTTTAGAGGCTCCGTTAAGGAGATATGACGATTTAAACATTTTGAAATGTGATTTTCTTCAAAAGTGAATTTTTTCACTCCAATTGAATTGTATGCGAAGGATATCGACTCACAGAGCACAAAAATGTATTTTCTATAAGTTTTGGACTTGTAGTTTTGTTTTTAGAGAGTTTTGAATTTTGCAAGTTTGGGGTTGTTTAGAGGCTCCGTTAAGGAGATATGACGATTTAAACATTTTGAAATGTGATTTTCTTCAAAAGTGAATTTTTTTTCACTCCAATTGAATTGAATGCGAAGGATATCGACTCACAGAGCACAAAAATGTATTTTCTATAAGTTTTGGACTTGTAGTTTTGTTTTTAGAGTTTTGAATTTTGCAAGTTTGGGGGTGTTTAGAGGCTCCGTTAAGGAGATATGACGATTTAAACATTTTGAAATGTGATTTTCTTCAAACGTGAATTTTTTCACTCCAATTGAATTGAATGCGAAGGATATCGACTCACAGAGCACAAAAATGTATTTTCTATAAGTTTTGGACTTGTAGTTTTGTTTTTAGAGAGTTTTGAATTTTGCAAGTTTGGGGGTGTTTAGAGGCTCCGTTAAGGAGATATGACGATCTAAACATTTTGAAATGTGATTTTCTTCAAAAGTGAATTTTTTCTCTCCAAATGAATTGTATGCGAAGGATATCGACTCACAGAGCACAAAAATGTATTTTCTATAAGTTTTGGACTTGTAGTTTTGTTTTTAGAGAGTTTTGAATTTTACAAGTTTGGGGGTGTTTAGAGGCTCCGTTAAGGAGATATGACGATTTAAACATTTTGAAATGTGATTTTCTTCAAAAGTGAATTTTTTTTTCACTCCAATTGAATTGAATGCGAAGGATATCGACTCACAGAGCACAAAAATGTATTTTCTATAAGTTTTGGGCTTGTAGTTTTGTTTTTAGAGAGTTTTGAATTTTGCAAGTTTGGGGGTGTTTAGAGGCTCCGTTAAGGAGATATGACGATTTAAACATTTTGAAATGTGATTTTCTTCAAACGTGAATTTTTTCACTCCAATTGAATTGAATGCGAAGGATATCGACTCACAGAGCACAAAAATTTATTTTCTATAAGTTTTGGACTTGTAGTTTTGTTTTTAGAGAGTTTTGAATTTTGCATGTGATTTTCTTCAAAAGTGAATTTTTTCACTCCAATTGAATTGTATGCGAAGGATATCGACTAACAGAGCACAAAAATGTATTTTCTATAAGTTTTGGACTTGTAGTTTTGTTTTTAGAGTTTTGAATTTTGCAAGTTTGGGGGTGTTTAGAGGCTCCGTTAAGGAGATATGACGATTTAAACATTTTGAAATGTGATTTTCTTCAAAAGTGAATTTTTTTTCACTCCAATTGAATTGAATGCGAAGGATATCGACTCACAGAGCACAAAAATGTATTTTCTATAAGTTTTGGACTTGTAGTTTTGTTTTTAGAGAGTTTTGAATTTTGCAAGTTTGGGGGTGTTTAGAGGCTCCGTTAAGGAGATATGACGATTTAAACATTTTGAAATGTGATTTTCTTCAAACGTGAATTTTTTATCTCCAAATGAATTGTATGCGAAGGATATCGACTCACAGAGCACAAAAATGTATTTTCTATAAGTTTTGGACTTGTAGTTTTGTTTTTAGAGAGTTTTGAATTTTGCAAGTTTGGGGGTGTTTAGAGGCTCCGTTAAGGAGATATGACGATTTAAACATTTTGAAATGTGATTTTCTTCAAAAGTGAATTTTTTCACTCCAAATAAATTGTAGGCGAAGGATATCGACTCACAGAGCACAAAAATGTATTTTCTATAAGTTTTGGACTTGTAGTTTTGTTTTTAGAGTTTTGAATTTTGCAAGTTTGGGGGTGTTTAGAGGCTCCGTTAAGGAGATATGACGATTTAAACATTTTGAAATGTGATTTTCTTCAAACGTGAAATTTTTTCACTCCAATTGAATTGAATGCGAAGGATATCGACTCACAGAGCACAAAAATATATTTTCTATAAGTTTTGGACTTGTAGTTTTGTTTTAGAGAGTTTTGAATTTTACAAGTTTGGGGGTGTTTAGAGGCTCCGTTAAGGAGATATGACGATTTAAACATTTTGAAATGTGATTTTCTTCAAAAGTGAATTTTTTCACTCCAATTGAATTGTATGCGAAGGATATCGACTCACAGAGCACAAAAATGTATTTTCTATAAGTCTTGGACTTGTAGTTTTGTTTTTAGAGAGTTTTGAATTTTGCAAGTTTGGGGGTGTTTAGAGGCTCCGTTAAGGAGATATGACGATTTAAACATTTTGAAATGTGATTTTCTTCAAAAGTGAATTTTTTTCACTCCAAATGAATTGTAGGCGAAGGATATCGACTCACAGAGCACAAAAATGTATTTTCTATAAGTTTTGGACTTGTAGTTTTGTTTTTAGAGAGTTTTGAATTTTGCAAGTTTGGGTGTGTGTAGAGGCTCCGTTAAGGAGATATGACGATTTAAACATTTTGAAATGTGATTTTCTTCAAAAGTGAATTTTTTCTCTCCAAATGAATTGTATGCGAAGGATATCGACTCACAGAGCACAAAAATGTATTTTCTATAAGTTTTGGACTTGTAGTTTTGTTTTTAGAGAGTTTTGAATTTTGCATGTGATTTTCTTCAAAAGTGAATTTTTTCACTCCAATTGAATTGTATGCGAAGGATATCGACTCACAGAGCACAAAAATGTATTTTCTATAAGTTTTGGACTTGTAGTTTTGTTTTTAGAGAGTTTTGAATTTTGCAAGTTTTGGGGTGTTTAGAGGCTCCGTTAAGGAGATATGACGATTTAAACATTTTGAAATGTGATTTTCTTCAATTGAATTGTTTGCGAAGGATATCGACTCACAGAGCACAAAAATGTATTTTCTATAAGTTTTGGACTTGTAGTTTTGTTTTTAGAGAGTTTTGAATTTTGCAAGTTTTGGGGTGTTTAGAGGCTCCGTTAAGGAGATATGACGATTTAAACATTTTGAAATGTGATTTTCTTCAAAAGTGAATTTTTTCACTCCAAATGAATTGTAGGCGAAGGATATCGACTCACAGAGCACAAAAATGTATTTTCTATAAGTTTTGGACTTGTAGTTTTGTTTTTAGAGAGTTTTGAATTTTGCAAGTTTTGGGGTGTTTAGAGGCTCCGTTAAGGAGATATGACGATTTAAACATTTTGAAATGTGATTTTCTTCAAACGTGAATTTTTTAACTCTAATTGAATTGTATGCGAAGGATATCGACTCACAGAGCACAAAAATGTATTTTCTATAAGTTTTGGACTTGTAGTTTTGTTTTTAGAGTTTTGAATTTTGCAAGTTTGGGGGTGTTTAGAGGCTCCGTTAAGGAGATATGACGATTTAAACATTTTGAAATGTGATTTTCTTCAAAAGTGAATTTTTTCACTCCAATTGAATTGTATGCGAAGGATATCGACTCACAGAGCACAAAAATGTATTTTCTATAAGTTTTGGACTTGTAGTTTTGTTTTTAGAGAGTTTTGAATTTTGCAAGTTTTGGGGTGTTTAGAGGCTCCGTTAAGGAGATATGACGATTTAAACATTTTGAAATGTGATTTTCTTCAAAAGTGAATTTTTTCACTCCAAATGAATTGTAGGCGAAGGATATCGACTCACAGAGCACAAAAATGTATTTTCTATAAGTTTTGGACTTGTAGTTTTGTTTTTAGAGAGTTTTGAATTTTGCAAGTTTTGGGGTGTTTAGAGGTTCCGTTAAGGAGATATGACGATTTAAACATTTTGAAATGTGATTTTCTTCAATTGAATTGTTTGCGAAGGATATCGACTCACAGAGCACAAAAATGTATTTTCTATAAGTTTTGGACTTGTAGTTTTGTTTTTAGAGAGTTTTGAATTTTGCAAGTTTTGGGGTGTTTAGAGGCTCCGTTAAGGAGATATGACGATTTAAACATTTTGAAATGTGATTTTCTTCAAACGTGAATTTTTTCACTCCAATTGAATTGAATGCGAAGGATATCGACTCACAGAGCACAAAAATGTATTTTCTATAAGTTTTGGACTTGTAGTTTTGTTTTTAGAGAGTTTTGAATTTTGCAAGTTTGGGGGTGTTTAGAGGCTCCGTTAAGGAGATATGACGATTTAAACATTTTGAAATGTGATTTTCTTCAAACGTGAATTTTTTTTCACTCCAATTGAATTGAATGCGAAGGATATCGACTCACAGAGCACAAAAATGTATTTTCTATAAGTTTTGGACTTGTAGTTTTGTTTTTAGAGAGTTTTGAATTTTGCAAGTTTGGGGTTGTTTAGAGGCTCCGTTAAGGAGATATGACGATTTAAACATTTTGAAATGTGATTTTCTTCAAAAGTGAATTTTTTCACTCCAATTGAATTGTATGCGAAGGATATCGACTCACAGAGCACAAAAATGTATTTTCAATAAGTTTTGGACTTGTAGTTTTGTTTTTAGAGAGTTTTGAATTTTGCAAGTTTGGGGTTGTTTAGAGGCTCCGTTAAGGAGATATGACGATTTAAACATTTTGAAATGTGATTTTCTTCAAAAGTGAATTTTTTCACTCCAATTGAATTGTATGCGAAGGATATCGACTCACAGAGCACAAAAATGTATTTTCTATAAGTTTTGGACTTGTAGTTTTGTTTTTAGAGAGTTTTGAATTTTGCAAGTTTGGGGTTGTTTAGAGGCTCCGTTAAGGAGATATGACGATTTAAACATTTTGAAATGTGATTTTCTTCAAAAGTGAATTTTTTTTCACTCCAATTGAATTGAATGCGAAGGATATCGACTCACAGAGCACAAAAATGTATTTTCTATAAGTTTTGGACTTGTAGTTTTGTTTTTAGAGAGTTTTGAATTTTGCAAGTTTGGGGGTGTTTAGAGGCTCCGTTAAGGAGATATGACGATTTAAACATTTTGAAATGTGATTTTCTTCAAACGTGAATTTTTTCACTCCAATTGAATTGAATGCGAAGGATATCGACTCACAGAGCACAAAAATGTATTTTCTATAAGTTTTGGACTTGTAGTTTTGTTTTTATAGAGTTTTGAATTTTGCAAGTTTGGGGGTGTTTAGAGGCTCCGTTAAGGAGATATGACGATTTAAACATTTTGAAATGTGATTTTCTTCAAAAGTGAATTTTTTCACTCCAATTGAATTGTATGCGAAGGATATCGACTCACAGAGCACAAAAATGTATTTTCTATAAGTTTTGGACTTGTAGTTTTGTTTTTAGAGAGTTTTGAATTTTGCAAGTTTGGGGTTGTTTAGAGGCTCCGTTAAGGAGATATGACGATTTAAACATTTTGAAATGTGATTTTCTTCAAAAGTGAATTTTTTCACTCCAATTGAATTGTATGCGAAGGATATCGACTCACAGAGCACAAAAATGTATTTTCTATAAGTTTTGGACTTGTAGTTTTGTTTTTAGAGAGTTTTGAATTTTGCAAGTTTGGGGTTGTTTAGAGGCTCCGTTAAGGAGATATGACGATTTAAACATTTTGAAATGTGATTTTCTTCAAAAGTGAATTTTTTCACTCCAATTGAATTGTATGCGAAGGATATCGACTCACAGAGCACAAAAATGTATTTTCTATAAGTTTTGGACTTGTAGTTTTGTTTTTAGAGAGTTTTGAATTTTGCAAGTTTGGGGTTGTTTAGAGGCTCCGTTAAGGAGATATGACGATTTAAACATTTTGAAATGTGATTTTCTTCAAAAGTGAATTTTTTCACTCCAATTGAATTGTATGCGAAGGATATCGACTCACAGAGCACAAAAATGTATTTTCTATAAGTTTTGGACTTGTAGTTTTGTTTTTAGAGAGTTTTGAATTTTGCAAGTTTGGGGGTGTTTAGAGGCTCCGTTAAGGAGATATGACGATTTAAACATTTTGAAATGTGATTTTCTTCAAACGTGAATTTTTTCACTCCAATTGAATTGAATGCGAAGGATATCGACTCACAGAGCACAAAAATGTATTTTCTATAAGTTTTGGACTTGTAGTTTTGTTTTTAGAGAGTTTTGAATTTTGCAAGTTTGGGGGTGTTTAGAGGCTCCGTTATTCTAATTCCCATCTTAGAGATAATTCTGAATGGATGTGTAAAATTGAAACACATCCCTGCCCTATGGAGAGAAGTTAAAGTTGTATTCATACCCAAAGCAGGCAAATTCTCTCATGTCAATCCGAAAGACCTCCGACCTATCAGCCTATCATCATTCCTTCTTAAAACCTTAGAACGAATGATTGATATCCACTTGCGTAATGTCATAGATCCCAATCTTATATCTACAGCACAACACGCTTATTGTAAAGGGAAATCGGTTGAAACAGCACTACATACTGTAGTGCGCACTATTGAATATTCCCTCCATCATAAAGAGTTCACCTTAGTTGCATTTCTTGACATTGAAGGCGCGTTCAACAACGTCAGCAACATAGCAATCACAAATGCACTGAAGAACCTTAAAGTAGATAGCTCACTGAGCGAGCTAATAGACCTTATGCTGAAAAGCAGAATTATTAACTCAACTCTAGGAGATTTCTCAGCAAGAAGATCTGTTAGTAGAGGTACACCACAAGGAGGGGTACTCTCCCCACTCCTGTGGAACTTAGTGGTTAATGAACTACTAGTCGGTCTAGAAGTAGATGGATTCAAAGTGATTGCATACGCTGGCGACGTCGCGACGTCGCCATTGCCATATCAGGAAAACATCTCCATACTATAATAGAACTAATGCAAACTGCTCTAAATAAGCTACTAAAATGGGCAACAAACTGTGGATTGGGGGTAAATCCTCAAAAAACAGAACTTGTCCTCTTTACAAAGAAATATAAAATTCCACAACTAGACCCCCCCTCTATTAATGGTGTTCCACTTAATTTTGCCAGCGAAGCCAAATACCTGGGTCTTATTTTGGATAGCAAATTAAACTGGAAAACCAACATACAAGAAAGAATAAGAAAAGCCACAGTGGCACTCTTTTCTTGCAAAAAAGCTATAGGGAATAAATGGGGACTATCTCCTAAAATAACTCATTGGCTATACACTGCAGTCATCAGACCTATTCTCACTTACGGGGTAGCAGTTTGGTGGACTGCTCTGGAAAAAGTAACATATCGAGACAAGTTAAGCAAAGTCCAACGTTCAGCCTGCATGTGCATCAGCGGAGCTCTCCGTTCGACACCTTCCGCCGCTCTTGATATATTACTCAATCTTCCACCCATAGATATATTCAGCAAGCAGGTGGCCGCGAGCACTGCTATTCGACTCCAAGCCATCTCTCAATGGACCAATAACTCTATTGGCCACACAAATATTCTGAATTCATTCGGATCAATCCACAGTCACTCCGACTACACCACCCCACAATTGGTTTTCGGCAATAATTATGAAGTCACCATCCCAAATAGATCAGAATGGGACAATGCCGAGTTTCTAAGAGATGATTCAATTCATTTCTACACAGATGGTTCTAAAACCAATGACGGAGTGGGTGGCGGGGTTTACTCCGATAGACTTAATGTTAGTCTCTCCTTCCGTCTCCCTAATCACTGCAGCGTGTTCCAAGCGGAAATAATGGCGATTAAAGAAGTACTGACTTGGCTCAAAGAAAACGTGATATCTACATCGGATATCCGCATCTTCTCTGATAGCCAGGCCGCCCTTAAATCGTTAGCTTCGGTTTCCACAAACTCCGTTACTGCCCGCGACTGTCGATCATCTCTCATGGAGATGTCAGAACAGTTTAACATTCACCTTTTCTGGGTGCCGGGTCACAGAGATATTCTGGGAAACTGTGAAGCAGACGAACTCGCCAGAAATGGAACTCTAATACCAATTTTACCCAATAAGGCAAATATTGGTATACCAATCGCAACGTGCAAACTCATGCTGAAGCAAGAAGCTATAGAGGCAACAAACATACGATGGTCAAACATTATAACTTGCCAAACGACCAAGCAGATCTGGCCTAGGCTAGATCCAAAACGTTCAAAAAATTTGTTGTCTCTAAGCAGATTGCATATCAGCTCAGTAATAGGTGTCTTAACAGGACACTGTCTCATAGGTAGACACGCCATAAGACTTGGCGTAATCTCTAACGACTTCTGTAGAAGTTGCCTTGATGAGGAAGAAGAAGAAACAATCCAACATCTTCTCTGCTCATGTCCTGCCCTTTCCAGTAGACGTAAAAAATACCTGGAAAAATATTTCTTAGAAGATACCAGTGAACTAATCAATACTGACATCTTCAACCTTCACCGCTTTATTAAAAGCTCCAACTGGTTTAATTAGTGAGGAATTTCCTCACAAAATCATGGTATCACAACGGACCAATAAATGGTCTAAGTGTGTCAGTTGTTTTCCTGACAGCCATTTCTACCTAACCTAACCTAACCTAGAGGCTCCGTTAAGGAGATATGACGATTTAAACATTTTGAAATGTGATTTTCTTCAAAAGTGAATTTTTTCACTCCAATTGAATTGTATGCGAAGGATATCGACTCACAGAGCACAAAAATGTATTTTCTATAAATTTTGGACTTGTAGTTTTGTTTTTAGAGAGTTTTGAATTTTGCAAGTTTGGGGGTGTTTAGAGGCTCCGTTAAGGAGATATGACGATTTAAACATTTTGAAATGTGATTTTCTTCAAAATTGAATTTTTTTCACTCCAAATGAATTGTAGGCGAAGGATATCGACTCACAGAGCACAAAAATGTATTTTCTATAAGTTTTGGACTTGTAGTTTTGTTTTTAGAGAGTTTTGAATTTTGCAAGTTTGGGGGTGTGTAGAGGCTCCGTTATGGAGATATGACGATTTAAACATTTTGAAATGTGATTTTCTTCAAAAGTGAATTTTTTCACTCCAAATGAATTGTATGCGAAGGATATCGACTCACAGAGCACAAAAATGTATTTTCTATAAGTTTTGGACTTGTAGTTTTGTTTTTAGAGAGTTTTGAATTTTGCAAGTTTGGGGGTGTTTAGAGGCTCCGTTAAGGAGATATGACGATTTAAACATTTTGAAATGTGATTTTCTTCAAGAATTTTTTAACTCTAATTGAATTGTATGCGAAGGATATCGACTCACAGAGCACAAAAATGTATTTTCTATAAGTTTTGGACTTGTAGTTTTGTTTTTAGAGTTTTGAATTTTGCAAGTTTGGGGGTGTTTAGAGGCTCCGTTAAGGAGATATGACGATTTAAACATTTTGAAATGTGATTTTCTTCAAAAGTGAATTTTTTCACTCCAATTGAATTGTATGCGAAGGATATCGACTCACAGAGCACAAAAATGTATTTTCTATAAGTTTTGGACTTGTAGTTTTGTTTTTAGAGAGTTTTGAATTTTGCAAGTTTGGGGGTGTTTAGAGGTTCCGTTAAGGAGATATGACGATTTAAACATTTTGAAATGTGATTTTCTTCAATTGAATTGTTTGCGAAGGATATCGACTCACAGAGCACAAAAATGTATTTTCTATAAGTTTTGGACTTTTAGTTTTGTTTTTAGAGAGTTTTGAATTTTGCAAGTTTTGGGGTGTTTAGAGGCTCCGTTAAGGAGATATGACGATTTAAACATTTTGAAATGTGATTTTCTTCAAACGTGAATTTTTTCACTCCAATTGAATTGAATGCGAAGGATATCGACTCACAGAGCACAAAAATGTATTTTCTATAAGTTTTGGACTTGTAGTTTTGTTTTTAGAGAGTTTTGAATTTTGCAAGTTTGGGGGTGTTTAGAGGCTCTGTTAAGGAGATATGACGATTTAAACATTTTGAAATGTGATTTTCTTCAAAAGTGAATTTTTTCACTCCAATTGAATTGTATGCGAAGGATATCGACTCACAGAGCACAAAAATGTATTTTCTATAAGTTTTGGACTTGTAGTTTTGTTTTTAGAGAGTTTTGAATTTTGCAAGTTTGGGGGTGTTTAGAGGCTCCGTTAAGGAGATATGACGATTTAAACATTTTGAAATGTGATTTTCTTCAAAAGTGAATTTTTTCACTCCAAATGAATTGTATGCGAAGGATATCGACTCACAGAGCACACAAATGTATTTTCTATAAGTTTTGGACTTGTAGTTTTGTTTTTAGAGAGTTTTGAATTTTGCAAGTTTGGGGGTGTTTAGAGGCTCCGTTAAGGAGATATGACGATTTAAACATTTTGAAATGTGATTTTCTTCAAA
Source organism: Episyrphus balteatus (assembly GCF_945859705.1). NCBI lineage: Eukaryota > Metazoa > Arthropoda > Insecta > Diptera > Syrphidae > Episyrphus > Episyrphus balteatus. The sequence goes on along the minus strand of NC_079136.1, from coordinate 85,053,455 downwards.
AGTGAATTTTTTCACTCCAATTGAATTGTATGCGAAGGATATCGACTCACAGAGCACAAAAATGTATTTTCTATAAGTTTTGGACTTGTAGTTTTGTTTTTAGAGAGTTTTGAATTTTGCAAGTTTGGGGGTGTTTAGAGGTTCCGTTAAGGAGATATGACGATTTAAACATTTTGAAATGTGATTTTCTTCAATTGAATTGTTTGCGAAGGATATCGACTCACAGAGCACAAAAATGTATTTTCTATAAGTTTTGGACTTGTAGTTTTGTTTTTAGAGAGTTTTGAATTTTGCAAGTTTTGGGGTGTTTAGAGGCTCCGTTAAGGAGATATGACGATTTAAACATTTTGAAATGTGATTTTCTTCAAACGTGAATTTTTTCACTCCAATTGAATTGAATGCGAAGGATATCGACTCACAGAGCACAAAAATGTATTTTCTATAAGTTTTGGACTTGTAGTTTTGTTTTTAGAGAGTTTTGAATTTTGCAAGTTTGGGGGTGTTTAGAGGCTCCGTTAAGGAGATATGACGATTTAAACATTTTGAAATGTGATTTTCTTCAAAAGTGAATTTTTTCACTCCAATTGAATTGTATGCGAAGGATATCGACTCACAGAGCACAAAAATGTATTTTCTATAAGTTTTGGACTTGTAGTTTTGTTTTTAGAGAGTTTTGAATTTTGCAAGTTTGGGGGTGTTTAGAGGCTCCGTTAAGGAGATATGACGATTTAAACATTTTGAAATGTGATTTTCTTCAAAAGTGAATTTTTTCACTCCAAATGAATTGTATGCGAAGGATATCGACTCACAGAGCACAAAAATGTATTTTCTATAAGTTTTGGACTTGTAGTTTTGTTTTTAGAGAGTTTTGAATTTTGCAAGTTTGGGGGTGTTTAGAGGCTCCGTTAAGGAGATATGACGATTTAAACATTTTGAAATGTGATTTTCTTCAAAAGTGAATTTTTTCACTCCAATTGAATTGTATGCGAAGGATATCGACTCACAGAGCACAAAAATGTATTTTCTATAAGTTTTGGACTTGTAGTTTTGTTTTTAGAGAGTTTTGATATTTGCAAGTTTGGGGTTGTTTAGAGGCTCCGTTAAGGAGATATGACGATTTAAACATTTTGAAATGTGATTTTCTTCAAAAGTGAATTTTTTCACTCCAATTGAATTGTATGCGAAGGATATCGACTCACAGAGCACACAAATGTATTTTCTATAAGTTTTGGACTTGTAGTTTTGTTTTTAGAGAGTTTTGAATTTTGCAAGTTTGGGGGTGTTTAGAGGCTCCGTTAAGGAGATATGACGATTTAAACATTTTGAAATGTGATTTTCTTCAAAAGTGAATTTTTTCACTCCAATTGAATTGTATGCGAAGGATATCGACTCACAGAGCACACAAATGTATTTTCTATAAGTTTTGGACTTGTAGTTTTGTTTTTAGAGAGTTTTGAATTTTGCAAGTTTGGGGGTGTTTAGAGGCTCCGTTAAGGAGATATGACGATTTAAACATTTTGAAATGTGATTTTTTTCAAACGTGAATTTTTTCACTCCAATTGAATTGAATGCCAAGGATATCGACTCACAGAGCACAAAAATGTATTTTCTATAAGTTTTGGACTTGTAGTTTTGTTTTTAGAGAGTTTTGAATTTTGCAAGTTTGGGGGTGTTTAGAGGCTCCGTTAAGGAGATATGACGATTTAAACATTTTGAAATGTGATTTTCTTCAAAAGTGAATTTTTTCACTCCAATTGAATTGTATGCGAAGGATATCGACTCACAGAGCACAAAAATGTATTTTCTATAAGTTTTGGACTTCTAGTTTTGTTTTTAGAGAGTTTTGAATTTTGCAAGTTTTGGGGTGTTTAGAGGCTCCGTTAAGGAGATATGACGATTTAAACATTTTGAAATGTGATTTTCTTCAAACGTGAAATTTTTTCACTCCAATTGAATTGAATGCGAAGGATATCGACTCACAGAGCACAAAAATATATTTTCTATAAGTTTTGGACTTGTAGTTTTGTTTTTAGAGAGTTTTGAATTTTGCAAGTTTGGGGGTGTTTAGAGGCTCCGTTAAGGAGATATGACGATTTAAACATTTTGAAATGTGATTTTCTTCAAAAGTGAATTTTTTCACTCCAAATGAATTGTATGCGAAGGATATCGACTCACAGAGCACAAAAATGTATTTTCTATAAGTTTTGGACTTGTAGTTTTGTTTTAGAGAGTTTTGAATTTTGCAAGTTTGGGGGTGTTTAGAGGCTCCGTTAAGGAGATATGACGATTTAAACATTTTGAAATGTGATTTTCTTCAAAAGGTAATTTTTTTCACTCCAAATGAATTGTAGGCGAAGGATATCGACTCACAGAGCACAAAAATGTATTTTCTATAAGTTTTGGACTTGTAGTTTTGTTTTTAGAGAGTTTTGAATTTTGCAAGTTTGGGGGCGTGTAGAGGCTCCGTTAAGGAGATATGATGATTTAAACATTTTGAAATGTGATTTTCTTCAAAAGTGAATTTTTTCACTCCAATTGAATTGTATGCGAAGGATATCGACTCACAGAGCACAAAAATGTATTTTCTATAAGTTTTGGACTTGTAGTTTTGTTTTTAGAGAGTTTTGAATTTTGCAAGTTTGGGGGTGTTTAGAGGTTCCGTTAAGGAGATATGACGATTTAAACATTTTGAAATGTGATTTTCTTCAAAAGTGAATTTTTTCACTCCAATTGAATTGTATGCGAAGGATATCGACTCACAGAGCACAAAAATGTATTTTCTATAAGTTTTGGACTTGTAGTTTTGTTTTTAGAGAGTTTTGAATTTTGCAAGTTTGGGGGTGTTTAGAGGCTCCGTTAAGGAGATATGACGATTTAAACATTTTGAAATGTGATTTTCTTCAAACGTGAATTTTTTCACTCCAATTGAATTGAATGCGAAGGATATCGACTCACAGAGCACAAAAATGTATTTTCTATAAGTTTTGGACTTGTAGTTTTGTTTTTAGAGAGTTTTGAATTTTGCAAGTTTGGGGGTGTTTAGAGGCTCCGTTAAGGAGATATGACGATTTAAACATTTTGAAATGTGATTTTCTTCAAAAGTGAATTTTTTCACTCCAAATGAATTGTATGCGAAGGATATCGACTCACAGAGCACAAAAATGTATTTTCTATAAGTTTTGGACTTGTAGTTTTGTTTTTAGAGAGTTTTGAATTTTGCAAGTTTTGGGGTGTTTAGAGGCTCCGTTAAGGAGATATGACGATTTAAACATTTTGAAATGTGATTTTCTTCAAACGTGAAATTTTTTCACTCCAATTGAATTGAATGCGAAGGATATCGACTCACAGAGCACAAAAATGTATTTTCTATAAGTTTTGGACTTGTAGTTTTGTTTTTAGAGAGTTTTGAATTTTGCAAGTTTGGGGGTGTTTAGAGGCTCCGTTAAGGAGATATGACGATTTAAACATTTTGAAATGTGATTTTCTTCAAAAGTGAATTTTTTCACTCCAATTGAATTGTATGCGAAGGATATCGACTCACAGAGCACAAAAATGTATTTTCTATAAGTTTTGGACTTGTAGTTTTGTTTTTAGAGAGTTTTGAATTTTGTAAGTTTGGGGGTGTTTAGAGGCTCCGTTAAGGAGATATGACGATTTAAACATTTTGAAATGTGATTTTCTTCAAAAGTGAATTTTTTCACTCCAATTGAATTGAATGCGAAGGATATCGACTCACAGAGCACAAAAATATATTTTCTATAAGTTTTGGACTTGTAGTTTTGTTTTTAGAGAGTTTTGAATTTAGCAAGTTTGGGGGTGTGTAGAGGCTCCGTTATGGAGATATGACGATTTAAACATTTTGAATGTGATTTTCTTCAAAAGTGAATTTTTTCACTCCAAATGAATTGTATGCGAAGGATATCGACTCACAGAGCACAAAAATGTATTTTCTATAAGTTTTGGACTTGTAGTTTTGTTTTTAGAGAGTTTTGAATTTTGCAAGTTCTGGGGTGTTTAGAGGCTCCGTTAAGGAGATATGACGATTTAAACATTTTGAAATGTGATTTTCTTCAAAAGTGAATTTTTTCACTCCAATTGAATTGTATGCGAAGGATATCGACTCACAGAGCACAAAAATGTATTTTCTATAAGTTTTGGACTTGTAGTTTTGTTTTTAGAGAGTTTTGAATTTTGCAAGTTTGGGGGTGTTTAGAGGCTCCGTTAAGGAGATATGACGATTTAAACATTTTGAAATGTGATTTTCTTCAAACGTGAAATTTTTTCACTCCAATTGAATTGAATGCGAAGGATATCGACTCACAGAGCACAAAAATATATTTTCTATAAGTTTTGGACTTGTAGTTTTGTTTTTAGAGAGTTTTGAATTTTGCAAGTTTGGGGGTGTTTAGAGGCTCCGTTAAGGAGATATGACGATTTAAACATTTTGAAATGTGATTTTCTTCAAAAGTGAATTTTTTCACTCCAATTGAATTGTATGCGAAGGATATCGACTCACAGAGCACAAAAATGTATTTTCTATAAGTTTTGGACTTGTAGTTTTGTTTTTAGAGAGTTTTGAATTTTGCAAGTTTGGGGGTGTTTAGAGGCTCCGTTAAGGAGATATGACGATTTAAACATTTTGAAATGTGATTTTCTTCAAAAGTGAATTTTTTCACTCCAAATGAATTGTATGCGAAGGATATCGACTCACAGAGCACAAAAATGTATTTTCTATAAGTTTTGGACTTGTAGTTTTGTTTTAGAGAGTTTTGAATTTTGCAAGTTTGGGGGTGTTTAGAGGCTCCGTTAAGGAGATATGACGATTTAAACATTTTGAAATGTGATTTTCTTCAAAAGGTAATTTTTTTCACTCCAAATGAATTGTAGGCGAAGGATATCGACTCACAGAGCACAAAAATGTATTTTCTATAAGTTTTGGACTTGTAGTTTTGTTTTTAGAGAGTTTTGAATTTTGCAAGTTTGGGGGCGTGTAGAGGCTCCGTTAAGGAGATATGATGATTTAAACATTTTGAAATGTGATTTTCTTCAAAAGTGAATTTTTTCACTCCAATTGAATTGTATGCGAAGGATATCGACTCACAGAGCACAAAAATGTATTTTCTATAAGTTTTGGACTTGTAGTTTTGTTTTTAGAGAGTTTTGAATTTTGCAAGTTTGGGGGTGTTTAGAGGTTCCGTTAAGGAGATATGACGATTTAAACATTTTGAAATGTGATTTTCTTCAAAAGTGAATTTTTTCACTCCAATTGAATTGTATGCGAAGGATATCGACTCACAGAGCACAAAAATGTATTTTCTATAAGTTTTGGACTTGTAGTTTTGTTTTTAGAGAGTTTTGAATTTTGCAAGTTTGGGGGTGTTTAGAGGCTCCGTTAAGGAGATATGACGATTTAAACATTTTGAAATGTGATTTTCTTCAAACGTGAATTTTTTCACTCCAATTGAATTGAATGCGAAGGATATCGACTCACAGAGCACAAAAATGTATTTTCTATAAGTTTTGGACTTGTAGTTTTGTTTTTAGAGAGTTTTGAATTTTGCAAGTTTGGGGGTGTTTAGAGGCTCCGTTAAGGAGATATGACGATTTAAACATTTTGAAATGTGATTTTCTTCAAAAGTGAATTTTTTCACTCCAATTGAATTGTATGCGAAGGATATCGACTCACAGAGCACAAAAATGTATTTTCTATAAGTTTTGGACTTGTAGTTTTGTTTTTAGAGAGTTTTGAATTTTGCAAGTTTTGGGGTGTTTAGAGGCTCCGTTAAGGAGATATGACGATTTAAACATTTTGAAATGTGATTTTCTTCAAACGTGAAATTTTTTCACTCCAATTGAATTGAATGCGAAGGATATCGACTCACAGAGCACAAAAATGTATTTTCTATAAGTTTTGGACTTGTAGTTTTGTTTTAAGAGAGTTTTGAATTTTGCAAGTTTGGGGGTGTTTAGAGGCTCCGTTAAGGAGATATGACGATTTAAACATTTTGAAATGTGATTTTCTTCAAAAGTGAATTTTTTCACTCCAATTGAATTGTATGCGAAGGATATCGACTCACAGAGCACAAAAATGTATTTTCTATAAGTTTTGGACTTGTAGTTTTGTTTTTAGAGAGTTTTGAATTTTGCAAGTTTGGGGGTGTTTAGAGGCTCCGTTAAGGAGATATGACGATTTAAACATTTTGAAATGTGATTTTCTTCAAAAGTGAATTTTTTCACTCCAATTGAATTGAATGCGAAGGATATCGACTCACAGAGCACAAAAATATATTTTCTATAAGTTTTGGACTTGTAGTTTTGTTTTTAGAGAGTTTTGAATTTAGCAAGTTTGGGGGTGTGTAGAGGCTCCGTTATGGAGATATGACGATTTAAACATTTTGAATGTGATTTTCTTCAAAAGTGAATTTTTTCACTCCAAATGAATTGTATGCGAAGGATATCGACTCACAGAGCACAAAAATGTATTTTCTATAAGTTTTGGACTTGTAGTTTTGTTTTTAGAGAGTTTTGAATTTTGCAAGTTCTGGGGTGTTTAGAGGCTCCGTTAAGGAGATATGACGATTTAAACATTTTGAAATGTGATTTTCTTCAAACGTGAAATTTTTTCACTCCAATTGAATTGAATGCGAAGGATATCGACTCACAGAGCACAAAAATGTATTTTCTATAAGTTTTGGACTTGTAGTTTTGTTTTTAGAGAGTTTTGAATTTTGCAAGTTTGGGGGTGTTTAGAGGCTCCGTTAAGGAGATATGACGATTTAAACATTTTGAAATGTGATTTTCTTCAAAAGTGAATTTTTTCACTCCAATTGAATTGTATGCGAAGGATATCGACTCACAGAGCACAAAAATGTATTTTCTATAAGTTTTGGACTTGTAGTTTTGTTTTTAGAGAGTTTTGAATTTTGCAAGTTTGGGGGTGTTTAGAGGCTCCGTTAAGGAGATATGACGATTTAAACATTTTGAAATGTGATTTTCTTCAAACGTGAATTTTTTCACTCCAATTGAATTGAATGCGAAGGATATCGACTCACAGAGCACAAAAATGTATTTTCTATAAGTTTTGGACTTGTAGTTTTGTTTTTAGAGAGTTTTGAATTTTGCAAGTTTGGGGGTGTTTAGAGGCTCCGTTAAGGAGATATGACGATTTAAACATTTTGAAATGTGATTTTCTTCAAAAGTGAATTTTTTCACTCCAATTGAATTGTATGCGAAGGATATCGACTCACAGAGCACAAAAATGTATTTTCTATAAGTTTTGGACTTGTAGTTTTGTTTTTAGAGAGTTTTGAATTTTGCAAGTTTGGGGGTGTTTAGAGGCTCCGTTAAGGAGATATGACGATTTAAACATTTTGAAATGTGATTTTCTTCAAAAGTGAATTTTTTCACTCCAATTGAATTGAATGCGAAGGATATCGACTCACAGAGCACAAAAATATATTTTCTATAAGTTTTGGACTTGTAGTTTTGTTTTTAGAGAGTTTTGAATTTAGCAAGTTTGGGGGTGTGTAGAGGCTCCGTTATGGAGATATGACGATTTAAACATTTTGAATGTGATTTTCTTCAAAAGTGAATTTTTTCACTCCAAATGAATTGTATGCGAAGGATATCGACCCACAGAGCACAAAAATGTATTTTCTATAAGTTTTGGACTTGTAGTTTTGTTTTTAGAGAGTTTTGAATTTTGCAAGTTTCGGGGTGTTTAGAGGCTCCGTTAAGGAGATATGACGATTTAAACATTTTGAAATGTGATTTTCTTCAAAAGTGAATTTTTTAACTCTAATTGAATTGTATGCGAAGGATATCGACTTACAGAGCACAAAAATGTATTTTCTATAAGTTTTTGACTTGTAGTTTTGTTTTTAGAGAGTTTTGAATTTTGCAAGTTTGGGGGTGTTTAGAGGCTCTGTTAAGGAGATATGACGATTTAAACATTTTGAAATGTGATTTTCTTCAAAAGTGAATTTTTTCACTCCAATTGAATTGTATGCGAAGGATATCGACTCACAAAGCACAAAAATGTATTTTCTATAAGTTTTGGACTTGTAGTTTTGTTTTTAGAGTTTTGAATTTTGCAAGTTTGGGGGTGTTTAGAGGCTCCGTTAAGGAGATATGACGATTTAAACATTTTGAAATGTGATTTTCTTCAAAAGTGAATTTTTTCACTCCAATTGAATTGTATGCGAAGTATATCGACTCACAAAGCACAAAAATGTATTTTCTATAAGTTTTGGACTTGTAGTTTTGTTTTTAGAGTTTTGAATTTTGCAAGTTTGGGGGTGTTTAGAGGCTCCGTTAAGGAGATATGACGATTTAAACATTTTGAAATGTGATTTTCTTCAAAAGTGAATTTTTTCACTCCAATTGAATTGTATGCGAAGGATATCGACTCACAGAGTACAAAAATGTATTTTCTATAAGTTTTGGACTTGTAGTTTTGTTTTTAGAGAGTTTTGAATTTTGCAAGTTTGGGGGTGTTTAGAGGTTCCGTTAAGGAGATATGACGATTTAAACATTTTGAAATGTGATTTTCTTCAATTGAATTGTTTACGAAGGATATCGACTCACAGAGCACAAAAATGTATTTTCTATAAGTTTTGGACTTGTAGTTTTGTTTTTAGAGAGTTTTGAATTTTGCAAGTTTTGGGGTGTTTAGAGGCTCCGTTAAGGAGATATGACGATTTAAACATTTTGAAATGTGATTTTCTTCAAACGTGAATTTTTTCACTCCAATTGAATTGAATGCGAAGGATATCGACTCACAGAGCACAAAAATGTATTTTCTATAAGTTTTGGACTTGTAGTTTTGTTTTTAGAGAGTTTTGAATTTTGCAAGTTTGGGGGTGTTTAGAGGCTCCGTTAAGGAGATATGACGATTTAAACATTTTGAAATGTGATTTTCTTCAAAAGTGAATTTTTTCACTCCAATTGAATTGTATGCGAAGGATATCGACTCACAAAGCACAAAAATGTATTTTCTATAAGTTTTGGACTTGTAGTTTTGTTTTTAGAGTTTTGAATTTTGCAAGTTTGGGGGTGTTTAGAGGCTCCGTTAAGGAGATATGACGATTTAAACATTTTGAAATGTGATTTTCTTCAAAAGTGAATTTTTTCACTCCAATTGAATTGTATGCGAAGGATATCGACTCACAGAGTACAAAAATGTATTTTCTATAAGTTTTGGACTTGTAGTTTTGTTTTTAGAGAGTTTTGAATTTTGCAAGTTTGGGGGTGTTTAGAGGTTCCGTTAAGGAGATATGACGATTTAAACATTTTGAAATGTGATTTTCTTCAATTGAATTGTTTACGAAGGATATCGACTCACAGAGCACAAAAATGTATTTTCTATAAGTTTTGGACTTGTAGTTTTGTTTTTAGAGAGTTTTGAATTTTGCAAGTTTTGGGGTGTTTAGAGGCTCCGTTAAAGAGATATGACGATTTAAACATTTTGAAATGTGATTTTCTTCAAACGTGAATTTTTTCACTCCAATTGAATTGAATGCGAAGGATATCGACTCACAGAGCACAAAAATGTATTTTCTATAAGTTTTGGACTTGTAGTTTTGTTTTTAGAGAGTTTTGAATTTTGCAAGTTTGGGGGTGTTTAGAGGCTCCGTTAAGGAGATATGACGATTTAAACATTTTGAAATGTGATTTTCTTCAAAAGTGAATTTTTTCACTCCAATTGAATTGTATGCGAAGGATATCGACTCACAGAGCACAAAAATGTATTTTCTATAAGTTTTGGACTTGTAGTTTTGTTTTTAGAGAGTTTTGAATTTTGCAAGTTTGGGGGTGTTTAGAGGCTCCGTTAAGGAGATATGACGATTTAAACATTTTGAAATGTGATTTTCTTCAAAAGTGAATTTTTTCACTCCAAATGAATTGTATGCGAAGGATATCGACTCACAGAGCACACAAATGTATTTTCTATAAGTTTTGGACTTGTAGTTTTGTTATTAGAGAGTTTTGAATTTTGCAAGTTTGGGGGTGTTTAGAGGCTCCGTTAAGGAGATATGACGATTTAAACATTTTGAAATGTGATTTTCTTCAAAAGTGAATTTTTTCACTCCAATTGAATTGTATGCGAAGGATATCGACTCACAGAGCACAAAAATGTATTTTCTATAAGTTTTGGACTTGTAGTTTTGTTTTTAGAGAGTTTTGAATTTTGCAAGTTTGGGGTTGTTTAGAGGCTCCGTTAAGGAGATATGACGATTTAAACATTTTGAAATGTGATTTTCTTCAAAAGTGAATTTTTTCACTCCAATTGAATTGTATGCGAAGGATATCGACTCACAGAGCACACAAATGTATTTTCTATAAGTTTTGGACTTGTAGTTTTGTTTTTAGAGAGTTTTGAATTTTGCAAGTTTGGGGGTGTTTAGAGGCTCCGTTAAGGAGATATGACGATTTAAACATTTTGAAATGTGATTTTCTTCAAAAGTGAATTTTTTCACTCCAATTGAATTGTATGCGAAGGATATCGACTCACAGAGCACAAAAATGTATTTTCTATAAGTTTTGGACTTGTAGTTTTGTTTTTAGAGAGTTTTGAATTTTGCAAGTTTGGGGTTGTTTAGAGGCTCCGTTAAGGAGATATGACGATTTAAACATTTTGAAATGTGATTTTCTTCAAAAGTGAATTTTTTCACTCCAATTGAATTGTATGCGAAGGATATCGACTCACAGAGCACAAAAATGTATTTTCTATAAGTTTTGGACTTGTAGTTTTGTTTTTAGAGAGTTTTGAATTTTGCAAGTTTGGGGGTGTTTAGAGGCTCCGTTAAGGAGATATGACGATTTAAACATTTTGAAATGTGATTTTCTTCAAACGTGAATTTTTTCACTCCAATTGAATTGAATGCGAAGGATATCGACTCACAGAGCACAAAAATGTATTTTCTATAAGTTTTGGACTTGTAGTTTTGTTTTTAGAGAGTTTTGAATTTTGCAAGTTTGGGGGTGTTTAGAGGCTCCGTTAAGGAGATATGACGATTTAAACATTTTGAAATGTGATTTTCTTCAAAAGTGAATTTTTTCACTCCAATTGAATTGTATGCGAAGGATATCGACTCACAGAGCACAAAAATGTATTTTCTATAAGTTTTGGACTTGTAGTTTTGTTTTTAGAGAGTTTTGAATTTTGCAAGTTTTGGGGTGTTTAGAGGCTCCGTTAAGGAGATATGACGATTTAAACATTTTGAAATGTGATTTTCTTCAAACGTGAAATTTTTTCACTCCAACTGAATTGAATGCGAAGGATATCGACTCACAGAGCACAAAAATATATTTTCTATAAGTTTTGGACTTGTAGTTTTGTTTTTAGAGAGTTTTGAATTTTGCAAGTTTGGGGGTGTTTAGAGGCTCCGTTAAGGAGATATGACGATTTAAACATTTTGAAATGTGATTTTCTTCAAAAGTGAATTTTTTCACTCCAATTGAATTGTATGCGAAGGATATCGACTCACAGAGCACAAAAATGTATTTTCTATAAGTTTTGGACTTGTAGTTTTGTTTTTAGAGAGTTTTGAATTTTGCAAGTTTGGGGGTGTTTAGAGGCTCCGTTAAGGAGATATGACGATTTAAACATTTTGAAATGTGATTTTCTTCAAAAGTGAATTTTTTCACTCCAAATGAATTGTATGCGAAGGATATCGACTCACAGAGCACAAAAATGTATTTTCTATAAGTTTTGGACTTGTAGTTTTGTTTTTAGAGAGTTTTGAATTTTGCAAGTTTCGGGGTGTTTAGAGGCTCCGTTAAGGAGATATGACGATTTAAACATTTTGAAATGTGATTTTCTTCAAAAGTGAATTTTTTCACTCCAATTGAATTGTATGCGAAGGATATCGACTCACAGAGCACAAAAATGTATTTTCTATAAGTTTTGGACTTGTAGTTTTGTTTTTAGAGAGTTTTGAATTTTGCAAGTTTGGGGGTGTTTAGAGGCTCCGTTAAGGAGATATGACGATTTAAACATTTTGAAATGTGATTTTCTTCAAAAGTGAATTTTTTCACTCCAATTGAATTGTATGCGAAGGATATCGACTCACAGAGCACAAAAATGTATTTTCTATAAGTTTTGGACTTGTAGTTTTGTTTTTAGAGAGTTTTGAATTTTGCAAGTTTGGGGGTGTTTAGAGGCTCCGTTAAGGAGATATGACGATTTAAACATTTTGAAATTTGATTTTCTTCAAAAGTGAATTTTTTCACTCCAAATGAATTGTATGCGAAGGATATCGACTCACAGAGCACAAAAATGTATTTTCTATAAGTTTTGGACTTGTAGTTTTGTTTTTAGAGAGTTTTGAATTTTGCAAGTTTGGGGGTGTTTAGAGGCTCCGTTAAGGAGATATGACGATTTAAACATTTTGAAATGTGATTTTCTTCAAAAGTGAATTTTTTCACTCCAATTGAATTGTATGCGAAGGATATCGACTCACAGAGCACAAAAATGTATTTTCTATAAGTTTTGGACTTGTAGTTTTGTTTTTAGAGAGTTTTGAATTTTGCAAGTTTGGGGGTGTTTAGAGGCTCCGTTAAGGAGATATGACGATTTAAACATTATGAAATGTGATTTTCTTCAAACGTTAATTTTTTCACTCCAATTGAATTGAATGCGAAGGATATCGACTCACAGAGCACAAAAATGTATTTTCTATAAGTTTTGGACTTGTAGTTTTGTTTTTAGAGAGTTTTGAATTTTGCAAGTTTGGGGGTGTTTAGAGGCTCCGTTAAGGAGATATGACGATTTAAACATTTTGAAATGTGATTTTCTTCAAAAGTGAATTTTTTCACTCCAATTGAATTGAATGCGAAGGATATCGACTCACAGAGCACAAAAATGTATTTTCTATAAGTTTTGGACTTGTAGTTTTGTTTTTAGAGAGTTTTGAATTTTGCAAGTTTGGGGGTGTTTAGAGGCTCCGTTAAGGAGATATGACGATTTAAACATTTTGAAATGTGATTTTCTTCAAAAGTGAATTTTTTCACTCCAAATGAATTGTATGCGAAGGATATCGACTCACAGAGCACAAAAATGTATTTTCTATAAGTTTTGGACTTGTAGTTTTGTTTTTAGAGAGTTTTGAATTTTGCAAGTTTGGGGGTGTTTAGAGGCTCCGTTAAGGAGATATGACGATTTAAACATTTTGAAATGTGATTTTCTTCAAAAGTGAATTTTTTCACTCCAATTGAATTGTATGCGAAGGATATCGACTCACAGAGTACAAAAATGTATTTTCTATAAGTTTTGGACTTGTAGTTTTGTTTTTAGAGAGTTTTGAATTTTGCAAGTTTGGGGGTGTTTAGAGGTTCCGTTAAGGAGATATGACGATTTAAACATTTTGAAATGTGATTTTCTTCAATTGAATTGTTTACGAAGGATATCGACTCACAGAGCACAAAAATGTATTTTCTATAAGTTTTGGACTTGTAGTTTTGTTTTTAGAGAGTTTTGAATTTTGCAAGTTTGGGGGTGTTTAGAGGCTCCGTTAAGGAGATATGACGATTTAAACATTTTGAAATGTGATTTTCTTCAAAAGTGAATTTTTTCACTCCAAATGAATTGTATGCGAAGGATATCGACTCACAGAGCACAAAAATGTATTTTCTATAAGTTTTGGACTTGTAGTTTTGTTTTTAGAGAGTTTTGAATTTTGCAAGTTTGGGGGTGTTTAGAGGCTCCGTTAAGGAGATATGACGATTTAAACATTTTGAAATGTGATTTTCTTCAAAAGTGAATTTTTTCACTCCAATTGAATTGTATGCGAAGGATATCGACTCACAGAGCACAAAAATGTATTTTCTATAAGTTTTGGACTTGTAGTTTTGTTTTTAGAGAGTTTTGAATTTTGCAAGTTTGGGGGTGTTTAGAGGCTCCGTTAAGGAGATATGACGATTTAAACATTTTGAAATGTGATTTTCTTCAAAAGTGAATTTTTTCACTCCAAATGAATTGTATGCGAAGGATATCGACTCACAGAGCACACAAATGTATTTTCTATAAGTTTTGGACTTGTAGTTTTGTTTTTAGAGAGTTTTGAATTTTGCAAGTTTGGGGGTGTTTAGAGGCTCCGTTAAGGAGATATGACGATTTAAACATTTTGAAATGTGATTTTCTTCAAAAGTGAATTTTTTCACTCCAATTGAATTGTATGCGAAGGATATCGACTCACAGAGCACAAAAATGTATTTTCTATAAGTTTTGGACTTGTAGTTTTGTTTTTAGAGAGTTTTGAATTTTGCAAGTTTGGGGTTGTTTAGAGGCTCCGTTAAGGAGATATGACGATTTAAACATTTTGAAATGTGATTTTCTTCAAAAGTGAATTTTTTCACTCCAATTGAATTGTATGCGAAGGATATCGACTCACAGAGCACACAAATGTATTTTCTATAAGTTTTGGACTTGTAGTTTTGTTTTTAGAGAGTTTTGAATTTTGCAAGTTTGGGGGTGTGTAGAGGCTCCGTTAAGGAGATATGACGATTTAAACATTTTGAAATGTGATTTTCTTCAAAAGTGAATTTTTTCACTCCAATTGAATTGTATGCGAAGGATATCGACTCACAGAGCACAAAAATGTATTTTCTATAAGTTTTGGACTTGTAGTTTTGTTTTTAGAGAGTTTTGAATTTTGCAAGTTTGGGGTTGTTTAGAGGCTCCGTTAAGGAGATATGACGATTTAAACATTTTGAAATGTGATTTTCTTCAAAAGTGAATTTTTTCACTCCAATTGAATTGTATGCGAAGGATATCGACTCACAGAGCACAAAAATGTATTTTCTATAAGTTTTGGACTTGTAGTTTTGTTTTTAGAGAGTTTTGAATTTTGCAAGTTTGGGGGTGTTTAGAGGCTCCGTTAAGGAGATATGACGATTTAAACATTTTGAAATGTGATTTTCTTCAAACGTGAATTTTTTCACTCCAATTGAATTGAATGCGAAGGATATCGACTCACAGAGCACAAAAATGTATTTTCTATAAGTTTTGGACTTGTAGTTTTGTTTTTAGAGAGTTTTGAATTTTGCAAGTTTGGGGGTGTTTAGAGGCTCCGTTAAGGAGATATGACGATTTAAACATTTTGAAATGTGATTTTCTTCAAAAGTGAATTTTTTCACTCCAATTGAATTGTATGCGAAGGATATCGACTCACAGAGCACAAAAATGTATTTTCTATAAGTTTTGGACTTGTAGTTTTGTTTTTAGAGAGTTTTGAATTTTGCAAGTTTTGGGGTGTTTAGAGGCTCCGTTAAGGAGATATGACGATTTAAACATTTTGAAATGTGATTTTCTTCAAACGTGAAATTTTTTCACTCCAATTGAATTGAATGCGAAGGATATCGACTCACAGAGCACAAAAATATATTTTCTATAAGTTTTGGACTTGTAGTTTTGTTTTTAGAGAGTTTTGAATTTTGCAAGTTTGGGGGTGTTTAGAGGCTCCGTTAAGGAGATATGACGATTTAAACATTTTGAAATGTGATTTTCTTCAAAAGTGAATTTTTTCACTCCAATTGAATTGTATGCGAAGGATATCGACTCACAGAGCACAAAAATGTATTTTCTATAAGTTTTGGACTTGTAGTTTTGTTTTTAGAGAGTTTTGAATTTTGCAAGTTTGGGGGTGTTTAGAGGCTCCGTTAAGGAGATATGACGATTTAAACATTTTGAAATGTGATTTTCTTCAAAAGTGAATTTTTTCACTCCAAATGAATTGTATGCGAAGGATATCGACTCACAGAGCACAAAAATGTATTTTCTATAAGTTTTGGACTTGTAGTTTTGTTTTTAGAGAGTTTTGAATTTTGCAAGTTTCGGGGTGTTTAGAGGCTCCGTTAAGGAGATATGACGATTTAAACATTTTGAAATGTGATTTTCTTCAAAAGTGAATTTTTTCACTCCAATTGAATTGTATGCGAAGGATATCGACTCACAGAGCACAAAAATGTATTTTCTATAAGTTTTGGACTTGTAGTTTTGTTTTTAGAGAGTTTTGAATTTTGCAAGTTTGGGGGTGTTTAGAGGCTCCGTTAAGGAGATATGACGATTTAAACATTTTGAAATGTGATTTTCTTCAAAAGTGAATTTTTTCACTCCAATTGAATTGTATGCGAAGGATATCGACTCACAGAGCACAAAAATGTATTTTCTATAAGTTTTGGACTTGTAGTTTTGTTTTTAGAGAGTTTTGAATTTTGCAAGTTTGGGGGTGTTTAGAGGCTCCGTTAAGGAGATATGACGATTTAAACATTTTGAAATGTCATTTTCTTCAAAAGTGAATTTTTTCACTCCAAATGAATTGTATGCGAAGGATATCGACTCACAGAGCACAAAAATGTATTTTCTATAAGTTTTGGACTTGTAGTTTTGTTTTTAGAGAGTTTTGAATTTTGCAAGTTTGGGGGTGTTTAGAGGCTCCGTTAAGGAGATATGACGATTTAAACATTTTGAAATGTGATTTTCTTCAAAAGTGAATTTTTTCACTCCAATTGAATTGTATGCGAAGGATATCGACTCACAGAGCACAAAAATGTATTTTCTATAAGTTTTGGACTTGTAGTTTTGTTTTTAGAGAGTTTTGAATTTTGCAAGTTTGGGGGTGTTTAGAGGCTCCGTTAAGGAGATATGACGATTTAAACATTATGAAATGTGATTTTCTTCAAACGTTAATTTTTTCACTCCAATTGAATTGAATGCGAAGGATATCGACTCACAGAGCACAAAAATGTATTTTCTATAAGTTTTGGACTTGTAGTTTTGTTTTTAGAGAGTTTTGAATTTTGCAAGTTTGGGGGTGTTTAGAGGCTCCGTTAAGGAGATATGACGATTTAAACATTTTGAAATGTGATTTTCTTCAAAAGTGAATTTTTTCACTCCAATTGAATTGAATGCGAAGGATATCGACTCACAGAGCACAAAAATGTATTTTCTATAAGTTTTGGACTTGTAGTTTTGTTTTTAGAGAGTTTTGAATTTTGCAAGTTTGGGGGTGTTTAGAGGCTCCGTTAAGGAGATATGACGATTTAAACATTTTGAAATGTGATTTTCTTCAAAAGTGAATTTTTTCACTCCAATTGAATTGAATGCGAAGGATATCGACTCACAGAGCACAAAAATGTATTTTCTATAAGTTTTGGACTTGTAGTTTTGTTTTTAGAGAGTTTTGAATTTTGCAAGTTTGGGGGTGTTTAGAGGCTCCGTTAAGGAGATATGACGATTTAAACATTTTGAAATGTGATTTTCTTCAAAAGTGAATTTTTTCACTCCAAATGAATTGTATGCGAAGGATATCGACTCACAGAGCACAAAAATGTATTTTCTATAAGTTTTGGACTTGTAGTTTTGTTTTTAGAGAGTTTTGAATTTTGCAAGTTTGGGGGTGTTTAGAGGCTCCGTTAAGGAGATATGACGATTTAAACATTATGAAATGTGATTTTCTTCAAACTTTAATTTTTTCACTCCAATTGAATTGAATGCGAAGGATATCGACTCACAGAGCACAAAAATGTATTTTCTATAAGTTTTGGACTTGTAGTTTTGTTTTTAGAGAGTTTTGAATTTTGCAAGTTTGGGGGTGTTTAGAGGCTCCGTTAAGGAGATATGACGATTTAAACATTTTGAAATGTGATTTTCTTCAAAAGTGAATTTTTTCACTCCAATTGAATTGAATGCGAAGGATATCGACTCACAGAGCACAAAAATGTATTTTCTATAAGTTTTGGACTTGTAGTTTTGTTTTTAGAGAGTTTTGAATTTTGCAAGTTTGGGGGTGTTTAGAGGCTCCGTTAAGGAGATATGACGATTTAAACATTTTGAAATGTGATTTTCTTCAAAAGTGAATTTTTTCACTCCAAATGAATTGTATGCGAAGGATATCGACTCACAGAGCACAAAAATGTATTTTCTATAAGTTTTGGACTTGTAGTTTTGTTTTTAGAGAGTTTTGAATTTTGCAAGTTTGGGGGTGTTTAGAGGCTCCGTTAAGGAGATATGACGATTTAAACATTTTGAAATGTGATTTTCTTCAAAAGTGAATTTTTTTCACTCCAAATGAATTGTAGGCGAAGGATATCGACTCACAGAGCACAAAAATGTATTTTCTAAAAGTTTTGGACTTGTAGTTTTGTTTTTAGAGAGTTTTGAATTTTGCAAGTTTGGGGGTGTGTAGAGGCTCCGTTAAGGAGATATGACGATTTAAACATTTTGAAATGTGATTTTCTTCAAAAGTGAATTTTTTCACTCCAATTGAATTGTATGCGAAGGATATCGACTCACAGAGCACAAAAATGTATTTTCTATAAGTTTTGGACTTGTAGTTTTGTTTTTAGAGAGTTTTGAATTTTGCAAGTTTGGGGTTGTTTAGAGGCTCCGTTAAGGAGATATGACGATTTAAACATTTTGAAATTTGATTTTCTTCAAAAGTGAATTTTTTCACTCCAAATGAATTGTATGCGAAGGATATCGACTCACAGAGCACAAAAATGTATTTTCTATAAGTTTTGGACTTGTAGTTTTGTTTTTAGAGAGTTTTGAATTTTGCAAGTTTGGGGGTGTTTAGAGGCTCCGTTAAGGAGATATGACGATTTAAACATTTTGAAATGTGATTTTCTTCAAACGTGAAATTTTTTCACTCCAAATGAATTGTATGCGAAGGATATCGACTCACAGAGCACAAAAATGTATTTTCTATAAGTTTTGGACTTGTAGTTTTGTTTTTAGAGAGTTTTGAATTTTGCAAGTTTGGGGGTGTTTAGAGGCTCCGTTAAGGAGATATGACGATTTAAACATTTTGAAATGTGATTTTCTTCAAAAGTGAATTTTTTCACTCCAATTGAATTGTATGCGAAGGATATCGACTCACAGAGCACAAAAATGTATTTTCTATAAGTTTTGGACTTGTAGTTTTGTTTTTAGAGAGTTTTGAATTTTGCAAGTTTTGGGGTGTTTAGAGGCTCCGTTAAGGAGATATGACGATTTAAACATTTTGAAATGTGATTTTCTTCAAAAGTGAATTTTTTTCACTCCAAATGAATTGTAGGCGAAGGATATCGACTCACAGAGCACAAAAATGTATTTTCTATAAGTTTTGGACTTGTAGTTTTGTTTTTAGAGAGTTTTGAATTTTGCAAGTTTGGGGGTGTGTAGAGGCTCCGTTAAGGAGATATGACGATTTAAACATTTTGAAATGTGATTTTCTTCAAAAGTGAATTTTTTCACTCCAATTGAATTGTATGCGATGGATATCGACTCACAGAGCACAAAAATGTATTTTCTATAAGTTTTGGACTTGTAGTTTTGTTTTTAGAGAGTTTTGAATTTTGCAAGTTTGGGGTTGTTTAGAGGCTCCGTTAAGGAGATATGACGATTTAAACATTTTGAAATGTGATTTTCTTCAAAAGTGAATTTTTTCACTCCAATTGAATTGTAGGCGAAGGATATCGACTCACAGAGCACAAAAATGTATTTTCTATAAGTTTTGGACTTGTAGTTTTGTTTTTAGAGAGTTTTGAATTTTGCAAGTTAGAGGCTCCGTTAAGGAGATATGACGATTTAAACATTTTGAAATGTGATTTTCTTCAAAAGTGAATTTTTTCACTCCAATTGAATTGTATGCGAAGGATATCGACTCACAGAGCACAAAAATGTATTTTCTATAAGTTTTGGACTTTTAGTTTTGTTTTTAGAGAGTTTTGAATTTTGCAAGTTTGGGGGTGTTTAGAGGCTCCGTTAAGGAGATATGACGATTTAAACATTTTGAAATGTGATTTTCTTCAAAAGTGAATTTTTTCACTCCAATTGAATTGAATGCGAAGGATATCGACTCACAGAGCACAAAAATAAATTTTCTATAAGTTTTGGACTTGTAGTTTTGTTCTTAGAGAGTTTTGAATTTTGCAAGTTTGGGGGTGTTTAGAGGCTCCGTTAAGGAGATATGACGATTTAAACATTTTGAAATGTGATTTTCTTCAAAAGTGAATTTTTTCACTCCAATTGAATTGTATGCGAAGGATATCGACTCACAGAGCACAAAAATGTATTTTCTATAAGTTTTGGACTTGTAGTTTTGTTTTTAGAGAGTTTTGAATTTTGCAAGTTTTGGGGTGTTTAGAGGCTCCGTTAAGGAGATATGACGATTTAAACATTTTGAAATGTGATTTTCTTCAAAAGTGAATTTTTTCACTCCAAATGAATTGTATGCGAAGGATATCGACTCACAGAGCACAAAAATGTATTTTCTATAAGTTTTGGACTTGTAGTTTTGTTTTTAGAGAGTTTTGAATTTTGCAAGTTTGGGGGTGTTTAGAGGCTCCGTTAAGGAGATATGACGATTTAAACATTTTGAAATGTGATTTTCTTCAAACGTGAATTTTTTCACTCCAATTGAATTGAATGCGAAGGATATCGACTCACAGAGCACAAAAATGTATTTTCTATAAGTTTTGGACTTGTAGTTTTGTTTTTAGAGAGTTTTGAATTTTGCAAGTTTGGGGGTGTTTAGAGGCTCCGTTAAGGAGATATGACGATTTAAACATTTTGAAATGTGATTTTCTTCAAAAGTGAATTTTTTCACTCCAATTGAATTGTATGCGAAGGATATCGACTCACAGAGCACAAAAATGTATTTTCTATAAGTTTTGGACTTGTAGTTTTGTTTTTAGAGAGTTTTGAATTTTGCAAGTTTGGGTGTGTTTAGAGGCTCCGTTAAGGAGATATGACGATTTAAACATTTTGAAATGTGATTTTCTTCAAAAGTGAATTTTTTCACTCCAAATGAATTGTATGCGAAGGATATCGACTCACAGAGCACAAAAATGTATTTTCTATAAGTTTTGGACTTGTAGTTTTGTTTTTAGAGAGTTTTGAATTTTGCAAGTTTGGGGGTGTTTAGAGGCTCCGTTAAGGAGATATGACGATTTAAACATTTTGAAATGTGATTTTCTTCAAAAGTGAATTTTTTCACTCCAAATGAATTGTATGCGAAGGATATCGACTCACAGAGCACAAAAATGTATTTTCTATAAGTTTTGGACTTGTAGTTTTGTTTTTAGAGAGTTTTGAATTTTGCAAGTTTTGGGGTGTTTAGAGGCTCCGTTAAGGAGATATGACGATTTAAACATTTTGAAATGTGATTTTCTTCAAACGTGAAATTTTTTCACTCCAATTGAATTGAATGCGAAGGATATCGACTCACAGAGCACAAAAATATATTTTCTATAAGTTTTCGACTTGTAGTTTTGTTTTTAGAGAGTTTTGAATTTTGCAAGTTTGGGGGTGTTTAGAGGCTCCGTTAAGGAGATATGACGATTTAAACATTTTGAAATGTGATTTTCTTCAAAAGTGAATTTTTTCACTCCAATTGAATTGTATGCGAAGGATATCGACTCACAGAGCACAAAAATGTATTTTCTATAAGTTTTGGACTTGTAGTTTTGTTTTTAGAGAGTTTTGAATTTTGCAAGTTTGGGGGTGTTTAGAGGCTCCGTTAAGGAGATATGACGATTTAAACATTTTGAAATGTGATTTTCTTCAAACGTGAATTTTTTCACTCCAATTGAATTGAATGCGAAGGATATCGACTCACAGAGCACAAAAATGTATTTTCTATAAGTTTTGGACTTGTAGTTTTGTTTTTAGAGAGTTTTGAATTTTGCAAGTTTGGGGGTGTTTAGAGGCTCCGTTAAGGAGATATGACGATTTAAACATTTTGAAATGTGATTTTCTTCAAAAGTGAATTTTTTCACTCCAATTGAATTGTATGCGAAGGATATCGACTCACAGAGCACAAAAATGTATTTTCTATAAGTTTTGGACTTGTAGTTTTGTTTTTAGAGAGTTTTGAATTTTGCAAGTTTGGGGGTGTTTAGAGGCTCCGTTAAGGAGATATGACGATTTAAACATTTTGAAATGTGATTTTCTTCAAACGTGAATTTTTTCACTCCAATTGAATTGAATGCGAAGGATATCGACTCACAGAGCACAAAAATGTATTTTCTATAAGTTTTGGACTTGTAGTTTTGTTTTTAGAGAGTTTTGAATTTTGCAAGTTTGGGGGTGTTTAGAGGCTCCGTTAAGGAGATATGACGATTTAAACATTTTGAAATGTGATTTTCTTCAAAAGTGAATTTTTTCACTCCAATTGAATTGTATGCGAAGGATATCGACTCACAGAGCACAAAAATGTATTTTCTATAAGTTTTGGACTTGTAGTTTTGTTTTTAGAGAGTTTTGAATTTTGCAAGTTTTGGTGTGTTTAGAGGCTCCGTTAAGGAGATATGACGATTTAAACATTTTGAAATGTGATTTTCTTCAAAAGTGAATTTTTTCACTCCAAATGAATTGTATGCGAAGGATATCGACTCACAGAGCACAAAAATGTATTTTCTATAAGTTTTGGACTTGTAGTTTTGTTTTTAGAGAGTTTTGAATTTTGCAAGTTTGGGGGTGTTTAGAGGCTCCGTTAAGGAGATATGACGATTTAAACATTTTGAAATGTGATTTTCTTCAAAAGTGAATTTTTTCACTCCAAATGAATTGTATGCGAAGGATATCGACTCACAGAGCACAAAAATGTATTTTCTATAAGTTTTGGACTTGTAGTTTTGTTTTTAGAGAGTTTTGAATTTTGCAAGTTTGGGGGTGTTTAGAGGCTCCGTTAAGGAGATATGACGATTTAAACATTTTGAAATGTGATTTTCTTCAAAAGTGAATTTTTTTCACTCCAAATGAATTGTAGGCGAAGGATATCGACTCACAGAGCACAAAAATGTATTTTCTAAAAGTTTTGGACTTGTAGTTTTGTTTTTAGAGAGTTTTGAATTTTGCAAGTTTGGGGGTGTGTAGAGGCTCCGTTAAGGAGATATGACGATTTAAACATTTTGAAATGTGATTTTCTTCAAAAGTGAATTTTTTCACTCCAATTGAATTGTATGCGAAGGATATCGACTCACAGAGCACAAAAATGTATTTTCTATAAGTTTTGGACTTGTAGTTTTGTTTTTAGAGAGTTTTGAATTTTGCAAGTTTGGGGTTGTTTAGAGGCTCCGTTAAGGAGATATGACGATTTAAACATTTTGAAATTTGATTTTCTTCAAAAGTGAATTTTTTCACTCCAAATGAATTGTATGCGAAGGATATCGACTCACAGAGCACAAAAATGTATTTTCTATAAGTTTTGGACTTGTAGTTTTGTTTTTAGAGAGTTTTGAATTTTGCAAGTTTGGGGGTGTTTAGAGGCTCCGTTAAGGAGATATGACGATTTAAACATTTTGAAATGTGATTTTCTTCAAACGTGAAATTTTTTCACTCCAAATGAATTGTATGCGAAGGATATCGACTCACAGAGCACAAAAATGTATTTTCTATAAGTTTTGGACTTGTAGTTTTGTTTTTAGAGAGTTTTGAATTTTGCAAGTTTGGGGGTGTTTAGAGGCTCCGTTAAGGAGATATGACGATTTAAACATTTTGAAATGTGATTTTCTTCAAAAGTGAATTTTTTCACTCCAATTGAATTGTATGCGAAGGATATCGACTCACAGAGCACAAAAATGTATTTTCTATAAGTTTTGGACTTGTAGTTTTGTTTTTAGAGAGTTTTGAATTTTGCAAGTTTTGGGGTGTTTAGAGGCTCCGTTAAGGAGATATGACGATTTAAACATTTTGAAATGTGATTTTCTTCAAAAGTGAATTTTTTTCACTCCAAATGAATTGTAGGCGAAGGATATCGACTCACAGAGCAAAAAAATGTATTTTCTATAAGTTTTGGACTTGTAGTTTTGTTTTTAGAGAGTTTTGAATTTTGCAAGTTTGGGGGTGTGTAGAGGCTCCGTTAAGGAGATATGACGATTTAAACATTTTGAAATGTGATTTTCTTCAAAAGTGAATTTTTTCACTCCAATTGAATTGTATGCGATGGATATCGACTCACAGAGCACAAAAATGTATTTTCTATAAGTTTTGGACTTGTAGTTTTGTTTTTAGAGAGTTTTGAATTTTGCAAGTTTGGGGTTGTTTAGAGGCTCCGTTAAGGAGATATGACGATTTAAACATTTTGAAATGTGATTTTCTTCAAAAGTGAATTTTTTCACTCCAATTGAATTGTAGGCGAAGGATATCGACTCACAGAGCACAAAAATGTATTTTCTATAAGTTTTGGACTTGTAGTTTTGTTTTTAGAGAGGCTCCGTTAAGGAGATATGACGATTTAAACATTTTGAAATGTGATTTTCTTCAAAAGTGAATTTTTTCACTCCAATTGAATTGTATGCGAAGGATATCGACTCACAGAGCACAAAAATGTATTTTCTATAAGTTTTGGACTTTTAGTTTTGTTTTTAGAGAGTTTTGAATTTTGCAAGTTTGGGGGTGTTTAGAGGCTCCGTTAAGGAGATATGACGATTTAAACATTTTGAAATGTGATTTTCTTCAAAAGTGAATTTTTTCACTCCAATTGAATTGAATGCGAAGGATATCGACTCACAGAGCACAAAAATAAATTTTCTATAAGTTTTGGACTTGTAGTTTTGTTTTTAGAGAGTTTTGAATTTTGCAAGTTTGGGGGTGTTTAGAGGCTCCGTTAAGGAGATATGACGATTTAAACATTTTGAAATGTGATTTTCTTCAAAAGTGAATTTTTTCACTCCAATTGAATTGTATGCGAAGGATATCGACTCACAGAGCACAAAAATGTATTTTCTATAAGTTTTGGACTTGTAGTTTTGTTTTTAGAGAGTTTTGAATTTTGCAAGTTTTGGGGTGTTTAGAGGCTCCGTTAAGGAGATATGACGATTTAAACATTTTGAAATGTGATTTTCTTCAAAAGTGAATTTTTTCACTCCAAATGAATTGTATGCGAAGGATATCGACTCACAGAGCACAAAAATGTATTTTCTATAAGTTTTGGACTTGTAGTTTTGTTTTTAGAGAGTTTTGAATTTTGCAAGTTTGGGGGTGTTTAGAGGCTCCGTTAAGGAGATATGACGATTTAAACATTTTGAAATGTGATTTTCTTCAAACGTGAATTTTTTCACTCCAATTGAATTGAATGCGAAGGATATCGACTCACAGAGCACAAAAATGTATTTTCTATAAGTTTTGGACTTGTAGTTTTGTTTTTAGAGAGTTTTGAATTTTGCAAGTTTGGGGGTGTTTAGAGGCTCCGTTAAGGAGATATGACGATTTAAACATTTTGAAATGTGATTTTCTTCAAAAGTGAATTTTTTCACTCCAATTGAATTGTATGCGAAGGATATCGACTCACAGAGCACAAAAATGTATTTTCTATAAGTTTTGGACTTGTAGTTTTGTTTTTAGAGAGTTTTGAATTTTGCAAGTTTGGGTGTGTTTAGAGGCTCCGTTAAGGAGATATGACGATTTAAACATTTTGAAATGTGATTTTCTTCAAAAGTGAATTTTTTCACTCCAAATGAATTGTATGCGAAGGATATCGACTCACAGAGCACAAAAATGTATTTTCTATAAGTTTTGGACTTGTAGTTTTGTTTTTAGAGAGTTTTGAATTTTGCAAGTTTGGGGGTGTTTAGAGGCTCCGTTAAGGAGATATGACGATTTAAACATTTTGAAATGTGATTTTCTTCAAAAGTGAATTTTTTCACTCCAAATGAATTGTATGCGAAGGATATCGACTCACAGAGCACAAAAATGTATTTTCTATAAGTTTTGGACTTGTAGTTTTGTTTTTAGAGAGTTTTGAATTTTGCAAGTTTTGGGGTGTTTAGAGGCTCCGTTAAGGAGATATGACGATTTAAACATTTTGAAATGTGATTTTCTTCAAACGTGAAATTTTTTCACTCCAATTGAATTGAATGCGAAGGATATCGACTCACAGAGCACAAAAATATATTTTCTATAAGTTTTCGACTTGTAGTTTTGTTTTTAGAGAGTTTTGAATTTTGCAAGTTTGGGGGTGTTTAGAGGCTCCGTTAAGGAGATATGACGATTTAAACATTTTGAAATGTGATTTTCTTCAAAAGTGAATTTTTTCACTCCAATTGAATTGTATGCGAAGGATATCGACTCACAGAGCACAAAAATGTATTTTCTATAAGTTTTGGACTTGTAGTTTTGTTTTTAGAGAGTTTTGAATTTTGCAAGTTTGGGGGTGTTTAGAGGCTCCGTTAAGGAGATATGACGATTTAAACATTTTGAAATGTGATTTTCTTCAAACGTGAATTTTTTCACTCCAATTGAATTGAATGCGAAGGATATCGACTCACAGAGCACAAAAATGTATTTTCTATAAGTTTTGGACTTGTAGTTTTGTTTTTAGAGAGTTTTGAATTTTGCAAGTTTGGGGGTGTTTAGAGGCTCCGTTAAGGAGATATGACGATTTAAACATTTTGAAATGTGATTTTCTTCAAAAGTGAATTTTTTCACTCCAATTGAATTGTATGCGAAGGATATCGACTCACAGAGCACAAAAATGTATTTTCTATAAGTTTTGGACTTGTAGTTTTGTTTTTAGAGAGTTTTGAATTTTGCAAGTTTGGGGGTGTTTAGAGGCTCCGTTAAGGAGATATGACGATTTAAACATTTTGAAATGTGATTTTCTTCAAACGTGAATTTTTTCACTCCAATTGAATTGAATGCGAAGGATATCGACTCACAGAGCACAAAAATGTATTTTCTATAAGTTTTGGACTTGTAGTTTTGTTTTTAGAGAGTTTTGAATTTTGCAAGTTTGGGGGTGTTTAGAGGCTCCGTTAAGGAGATATGACGATTTAAACATTTTGAAATGTGATTTTCTTCAAAAGTGAATTTTTTCACTCCAATTGAATTGTATGCGAAGGATATCGACTCACAGAGCACAAAAATGTATTTTCTATAAGTTTTGGACTTGTAGTTTTGTTTTTAGAGAGTTTTGAATTTTGCAAGTTTTGGTGTGTTTAGAGGCTCCGTTAAGGAGATATGACGATTTAAACATTTTGAAATGTGATTTTCTTCAAAAGTGAATTTTTTCACTCCAAATGAATTGTATGCGAAGGATATCGACTCACAGAGCACAAAAATGTATTTTCTATAAGTTTTGGACTTGTAGTTTTGTTTTTAGAGAGTTTTGAATTTTGCAAGTTTGGGGGTGTTTAGAGGCTCCGTTAAGGAGATATGACGATTTAAACATTTTGAAATGTGATTTTCTTCAAAAGTGAATTTTTTCACTCCAAATGAATTGTATGCGAAGGATATCGACTCACAGAGCACAAAAATGTATTTTCTATAAGTTTTGGACTTGTAGTTTTGTTTTTAGAGAGTTTTGAATTTTGCAAGTTTGGGGGTGTTTAGAGGCTCCGTTAAGGAGATATGACGATTTAAACATTTTGAAATGTGATTTTCTTCAAAAGTGAATTTTTTCACTCCAATTGAATTGTATGCGAAGGATATCGACTCACAGAGCACAAAAATGTATTTTCTATAAGTTTTGGACTTGTAGTTTTGTTTTTAGAGAGTTTTGAATTTTGCAAGTTTGGGTGTGTTTAGAGGCTCCGTTAAGGAGATATGACGATTTAAACATTTTGAAATGTGATTTTCTTCAAAAGTGAATTTTTTCACTCCAAATGAATTGTATGCGAAGGATATCGACTCACAGAGCACAAAAATGTATTTTCTATAAGTTTTGGACTTGTAGTTTTGTTTTTAGAGAGTTTTGAATTTTGCAAGTTTGGGGGTGTTTAGAGGCTCCGTTAAGGAGATATGACGATTTAAACATTTTGAAATGTGATTTTCTTCAAAAGTGAATTTTTTCACTCCAAATGAATCGTATGCGAAGGATATCGACTCACAGAGCACAAAAATGTATTTTCTATAAGTTTTGGACTTGTAGT
Source organism: Episyrphus balteatus (assembly GCF_945859705.1). NCBI lineage: Eukaryota > Metazoa > Arthropoda > Insecta > Diptera > Syrphidae > Episyrphus > Episyrphus balteatus. The sequence continues at coordinate 85,025,600 of NC_079136.1, read as the reverse complement.
TTTGTTTTTAGAGAGTTTTGAATTTTGCAAGTTTTGGGGTGTTTAGAGGCTCCGTTAAGGAGATATGACGATTTAAACATTTTGAAATGTGATTTTCTTCAAACGTGAAATTTTTTCACTCCAATTGAATTGAATGCGAAGGATATCGACTCACAGAGCACAAAAATATATTTTCTATAAGTTTTGGACTTGTAGTTTTGTTTTTAGAGAGTTTTGAATTTTGCAAGTTTGGGGGTGTTTAGAGGCTCCGTTAAGGAGATATGACGATTTAAACATTTTGAAATGTGATTTTCTTCAAAAGTGAATTTTTTCACTCCAATTGAATTGTATGCGAAGGATATCGACTCACAGAGCACAAAAATGTATTTTCTATAAGTTTTGGACTTGTAGTTTTGTTTTTAGAGAGTTTTGAATTTTGCAAGTTTGGGGGTGTTTAGAGGCTCCGTTAAGGAGATATGACGATTTAAACATTTTGAAATGTGATTTTCTTCAAAAGTGAATTTTTTCACTCCAAATGAATTGTATGCGAAGGATATCGACTCACAGAGCACAAAAATGTATTTTCTATAAGTTGTGGACTTGTAGTTTTGTTTTTAGAGAGTTTTGAATTTTGCAAGTTTGGGGTTGTTTAGAGGCTCCGTTAAGGAGATATGACGATTTAAACATTTTGAAATGTGATTTTCTTCAAAAGTGAATTTTTTCACTCCAATTGAATTGTATGCGAAGGATATCGACTCACAGAGCACAAAAATGTATTTTCTATAAGTTTTGGACTTGTAGTTTTGTTTTTAGAGAGTTTTGAATTTTGCAAGTTTGGGGGTGTTTAGAGGCTCCGTTAAGGAGATATGACGATTTAAACATTTTGAAATGTGATTTTCTTCAAACGTGAATTTTTTCACTCCAATTGAATTGAATGCGAAGGATATCGACTCACAGAGCACAAAAATGTATTTTCTATAAGTTTTGGACTTGTAGTTTTGTTTTTAGAGAGTTTTGAATTTTGCAAGTTTGGGGGTGTTTAGAGGCTCCGTTAAGGAGATATGACGATTTAAACATTTTGAAATGTGATTTTCTTCAAAAGTGAATTTTTTCACTCCAATTGAATTGTATGCGAAGGATATCGACTCACAGAGCACAAAAATGTATTTTCTATAAGTTTTGGACTTGTAGTTTTGTTTTTAGAGAGTTTTGAATTTTGCAAGTTTGGGTGTGTTTAGAGGCTCCGTTAAGGAGATATGACGATTTAAACATTTTGAAATGTGATTTTCTTCAAAAGTGAATTTTTTCACTCCAAATGAATTGTATGCGAAGGATATCGACTCACAGAGCACAAAAATGTATTTTCTATAAGTTTTGGACTTGTAGTTTTGTTTTTAGAGAGTTTTGAATTTTGCAAGTTTGGGGGTGTTTAGAGGCTCCGTTAAGGAGATATGACGATTTAAACATTTTGAAATGTGATTTTCTTCAAAAGTGAATTTTTTCACTCCAAATGAATTGTATGCGAAGGATATCGACTCACAGAGCACAAAAATGTATTTTCTATAAGTTTTGGACTTGTAGTTTTGTTTTTAGAGAGTTTTGAATTTTGCAAGTTTTGGGGTGTTTAGAGGCTCCGTTAAGGAGATATGACGATTTAAACATTTTGAAATGTGATTTTCTTCAAAAGTGAATTTTTTCACTCCAATTGAATTGAATGCGAAGGATATCGACTCACAGAGCACAAAAATGTATTTTCTATAAGTTTTGGACTTGTAGTTTTGTTTTTAGAGAGTTTTGAATTTTGCAAGTTTGGGGGTGTTTAGAGGCTCCGTTAAGGAGATATGACGATTTAAAGATTTTGAAATGTGATTTTCTTCAAACGTGAATTTTTTCACTCCAATTGAATTGAATGCGAAGGATATCGACTCACAGAGCACAAAAATGTATTTTCTATAAGTTTTGGACTTGTAGTTTTGTTTTTAGAGAGTTTTGAATTTTGCAAGTTTGGGGGTGTATAGAGGTTCCGTTAAGGAGATATGACGATTTAAACATTTTGAAATGTGATTTTCTTCAAAAGTGAATTTTTCAACTCCAATTGAATTGTATGCGAAGGATATCGACTCACAAAGCACAAAAATGTATTTTCTATAAGTTTTGGACTTGTAGTTTTGTTTTTAGAGAGTTTTGAATTTTGCAAGTTTGGGGGTGTTTAGAGGCTCCGTTAAGGAGATATGACGATTTAAACATTTTGAAATGTGATTTTCTTCAAAAGTGAATTTTTTCACTCCAATTGAATTGTATGCGAAGGATATCGACTCACAGAGCACAAAAATGTATTTTCTATAAGTTTTGGACTTGTAGTTTTGTTTTTAGAGAGTTTTGAATTTTGCAAGTTTGGGGGTGTTTAGAGGCTCCGTTAAGGAGATATGACGATTTAAACATTTTGAAATGTGATTTTCTTCAAAAGTGAATTTTTTCACTCCAATTGAATTGTATGCGAAGGATATCGACTCACAGAGCACAAAAATCTATTTTCTATAAGTTTTGGACTTGTAGTTTTGTTTTTAGAGAGTTTTGAATTTTGCAAGTTTGGGGGTGTTTAGAGGCTCCGTTAAGGAGATATGACGATTTAAACATTTTGAAATGTGATTTTCTTCAAAAGTGAATTTTTTCACTCCAATTGAATTGTATGCGAAGATATCGACTCACAGAGCACAAAAATGTATTTTCTATAAGTTTTGGACTTGTAGTTTTGTTTTTAGAGAGTTTTGAATTTTGCAAGTTTGGGGGTGTTTAGAGGCTCCGTTAAGGAGATATGACGATTTAAACATTTTGAAATGTGATTTTCTTCAAAAGTGAATTTTTTCACTCCAATTGAATTGTATGCGAAGGATATCGACTCACAGAGCACAAAAATGTATTTTCTATAAGTTTTGGACTTGTAGTTTTGTTTTTAGAGAGTTTTGAATTTTGCAAGTTTTGGGGTGTTTAGAGGCTCCGTTAAGGAGATATGACGATTTAAACATTTTGAAATGTGATTTTCTTCAAAAGTGAATTTTTTCACTCCAATTGAATTGTATGCGAAGGATATCGACTCACAGAGCACAAAAATGTATTTTCTATAAGTTTTGGACTTGTAGTTTTGTTTTTAGAGAGTTTTGAATTTTGCAAGTTTTGGGGTGTTTAGAGGCTCCGTTAAGGAGATATGACGATTTAAACATTTTGAAATGTGATTTTCTTCAAAAGTGAATTTTTTTCACTCCAATTGAATTGAATGCGAAGGATATCGACTCACAGAGCACAAAAATGTATTTTCTATAAGTTTTGGACTTGTAGTTTTGTTTTTAGAGAGTTTTGAATTTTGCAAGTTTGGGGGTGTGTTAAGGTTAAGGAGATATGACGATTTAAACATTTTGAAATGTGATTTTCTTCAAAAGTGAATTTTTTCACTCCAATTGAATTGTATGCGAAGGATATCGACTCACAGAGCACAAAAATGTATTTTCTGTAAGTTTTGGACTTGTAGTTTTGTTTTTAGAGAGTTTTGAATTTTGCAAGTTTGGGGGTGTGTTAAGGTTAAGGAGATATGACGATTTAAACATTTTGAAATGTGATTTTCTTCAAAAGTGAATTTTTTCACTCCAATTGAATTGTATGCGAAGGATATCGACTCACAGAGCACAAAAATGTATTTTCTATAAGTTTTGGACTTGTAGTTTTGTTTTTAGAGAGTTTTGAATTTTGCAAGTTTGGGGGTGTTTAGAGGCTCCGTTAAGGAGATATGACGATTTAAACATTTTGAAATGTGATTTTCTTCAAAAGTGAATTTTTTCACTCCAAATGAATTGTATGCGAAGGATATCGACTCACAGAGCACAAAAATGTATTTTCTATAAGTTTTGGACTTGTAGTTTTGTTTTTAGAGAGTTTTGAATTTTGCAAGTTTGGGGGTGTTTAGAGGCTCCGTTAAGGAGATATGACGATTTAAACATTTTGAAATGTGATTTTCTTCAAAAGTGAATTTTTTCACTCCAAATGAATTGTATGCGAAGGATATCGACTCACAGAGCACAAAAATGTATTTTCTATAAGTTTTGGACTTGTAGTTTTGTTTTTAGAGAATTTTGAATTTTGCAAGTTTGGGGGTGTTTAGAGGCTCCGTTAAGGAGATATGACGATTTAAACATTTTGAAATGTGATTTTCTTCAAAAGTGAATTTTTTTCACTCCAATTGAATTGAATGCGAAGGATATCGACTCACAGAGCACAAAAATGTATTTTCTATAAGTTTTGGACTTGTAGTTTTGTTTTTAGAGAGTTTTGAATTTTGCAAGTTTGGGGGTGTGTTAAGGTTAAGGAGATATGACGATTTAAACATTTTGAAATGTGATTTTCTTCAAAAGTGAATTTTTTCACTCCAATTGAATTGTATGCGAAGGATATCGACTCACAGAGCACAAAAATGTATTTTCTGTAAGTTTTGGACTTGTAGTTTTGTTTTTAGAGAGTTTTTAATTTTGCAAGTTTGGGGGTGTGTTAAGGTTAAGGAGATATGACGATTTAAACATTTTGAAATGTGATTTTCTTCAAAAGTGAATTTTTTCACTCCAATTGAATTGTATGCGAAGGATATCGACTCACAGAGCACAAAAATGTATTTTCTATAAGTTTTGGACTTGTAGTTTTGTTTTTAGAGAGTTTTGAATTTTGCAAGTTTGGGGGTGTTTAGAGGCTCCGTTAAGGAGATATGACGATTTAAACATTTTGAAATGTGATTTTCTTCAAAAGTGAATTTTTTCACTCCAAATGAATTGTATGCGAAGGATATCGACTCACAGAGCACAAAAATGTATTTTCTATAAGTTTTGGACTTGTAGTTTTGTTTTTAGAGAGTTTTGAATTTTGCAAGTTTGGGGGTGTTTAGAGGCTCCGTTAAGGAGATATGACGATTTAAACATTTTGAAATGTGATTTTCTTCAAAAGTGAATTTTTTCACTCCAAATGAATTGTATGCGAAGGATATCGACTCACAGAGCACAAAAATGTATTTTCTATAAGTTTTGGACTTGTAGTTTTGTTTTTAGAGAGTTTTGAATTTTGCAAGTTTGGGGGTGTTTAGAGGCTCCGTTAAGGAGATATGACGATTTAAACATTTTGAAATGTGATTTTCTTCAAAAGTGAATTTTTTCACTCCAAATGAATTGTATGCGAAGGATATCGACTCACAGAGCACAAAAATGTATTTTCTATAAGTTTTGGACTTGTAGTTTTGTTTTTAGAGAATTTTGAATTTTGCAAGTTTGGGGGTGTTTAGAGGCTCCGTTAAGGAGATATGACGATTTAAACATTTTGAAATGTGATTTTCTTGAAAAGTGAATTTTTTTCACTCCAATTGAATTGTTTGCGAAGGATATCGACTCACAGAGCACAAAAATGTATTTTCTATAAGTTTTGGACTTGTAGTTTTGTTTTTAGAGAGTTTTGAATTTTGCAAGTTTGGGGGTGCTTAGAGGCTCCGTTAAGGAGATATGACGATTTAAACATTTTGAAATGTGATTTTCTTCAAACGTGAATTTTTTCACTCCAATTGAATTGAATGCGAAGGATATCGACTCACAGAGCACAAAAATGTATTTTCTATAAGTTTTGGACTTGTAGTTTTGTTTTTAGAGAGTTTTGAATTTTGCAAGTTTTCTGGTGTTTAGAGGCTCCGTTAAGGAGATACGACGATTTAAACATTTTGAAATGTGATTTTCTTCAAAAGTGAATTTTTTCACTCCAATTGAATTGTATGCGAAGGATATCGACTCACAGAGCACAAAAATGTATTTTCTATAAGTTTTGGACTTGTAGTTTTGTTTTTAGAGAGTTTTGAATTTTGCAAGTTTGGGGGTGTTTAGAGGCTCCGTTAAGGAGATATGACGATTTAAACATTTTGAAATGTGATTTTCTTTAAAAAGTGAATTTTTTCACTCCAATTGAATTGTATGCGAAGGATATCGACTCACAGAGCACAAAAATGTATTTTCTATAAGTTTTGGACTTGTAGTTTTGTTTTTAGAGAGTTTTGAATTTTGCAAGTTTGGGGGTGTTAAGGAGATATGACGATTTAAACATTTTGAAATGTGATTTTCTTCAAACGTGAATTTTTTCACTCCAATTGAATTGTATGCGAAGGATATCGACTCACAGAGCACAAAAATGTATTTTCTATAAGTTTTGGACTTGTAGTTTTGTTTTTAGAGAGTTTTGAATTTTGCAAGTTTTGGGGTGTTTAGAGGCTCCGTTAAGGAGATATGACGATTTAAACATTTTGAAATGTGATTTTCTTCAAAAGTGAATTTTTTCACTCCAAATGAATTGTATGCGAAGGATATCGACTCACAGAGCACAAAAATGTATTTTCTATAAGTTTTGGACTTGTAGTTTTGTTTTTAGAGAGTTTTGAATTTTGCAAGTTTGGGGGTGTTAAGGAGATATGACGATTTAAACATTTTGAAATGTGATTTTCTTCAAACGTGAATTTTTTCACTCCAATTGAATTGTATGCGAAGGATATCGACTCACAGAGCACAAAAATGTATTTTCTATAAGTTTTGGACTTGTAGTTTTGTTTTTAGAGAGTTTTGAATTTTGCAAGTTTTGGGGTGTTTAGAGGCTCCGTTAAGGAGATATGACGATTTAAACATTTTGAAATGTGATTTTCTTCAAAAGTGAATTTTTTCACTCCAATTGAATTGTATGCGAAGGATATCGACTCACAGAGCACAAAAATGTATTTTCTATAAGTTTTGGACTTGTAGTTTTGTTTTTAGAGAGTTTTGAATTTTGCAAGTTTGGGGGTGTTTAGAGGCTCCGTTAAGGAGATATGACGATTTAAACATTTTGAAATGTGATTTTCTTTAAAAAGTGAATTTTTTCACTCCAATTGAATTGTATGCGAAGGATATCGACTCACAGAGCACAAAAATGTATTTTCTATAAGTTTTGGACTTGTAGTTTTGTTTTTTAGAGAGTTTTGAATTTTGCAAGTTTTGGGGTGTTTAGAGGCTCCGTTAAGGAGATATGACGATTTAAACATTTTGAAATGTGATTTTCTTCAAAAGTGAATTTTTTCACTCCAATTGAATTGTATGCGAAGGATATCGACTCACAGAGCACAAAAATGTATTTTCTATAAGTTTTGGACTTGTAGTTTTGTTTTTAGAGAGTTTTGAATTTTGCAAGTTTGGGGGTGTTAAGGAGATATGACGATTGAAATATTTTGAAATGTGATTTTCTTCAAAAGTGAATTTTTTCACTCCAATTGAATTGTATGCGAAGGATATCGACTCACAGAGCACAAAAATTTATTTTCTATAAGTTTTGGACTTGTAGTTTTGTTTTTTAGAGAGTTTTGAATTTTGCAAGTTTTGGGGTGTTTAGAGGCTCCGTTAAGGAGATATGACGATTTAAACATTTTGAAATGTGATTTTCTTCAAAAGTGAATTTTTTCACTCCAATTGAATTGTATGCGAAGGATATCGACTCACAGAGCACAAAAATGTATTTTCTATAAGTTTTGGACTTGTAGTTTTGTTTTTTAGAGAGTTTTGAATTTTGCAAGTTTTGGGGTGTTTAGAGGCTCCGTTAAGGAGATATGACGATTTAAACATTTTGAAATGTGATTTTCTTCAAAAGTGAATTTTTTCACTCCAATTGAATTGTATGCGAAGGATATCGACTCACAGAGCACAAAAATGTATTTTCTATAAGTTTTGGACTTGTAGTTTTGTTTTTAGAGAGTTTTGAATTTTGCAAGTTTGGGGGTGTTAAGGAGATAGACGATTTAAACATTTTGAAATGTGATTTTCTTCAAACGTGAATTTTTCGACTCCAATTGAATTGTATGCGAAGGATATCGACTCACAGAGCACAAAAATGTATTTTCTATAAGTTTTGGACTAGTAGTTTTGTTTTTAGAGAGTTTTGAATTTTGCAAGTTTTGACCTGTTATCGACTCACAGAGCACAAAAATGTATTTTCTATAAGTTTTGGACTTGTAGTTTTGTTTTTTAGAGAGTTTTGAATTTTGCAAGTTTTGGGGTGTTTAGAGGCTCCGTTAAGGAGATATGACGATTTAAACATTTTGAAATGTGATTTTCTTCAAAAGTGAATTTTTTCACTCCAATTGAATTGTATGCGAAGGATATCGACTCACAGAGCACAAAAATGTATTTTCTATAAGTTTTGGACTTGTAGTTTTGTTTTTAGAGAGTTTTGAATTTTGCAAGTTTTGGGGTGTTTAGAGGCTCCGTTAAGGAGATATGACGATTTAAACATTTTGAAATGTGATTTTCTTCAAAAGTGAATTTTTTCACTCCAATTGAATTGTATGCGAAGGATATCGACTCACAGAGCACAAAAATGTATTTTCTATAAGTTTTGGACTTGTAGTTTTGTTTTTTAGAGAGTTTTGAATTTTGCAAGTTTTGGGGTGTTTAGAGGCTCCGTTAAGGAGATATGACGATTTAAACATTTTGAAATGTGATTTTCTTCAAACGTGAATTTTTTCACTCCAATTGAATTGAATGCGAAGGATATCGACTCACAGAGCACAAAAATGTATTTTCTATAAGTTTTGGACTTGTAGTTTTGTTTTTAGAGAGTTTTGAATTTTGCAAGTTTTCTGGTGTTTAGAGGCTCCGTTAACGAGATATGACGATTTAAACATTTTTTAAAGTGATTTTCTCCAAACGTGAATTTTTCAACTCCAATTGAATTGTATGCGAAGGATATGGACTCACAGAGCACAAAAATGTATTTTTTATAAGTTTTGGACTTGTAGTTTTGTTTTTAGAGAATTTTGAATTTTGCAAGTTTCATGGTGTTTAGACGCTTGGTTAACGAGATATGACGATTTAAACATTTTTAAAAGTGATTTTCTCCAAACGTGAATTTTTCAAATCCAATTGAATTGTATGCGAAGGATATCGACTCACAGAGCACAAAAATGTATTTTTTATAAGTTTTGGACTTGTAGTTTTGTTTTTAGAGAATTTTGAATTTTGCAAGTTTGATGGTGTTTAGACGCTTGGTTAACGAGATATGACGATTTAAACATTTTTAAAAGTGATTTTCTCCAAACGTGAATTTTTCAAATCCAATTGAATTGTATGCGAAGGATATCGACTCACAGAGCACAAAAATGTATTTTTTATAAGTTTTGGACTTGTAGTTTTGTTTTTAGAGAATTTTGAATTTTGCAAGTTTGATGGTGTTTAGACGCTTGGTTAACGAGATATGACGATTTAAACATTTTTAAAAGTGATTTTCTCCAAACGTGAATTTTTCAACTCCAATTGAATTGTATGCGAAGGATATCGACTCACAGAGCACAAAAATGTATTTTTTATAAGTTTTGGACTTGTAGTTTTGTTTTTAGAGAATTTTGAATTTTGCAAGTTTGATGGTGTTTAGACGCTTGGTTAAGGAGATATGACGATTTAAACATTTTTAAAAGTGATTTTCTCCAAACGTGAATTTTTCAACTCCAATTGAATTGTATGCGAAGGATATCGACTCACAGAGCACAAAAATGTATTTTCCATAAGTTTTGGACTTGTAGTTTTGTTTTTAGAGAATTTTGAATTTTGCAAGTTTCATGGTGTTTAGACGCTTGGTTAACGAGATATGACGATTTAAACATTTTTAAAAGTGATTTTCTCCAAACGTGAATTTTTCAACTCCAATTGAATTGTATGCGAAGGATATCGACTCACAGAGCACAAAAATGTATTTTTTATAAGTTTTGGACTTGTAGTTTTGTTTTTAGAGAATTTTGAATTTTGCAAGTTTGATGGTGTTTAGACGCTTGGTTAACGAGATATGACGATTTAAACATTTTTAAAAGTGATTTTCTTCAAACGTGAATTTTTCTACTAGAATTGAATTGTATGCGAAGGATATCGACTCACAGAGCACAAAAATGTATTTTTTATAAGTTTTGGACTTGTAGTTTTGTTTTTAGAGAATTTTGAATTTTGCAAGTTTGATGGTGTTTAGACGCTTGGTTAACGAGATATGACGATTTAAACATTTTTAAAAGTGATTTTCTCCAAACGTGAATTTTTCAACTCCAATTGAATTGTATGCGAAGGATATCGACTCACAGAGCACAAAAATGTATTTTTTATAAGTTTTGGACTTGTAGTTTTGTTTTTAGAGAATTTTGAATTTTGCAAGTTTCATGGTGTTTAGACGCTTGGTTAACGAGATATGACGATTTAAACATTTTAAAAAGTGATTTTCTTCAAACGTGAATTTTTCTACTCCAATTGAATTGTATGCGAAGGATATCGACTCACAGAGCACAAAAATGTATTTTTTATAAGTTTTGGACTTGTAGTTTTGTTTTTAGAGAATTTTGAATTTTGCAAGTTTGATGGTGTTTAGACGCTTGGTTAAGGAGATATGACGATTTAAACATTTTTAAAAGTTATTTTCTCCAAACGTGAATTTTTCAACTCCAATTGAATTGTATGCGAAGGATATCGACTCACAGAGCACAAAAATGTATTTTTTTATAAGTTTTGGACTTGTAGTTTTGTTTTTAGAGAATTTTGAATTTTGCAAGTTTCATGGTGTTTAGACGCTTGGTTAACGAGATATGACGATTTAAACATTTTTATAAGTGATTTTCTCCAAACGTGAATTTTTCAACTCCAATTGAATTGTATGCGAAGGATATCGACTCACAGAGCACAAAAATGTATTTTTTATAAGTTTTGGACTTGTAGTTTTGTTTTTAGAGAATTTTGAATTTTGCAAGTTTTGACCTGTTTAGACGCTTGGTTAACGAGATATGACGATTTAAACATTTTTAAAAGTGATTTTCTCCAAACGTGAATTTTTCAACTCCAATTGAATTGTATGCGAAGGATATCGACTCACAGAGCACAAAAATGTATTTTTTATAAGTTTTGGACTTGTAGTTTTGTTTTTAGAGAATTTTGAATTTTGCAAGTTTGATGGTGTTTAGACGCTTGGTTAACGAGATATGACGATTTAAACATTTTTAAAAGTGATTTTCTCCAAACGTGAATTTTTCAACTCCAATTGAATTGTATGCGAAGGATATCGACTCACAGAGCACAAAAATGTATTTTTTATAAGTTTTGGACTTGTAGTTTTGTTTTTAGAGAATTTTGAATTTTGCAAGTTTCATGGTGTTTAGACGCTTGGTTAACGAGATATGACGATTTAAACATTTTTAAAGGTGATTTTCTCCAAACGTGAATTTTTCAACTCCAATTGAATTGTATGCGAAGGATATCGACTCACAGAGCACAAAAATGTATTTTTTATAAGTTTTGGACTTGTAGTTTTGTTTTTAGAGAATTTTGAATTTTGCAAGTTTCATGGTGTTTAGACGCTTGGTTAACGAGATATGACGATTTAAACATTTTTAAAAGTGATTTTCTCCAAACGTGAATTTTTCAACTCCAATTGAATTGTATGCGAAGGATATCGACTCACAGAGCACAAAAATGTATTTTCTATAAGTTTTGGACTTGTAGTTTTGTTTTTAGAGAATTTTGAATTTTGCAAGTTTCATGGTGTTTAGACGCTTGGTTAAGGAGATATGACGATTTAAACATTTTAAAAAGTGATTTTCACCAATCGTAAATTTTTAAACTCCAATTGAATTGTATGCGAAGGATATCGACTCACAGAGCACAAAAATGTATTTTTTATAAGTTTTGGGCTTGTAGTTTTGTTTTTAGAGAATTTTGAATTTTGCAAGTTTGATGGTGTTTAGACGCTTGGTTAACGAGATATGACGATTTAAACATTTTTATAAGTGATTTTCTCCAAACGAGAATTTTTCAACTATAATTGAATTGTATACAAAGGATATCGACTCACAGAGCACAAAAATGTATTTTTTATAAGTTTTGGGCTTGTAGTTTTGTTTTTAGAGAATTTTGAATTTTGCAAGTTTTGACCTGTTTAGACGCTCGGTTAAGGAGATATGACGATTTAAAGATTTTGAAATGTGATTTTCTTCAAACGTGAATTTTTCGACTCCAATTGAATTGTATGCGAAGGATATCGACTCACAGAGCACAAAAATGTATTTTCTATAAGTTTTGGACTTGTAGTTTTGTTTTTAGAGAATTTTGAATTTTGCAAGTTTTGACCTGTTTAGACGCTCGGTTAAGGAGATATGATGATTTAAAGATTTTGAAATGTGATTTTCTTCAAACGTGAATTTTTCGACTCCAATTGAATTGTATGTGAAGGATATCGACTCACAGAGCACAAAAATGTATTTTCTATAAGTTTTGGACTTGTAGTTTTGTTTTTAGAGAATTTTGAATTTTGCAAGTTTTGACCTGTTTAGACGCTCGGTTAAGGATATATGACGATTTAAAGATTTTGAAATGTGATTTTCTTCAAACGTGAATTTTTCGACTCCAATTGAATTGTATGTGAAGGATATCGACTCACAGAGCACAAAAATGTATTTTCTATAAGTTTTGGACTTGTAGTTTTGTTTTTAGAGAATTTTGAATTTTGCAAGTTTCATGGTGTTTAGACGCTTGGTTAACGAGATATGACGATTTAAACATTTTTATAAGTGATTTTCTCCAAACGTGAATTTTTCAACTCCAATTGAATTGTATGCGAAGGATATCGACTCACAGAGCACAAAAATGTATTTTTTATAAGTTTTGGACTTGTAGTTTTGTTTTTAGAGAATTTTGAATTTTGCAAGTTTGATGGTGTTTAGACGCTTGGTTAACGAGATATGACGATTTAAACATTTTTAAAAGTGATTTTCTCCAAACGTGAATTTTTCAACTCCAATTGAATTGTATGCGAAGGATATCGACTCACAGAGCACAAAAATGTGTTTTTTATAAGTTTTGGACTTGTAGTTTTGTTTTTAGAGAATTTTGAATTTTGCAAGTTTCATGGTGTTTAGACGCTTGGTTAACGAGATATGACGATTTAAACATTTTTAAAGGTGATTTTCTCCAAACGTGAATTTTTCAACTCCAATTGAATTGTATGCGAAGGATATCGACTCACAGAGCACAAAAATGTATTTTTTATAAGTTTTGGACTTGTAGTTTTGTTTTTAGAGAATTTTGAATTTTGCAAGTTTCATGGTGTTTAGACGCTTGGTTAACGAGATATGACGATTTAAACATTTTTAAAAGTGATTTTCTCCAAACGTGAATTTTTCAACTCCAATTGAATTGTATGCGAAGGATATCGACTCACAGAGCACAAAAATGTATTTTCTATAAGTTTTGGACTTGTAGTTTTGTTTTTAGAGAATTTTGAATTTTGCAAGTTTCATGGTGTTTAGACGCTTGGTTAAGGAGATATGACGATTTAAACATTTTAAAAAGTGATTTTCACCAATCGTGAATTTTTAAACTCCAATTGAATTGTATGCGAAGGATATCGACTCACAGAGCACAAAAATGTATTTTTTATAAGTTTTGGGCTTGTAGTTTTGTTTTTAGAGAATTTTGAATTTTGCAAGTTTGATGGTGTTTAGACGCTTGGTTAACGAGATATGACGATTTAAACATTTTTATAAGTGATTTTCTCCAAACGAGAATTTTTCAACTCCAATTGAATTGTATACAAAGGATATCGACTCACAGAGCACAAAAATGTATTTTTTATAAGTTTTGGGCTTGTAGTTTTGTTTTTAGAGAATTTTGAATTTTGCAAGTTTTGACCTGTTTAGACGCTCGGTTAAGGAGATATGACGATTTAAAGATTTTGAAATGTGATTTTCTTCAAACGTGAATTTTTCGACTCCAATTGAATTGTATGCGAAGGATATCGACTCACAGAGCACAAAAATGTATTTTCTATAAGTTTTGGACTTGTAGTTTTGTTTTTAGAGAATTTTGAATTTTGCAAGTTTTGACCTGTTTAGACGCTCGGTTAAGGAGATATGATGATTTAAAGATTTTGAAATGTGATTTTCTTCAAACGTGAATTTTTCGACTCCAATTGAATTGTATGTGAAGGATATCGACTCACAGAGCACAAAAATGTATTTTCTATAAGTTTTGGACTTGTAGTTTTGTTTTTAGAGAATTTTGAATTTTGCAAGTTTTGACCTGTTTAGACGCTCGGTTAAGGATATATGACGATTTAAAGATTTTGAAATGTGATTTTCTTCAAACGTGAATTTTTCGACTCCAATTGAATTGTATGCGAAGGATATCGACTCACAGAGCACAAAAATGTATTTTCTATAAGTTTTGGACTTGTAGTTTTGTTTTTAGAGAATTTTGAATTTTGCAAGTTTTGACCTGTTTAGACGCTCGGTTAAGGAGATATGACGATTTAAAGATTTTGAAATGTGATTTTCTTCAAACGTGAATTTTTCGACTCCAATTGAATTGTATGCGAAGGATATCGACTCACAGAGCACAAAAATGTATTTTCTATAAGTTTTGGACTTGTAGTTTTGTTTTTAGAGAATTTTGAATTTTACAAGTTTTGACCTGTTTAGACGCTCGGTTAAGGAGATATGACGATTTAAAGATTTTGAAATGTGATTTTCTTCAAACGTGAATTTTTCGACTCCAATTGAATTGTATGCGAAGGATATCGACTCACAGAGCACAAAAATGTATTTTCTATAAGTTTTGGACTTGTAGTTTTGTTTTTAGAGAATTTTGAATTTTGCAAGTTTTGACCTGTTTAGACGCTCGGTTAAGGAGATATGACGATTTAAAGATTTTGAAATGTGATTTTCTTCAAACGTGAATTTTTCGACTCCAATTGAATTGTATGCGAAGGATATCGACTCACAGAGCACAAAAATGTATTTTCTATAAGTTTTGGACTTGTAGTTTTGTTTTTAGAGAATTTTGAATTTTGCAAGTTTTGACCTGTTTAGACGCTCGGTTAAGGAGATATGACGATTTAAAGATTTTGAAATGTGATTTTCTTCAAACGTGAATTTTTCGACTCCAATTGAATTGTATGCGAAGGATATCGACTCACAGAGCACAAAAATGTATTTTCTATAAGTTTTGGACTTGTAGTTTTGTTTTTAGAGAATTTTGCAAGTTTTGACCTGTTTAGACGCTCGGTTAAGGAGATATGACGATTTAAAGATTTTGAAATGTGATTTTCTTCAAACGTGAATTTTTCGACTCCAATTGAATTGTATGCGAAGGATATCGACTCACAGAGCACAAAAATGTATTTTCTATAAGTTTTGGACTTGTAGTTTTGTTTTTAGAGAATTTTGAATTTTGCAAGTTTTGACCTGTTTAAACGCTCGGTTAAGGAGATATGACGATTTAAAGATTTTGAAATGTGATTTTCTTCAAACGTGAATTTTTCGACTCCAATTGAATTGTATGCGAAGGATATCGACTCACAGAGCACAAAAATGTATTTTCTATAAGTTTAGGACTTGTAGTTTTGTTTTTAGAGAATTTTGAATTTTGCAAGTTTTGACCTGTTTAGACGCTCGGTTAAGGAGATATGACGATTTAAAGATTTTGAAATGTGATTTTCTTCAAACGTGAATTTTTCGACTCCAATTGAATTGTATGCGAAGGATATCGACTCACAGAGCACAAAAATGTATTTTCTATAAGTTTTGGACTTGTAGTTTTGTTTTTAGAGAATTTTGAATTTTGCAAGTTTTGACCTGTTTAGACGCTCGGTTAAGGAGATATGACGATTTAAAGATTTTGAAATGTGATTTTCTTCAAACGTGAATTTTTCGACTCCAATTGAATTGTATGCGAAGGATATCGACTCACAGAGCACAAAAATGTATTTTCTATAAGTTTTGGACTTGTAGTTTTGTTTTTAGAGAATTTTGAATTTTGCAAGTTTTGACCTGTTTAGACGCTCGGTTAAGGAGATATGACGATTTAAAGATTTTGAAATGTGATTTTCTTCAAACGTGAATTTTTCGACTCCAATTGAATTGTATGCGAAGGATATCGACTCACAGAGCACAAAAATGTATTTTCTATAAGTTTTGGACTTGTAGTTTTGTTTTTAGAGAATTTTGAATTTTGCAAGTTTTGACCTGTTTAGACGCTCGGTTAAGGAGATATGACGATTTAAAGATTTTGAAATGTGATTTTCTTCAAACGTGAATTTTTCGACTCCAATTGAATTGTATGCGAAGGATATCGACTCACAGAGCACAAAAATGTATTTTGTATAAGTTTTGGACTTGTAGTTTTGTTTTTAGAGAATTTTGAATTTTGCAAGTTTTGACCTGTTTAGACGCTCGGTTAAGGAGATATGACGATTTAAAGATTTTTAAATGTGATTTTCTTCAAACGTGAATTTTTCAACTCCAATTGAATTGTATGCGAAGGATATCGACTCACAGAGCACAAAAATGTATTTCTATAAGTTTTGGACTTGTACTTTTGTTTTTAGAGAATTTTGAATTTTGCAAGTTTTGACCTGTTTAGACGCTCGGTTAAGGAGATATGACGATTTAAAGATTTTGAAATGTGATTTTCTTCAAACGTGAATTTTTCGACTCCAATTGATTGTATGCAAAGGATATCGACTCACAGAGCACAAAAATGTATTTTATATAAGTTTTGGACTTGTAGTTTTGTTTTTAGAGAATTTTGAATTTTGCAAGTTTTGACCTGTTTAGACGCTCGGTTAAGGAGATATGACGATTTAAAGATTTTGAAATGTGATTTTCTTCAAACGTGAATTTTTCGACTCCAATTGATTGTATGCGAAGGATATCGACTCACAGAGCACAAAAATGTATTTTATATAAGTTTTGGACTTGTAGTTTTGTTTTTAGAGAATTTTGAATTTTGCAAGTTTTGACCTGTTTAGACGCTCGGTTAAGGAGATATGACGATTTAAAGATTTTGAAATGTGATTTTCTTCAAACGTGAATTTTTCGACTCCAATTGAATTGTATGCGAAGGATATCGACTCACAGAGCACAAAAATGTATTTTCTATAAGTTTTGGACTTGTAGTTTTGTTTTTAGAGAATTTTGAATTTTGCAAGTTTTGACCTGTTTAGACGCTCGGTTAAGGAGATATGACGATTTAAAGATTTTGAAATGTGATTTTCTTCAAACGTGAATTTTTCAACTCCAATTGAATTGTATGCGAAGGATATCGACTCACAGAGCACAAAAATGTATTTTCTATAAGTTTTGGACTTGTAGTTTTGTTTTTAGAGAATTTTGAATTTTGCAAGTTTTGACCTGTTTAGACGCTCGGTTAAGGAGATATGACGATTTAAAGATTTTGAAATGTGATTTTCTTCAAACGTGAATTTTTCGACTCCAATTGATTGTATGCGAAGGATATCGACTCACAGAGCACAAAAATGTATTTTCTATAAGTTTTGGACTTGTAGTTTTGTTTTTAGAGAATTTTGAATTTTGCAAGTTTTGACCTGTTTAGACGCTCGGTTAAGGAGATATGACGATTTAAAGATTTTGAAATGTGATTTTCTTCAAACGTGAATTTTTCGACTCCAATTGATTGTATGCGAAGGATATCGACTCACAGAGCACAAAAATGTATTTTATATAAGTTTTGGACTTGTAGTTTTGTTTTTAGAGAATTTTGAATTTTGCAAGTTTTGACCTGTTTAGACGCTCGGTTAAGGAGATATGACGATTTAAAGATTTTGAAATGTGATTTTCTTCAAACGTGAATTTTTCAACTCCAATTGAATTGTATGCGAAGGATATCGACTCACAGAGCACAAAAATGTATTTCTATAAGTTTTGGACTTGTACTTTTGTTTTTAGAGAATTTTGAATTTTGCAAGTTTTGACCTGTTTAGACGCTCGGTTAAGGAGATATGACGATTTAAAGATTTTGAAATGTGATTTTCTTCAAACGTGAATTTTTCGACTCCAATTGATTGTATGCGAAGGATATCGACTCACAGAGCACAAAAATGTATTTTATATAAGTTTTGGACTTGTAGTTTTGTTTTTAGAGAATTTTGAATTTTGCAAGTTTTGACCTGTTTAGACGCTCGGTTAAGGAGATATGACGATTTAAAGATTTTGAAATGTGATTTTCTTCAAACGTGAATTTTTCGACTCCAATTGATTGTATGCGAAGGAAATCGACTCACAGAGCACAAAAATGTATTTTATATAAGTTTTGGACTTGTAGTTTTGTTTTTAGAGAATTTTGAATTTTGCAAGTTTTGACCTGTTTAGACGCTCGGTTAAGGAGATATGACGATTTAAAGATTTTGAAATGTGATTTTCTTCAAACGTGAATTTTTCGACTCCAATTGAATTGTATGCGAAGGATATCGACTCACAGAGCACAAAAATGTATTTTCTATAAGTTTTGGACTTGTAGTTTTGTTTTTAGAGAATTTTGAATTTTGCAAGTTTTGACCTGTTTAGACGCTCGGTTAAGGAGATATGACGATTTAAAGATTTTGAAATGTGATTTTCTTCAAACGTGAATTTTTCAACTCCAATTGAATTGTATGCGAAGGATATCGACTCACAGAGCACAAAAATGTATTTTCTATAAGTTTTGGACTTGTAGTTTTGTTTTTAGAGAATTTTGAATTTTGCAAGTTTTGACCTGTTTAGACGCTCGGTTAAGGAGATATGACGATTTAAAGATTTTTAAATGTGATTTTCTTCAAACGTGAATTTTTCAACTCCAATTGAATTGTATGCGAAGGATATCGACTCACAGAGCACAAAAATGTATTTTCTATAAGTTTTGGACTTGTAGTTTTGTTTTTAGAGAATTTTGAATTTTGCAAGTTTTGACCTGTTTAGACGCTCGGTTAAGGAGATATGACGATTTAAAGATTTTGAAATGTGATTTTCTTCAAACGTGAATTTTTCGACTCCAATTGATTGTATGCGAAGGATATCGACTCACAGAGCACAAAAATGTATTTTCTATAAGTTTTGGACTTGTAGTTTTGTTTTTAGAGAATTTTGAATTTTGCAAGTTTTGACCTGTTTAGACGCTCGGTTAAGGAGATATGACGATTTAAAGATTTTGAAATGTGATTTTCTTCAAACGTGAATTTTTCGACTCCAATTGAATTGTATGCGAAGGATATCGACTCACAGAGCACAAAAATGTATTTTCTATAAGTTTTGGACTTGTAGTTTTGTTTTTAGAGAATTTTGAATTTTGCAAGTTTTGACCTGTTTAGACGCTCGGTTAAGGAGATATGACGATTTAAAGATTTTGAAATGTGATTTTCTTCAAACGTGAATTTTTCGACTCCAATTGAATTGTATGCGAAGGATATCGACTCACAGAGCACAAAAATGTATTTTCTATAAGTTTTGGACTTGTAGTTTTGTTTTTAGAGAATTTTGAATTTTGCAAGTTTTGACCTGTTTAGACGCTCGGTTAAGGAGATATGATGATTTAAAGATTTTGAAATGTGATTTTCTTCAAACGTGAATTTTTCGACTCCAATTGAATTGTATGCGAAGGATATCGACTCACAGAGCACAAAAATGTATTTTCTATAAGTTTTGGACTTGTAGTTTTGTTTTTAGAGAATTTTGAATTTTACAAGTTTTGACCTGTTTAGACGCTCGGTTAAGGAGATATGACGATTTAAAGATTTTGAAATGTGATTTTCTTCAAACGTGAATTTTTCGACTCCAATTGAATTGTATGCGAAGGATATCGACTCACAGAGCACAAAAATGTATTTTCTATAAGTTTTGGACTTGTAGTTTTGTTTTTAGAGAATTTTGAATTTTGCAAGTTTTGACCTGTTTAGACGCTCGGTTAAGGAGATATGACGATTTAAAGATTTTGAAATGTGATTTTCTTCAAACGTGAATTTTTCGACTCCAATTGAATTGTATGCGAAGGATATCGACTCACAGAGCACAAAAATGTATTTTCTATAAGTTTTGGACTTGTAGTTTTGTTTTTAGAGAATTTTGAATTTTGCAAGTTTTGACCTGTTTAGACGCTCGGTTAAGGAGATATGACGATTTAAAGATTTTGAAATGTGATTTTCTTCAAACGTGAATTTTTCGACTCCAATTGAATTGTATGCGAAGGATATCGACTCACAGAGCACAAAAATGTATTTTCTATAAGTTTTGGACTTGTAGTTTTGTTTTTAGAGAATTTTGAATTTTGCAAGTTTGATGGTGTTTAGACGCTTGGTTAAGGAGATATGACGATTTAAACATTTTGAAATGTGATTTTCTTCAAACGTGAATTTTTCGACTCCAATTGAATTGTATGCGAAGGATATCGACTCACAGAGCACAAAAATGTATTTTCTATAAGTTTTGGACTTGTAGTTTTGTTTTTAGAGAATTTTGAATTTTGCAAGTTTTGACCTGTTTAGACGCTCGGTTAAGGAGATATGACGATTTAAAGATTTTGAAATGTGATTTTCTTCAAACGTGAATTTTTCGACTCCAATTGAATTGTATGCGAAGGATATCGACTCACAGAGCACAAAAATGTATTTTCTATAAGTTTTGGACTTGTAGTTTTGTTTTTAGAGAATTTTGAATTTTGCAAGTTTTGACCTGTTTAGACGCTCGGTTAAGGAGATATGATGATTTAAAGATTTTGAAATGTGATTTTCTTCAAACGTGAATTTTTCGACTCCAATTGAATTGTATGCGAAGGATATCGACTCACAGAGCACAAAAATGTATTTTCTATAAGTTTTGGACTTGTAGTTTTGTTTTTAGAGAATTTTGAATTTTGCAAGTTTTGACCTGTTTAGACGCTCGGTTAAGGAGATATGACGATTTAAAGATTTTGAAATGTGATTTTCTTCAAACGTGAATTTTTCGACTCCAATTGAATTGTATGCGAAGGATATCGACTCACAGAGCACAAAAATGTATTTTCTATAAGTTTTGGACTTGTAGTTTTGTTTTTAGAGAATTTTGAATTTTGCAAGTTTTGACCTGTTTAGACGCTCGGTTAAGGAGATATGACGATTTAAAGATTTTGAAATGTGATTTTCTTCAAACGTGAATTTTTCGACTCCAATTGAATTGTATGCGAAGGATATCGACTCACAGAGCACAAAAATGTATTTTCTATAAGTTTTGGACTTGTAGTTTTGTTTTTAGAGAATTTTGAATTTTGCAAGTTTTGACCTGTTTAGACGCTCGGTTAAGGAGATATGACGATTTAAAGATTTTGAAATGTGATTTTCTTCAAACGTGAATTTTTCGACTCCAATTGAATTGTATGCGAAGGATATCGACTCACAGAGCACAAAAATGTATTTTCTATAAGTTTTGGACTTGTAGTTTTGTTTTTAGAGAATTTTGAATTTTGCAAGTTTTGACCTGTTTAGACGCTCGGTTAAGGAGATATGACGATTTAAAGATTTTGAAATGTGATTTTCTTCAAACGTGAATTTTTCGACTCCAATTGAATTGTATGCGAAGGATATCGACTCACAGAGCACAAAAATGTATTTTCTATAAGTTTTGGACTTGTAGTTTTGTTTTTAGAGAATTTTGAATTTTGCAAGTTTTGACCTGTTTAGACGCTCGGTTAAGGAGATATGACGATTTAAAGATTTTGAAATGTGATTTTCTTCAAACGTGAATTTTTCGACTCCAATTGAATTGTATGCGAAGGATATCGACTCACAGAGCACAAAAATGTATTTTCTATAAGTTTTGGACTTGTAGTTTTGTTTTTAGAGAATTTTGAATTTTGCAAGTTTGATGGTGTTTAGACGCTTGGTTAAGGAGATATGACGATTTAAACATTTTGAAATGTGATTTTCTTCAAACGTGAATTTTTCGACTCCAATTGAATTGTATGCGAAGGATATCGACTCACAGAGCACAAAAATGTATTTTCTATAAGTTTTGGACTTGTAGTTTTGTTTTTAGAGAATTTTGAATTTTGCAAGTTTTGACCTGTTTAGACGCTCGGTTAAGGAGATATGACGATTTAAAGATTTTGAAATGTGATTTTCTTCAAACGTGAATTTTTCGACTCCAATTGAATTGTATGCGAAGGATATCGACTCACAGAGCACAAAAATGTATTTTCTATAAGTTTTGGACTTGTAGTTTTGTTTTTAGAGAATTTTGAATTTTGCAAGTTTTGACCTGTTTAAACGCTCGGTTAAGGAGATATGACGATTTAAAGATTTTGAAATGTGATTTTCTTCAAACGTGAATTTTTCGACTCCAATTGAATTGTATGCGAAGGATATCGACTCACAGAGCACAAAAATGTATTTTCTATAAGTTTTGGACTTGTAGTTTTGTTTTTAGAGAATTTTGAATTTTGCAAGTTTTGACCTGTTTAGACGCTCGGTTAAGGTGATATGACGATGTAAAGATTTTGAAATGTGATTTTCTTCAAACGTGAATTTTTCGACTCCAATTGAATTGTATGCGAAGGATATCGACTCACAGAGCACAAAAATGTATTTTCTATAAGTTTTGGACTTGTAGTTTTGTTTTTAGAGAATTTTGAATTTTGCAAGTTTGATGGTGTTTAGACGCTTGGTTAAGGAGATATGACGATTTAAACATTTTTAAAAGTGATTTTCTCCAATCGAGAATTTTTCAACTCCAATTGAATTGTATGCGAAGGATATCGACTCACAGAGCACAAAAATGTATTTTCTATAAGTTTTGGACTTGTAGTTTTGTTTTTAGAGAATTTTGAATTTTGCAAGTTTTGACCTGTTTAGACGCTCGGTTAAGGAGATATGACGATTTAAACATTTTGAAATGTGATTTTCTTCAAACGTGAATTTTTCAACTCCAATTGAATTGTATGCGAAGGATATCGACTCACAGAGCACAAAAATGTATTTTCTATAAGTTTTGGACTTGTAGTTTTGTTTTTAGAGAATTTTGAATTTTGCAAGTTTTGACCTGTTTAGACGCTCGGTTAAGGAGATATGACGATTTAAAGATTTTGAAATGTGATTTTCTTCAAACGTGAATTTTTCGACTCCAATTGATTGTATGCGAAGGATATCGACTCACAGAGCACAAAAATGTATTTTATATAAGTTTTGGACTTGTAGTTTTGTTTTTAGAGAATTTTGAATTTTGCAAGTTTTGACCTGTTTAGACGCTCGGTTAAGGAGATATGACGATTTAAAGATTTTGAAATGTGATTTTCTTCAAACGTGAATTTTTCGACTCCAATTGAATTGTATGCGAAGGATATCGACTCACAGAGCACAAAAATGTATTTTGTATAAGTTTTGGACTTGTAGTTTTGTTTTTAGAGAATTTTGAATTTTGCAAGTTTTGACCTGTTTAGACGCTCGGTTAAGGAGATATGACGATTTAAAGATTTTTAAATGTGATTTTCTTCAAACGTGAATTTTTCAACTCCAATTGAATTGTATGCGAAGGATATCGACTCACAGAGCACAAAAATGTATTTCTATAAGTTTTGGACTTGTACTTTTGTTTTTAGAGAATTTTGAATTTTGCAAGTTTTGACCTGTTTAGACGCTCGGTTAAGGAGATATGACGATTTAAAGATTTTGAAATGTGATTTTCTTCAAACGTGAATTTTTCAACTCCAATTGAATTGTATGCGAAGGATATCGACTCACAGAGCACAAAAATGTATTTTCTATAAGTTTTGGACTTGTAGTTTTGTTTTTAGAGAATTTTGAATTTTGCAAGTTTTGACCTGTTTAGACGCTCGGTTAAGGAGATATGACGATTTAAAGATTTTGAAATGTGATTTTCTTCAAACGTGAATTTTTCGACTCCAATTGATTGTATGCGAAGGATATCGACTCACAGAGCACAAAAATGTATTTTATATAAGTTTTGGACTTGTAGTTTTGTTTTTAGAGAATTTTGAATTTTGCAAGTTTTGACCTGTTTAGACGCTCGGTTAAGGAGATATGACGATTTAAAGATTTTGAAATGTGATTTTCTTCAAACGTGAATTTTTCGACTCCAATTGAATTGTATGCGAAGGATATCGACTCACAGAGCACAAAAATGTATTTTGTATAAGTTTTGGACTTGTAGTTTTGTTTTTAGAGAATTTTGAATTTTGCAAGTTTTGACCTGTTTAGACGCTCGGTTAAGGAGATATGACGATTTAAAGATTTTGAAATGTGATTTTCTTCAAACGTGAATTTTTCAACTCCAATTGAATTGTATGCGAAGGATATCGACTCACAGAGCACAAAAATGTATTTCTATAAGTTTTGGACTTGTACTTTTGTTTTTAGAGAATTTTGAATTTTGCAAGTTTTGACCTGTTTAGACGCTCGGTTAAGGAGATATGACGATTTAAAGATTTTGAAATGTGATTTTCTTCAAACGTGAATTTTTCAACTCCAATTGAATTGTATGCGAAGGATATCGACTCACAGAGCACAAAAATGTATTTTCTATAAGTTTTGGACTTGTAGTTTTGTTTTTAGAGAATTTTGAATTTTGCAAGTTTTGACCTGTTTAGACGCTCGGTTAAGGAGATATGACGATTTAAAGATTTTGAAATGTGATTTTCTTCAAACGTGAATTTTTCGACTCCAATTGATTGTATGCGAAGGATATCGACTCACAGAGCACAAAAATATATTTTCTATAAGTTTTGGACTTGTAGTTTTGTTTTTAGAGAATTTTGAATTCTGCAAGTTTTGACCTGTTTAGACGCTCGGTTAAGGAGATATGACGATTTAAACATTTTGAAATGTGATTTTCTTCAAAAGTGAATTTTTTCACTCCAATTGAATTGTATGCGAAGGATATCGACTCACAGAGCACAAAAATGTATTTTCTATAAGTTTTGGACTTGTAGTTTTGTTTTTAGAGAGTTTTGAATTTTGCAAGTTTGGTTGTGTTTAGAGGCTCCCTTAAGGAGATATGACGATTTAAACATTTTGAAATGTGATTTTCTTCAAAAGTGAATTTTTTCACTCCAATTGAATTGTATGCGAAGGATATCGACTCACAGAGCACAAAAATGTATTTTCTATAAGTTTTGGACTTGTAGTTTTGTTTTTAGAGAGTTTTGAATTTTGCAAGTTTGGGGGTGTTTAGAGGCTCCGTTAAGGAGATATGACGATTTAAACATTTTGAAATGTGATTTTCTTCAAAAGTGAATTTTTTCACTCCAATTGAATTGTATGCGAAGGATATCGACTCACAGAGCACAAAAATGTATTTTCTATAAGTTTTGGACTTGTAGTTTTGTTTTTACAGAGTTTTGAATTTTGCAAGTTTGGGGGTGTTTAGAGGCTCCGTTAAGGAGATATGACGATTTAAACATTTTGAAATGTGATTTTCTTCAAACGTGAATTTTTCAACTCCAATTGAATTGTATGCGAAGGATATCGACTCACAGAGCACAAAAATGTATTTTCTATAAGTTTTGGACTTGTAGTTTTGTTTTTAGAGAGTTTTGAATTTTGCAAGTTTGGGGGTGTTTAGAGGCTCCGTTAAGGAGATATGACGATTTAAACATTTTGAAATGTGATTTTCTTCAAAAGTGAATTTTTTCACTCCAATTGAATTGTATGCGAAGATATCGACTCACAGAGCACAAAAATGTATTTTCTATAAGTTTTGGACTTGTAGTTTTGTTTTTAGAGAGTTTTGAATTTTGCAAGTTTGGGGGTGTTTAGAGGCTCCGTTAAGGAGATATGACGATTTAAACATTTTGAAATGTGATTTTCTTCAAAAGTGAATTTTTTCACTCCAATTGAATTGTATGCGAAGGATATCGACTCACAGAGCACAAAAATGTATTTTTTATAAGTTTTGGACTTGTAGTTTTGTTTTTAGAGAGTTTTGAATTTTGCAAGTTTGGGGGTGTTTAGAGGCTCCGTTAAGGAGATATGACGATTTAAACATTTTGAAATGTGATTTTCTTCAAAAGTGAATTTTTTCACTCCAATTGAATTGTATGCGAAGATATCGACTCACAGAGCACAAAAATGTATTTTCTATAAGTTTTGGACTTGTAGTTTTGTTTTTAGAGAGTTTTGAATTTTGCAAGTTTGGGGGTGTTTAGAGGCTCCGTTAAGGAGATATGACGATTTAAACATTTTGAAATGTGATTTTCTTCAAAAGTGAATTTTTTCACTCCAATTGAATTGTATGCGAAGATATCGACTCACAGAGCACAAAAATGTATTTTCTATAAGTTTTGGACTTGTAGTTTTGTTTTTAGAGAGTTTTGAATTTTGCAAGTTTGGGGGTGTTTAGAGGCTTCGTTAAGGAGATATGACGATTTAAACATTTTGAAATGTGATTTTCTTCAAAAGTGAATTTTTTCACTCCAATTGAATTGTATGCGAAGGATATCGACTCACAGAGCACAAAAATGTATTTTTTATAAGTTTTGGACTTGTAGTTTTGTTTTTAGAGAGTTTTGAATTTTGCAAGTTTGGGGGTGTTTAGAGGCTCCGTTAAGGAGATATGACGATTTAAACATTTTGAAATGTGATTTTCTTCAAAAGTGAATTTTTTCACTCCAATTGAATTGTATGCGAAGGATATCGACTCACAGAGCACAAAAATGTATTTTCTATAACTTTTGGACTTGTAGTTTTGTTTTAAGAGAGTTTTGAATTTTGCAAGTTTGGGGGTGTTTAGAGGCTCCGTTAAGGAGATATGACGATTTAAACATTTTGAAATGTGATTTTCTTCAAAAGTGAATTTTTTCACTCCAATTGAATTGTATGTGAAGGATATCGACTCACAGAGCACAAAAATGTATTTTCTATAAGTTTTGGACTTGTAGTTTTGTTTTTAGAGAGTTTTGAATTTTGCATGTTTGGGGTGTTTAGAGGCTCCGTTAAGGAGATATGACGATTTAAACATTTTGAAATGTGATTTTCTTCAAAAGTGAATTTTTTCACTCCAATTGAATTGTATGCGAAGGATATCGACTCACAGAGCACAAAAATGTATTTTCTATAAGTTTTGGACTTGTAGTTTTGTTTTTAGAGAGTTTTGAATTTTGCAAGTTTGGTTGTGTTTAGAGGCTCCCTTAAGGAGATATGACGATTTAAACATTTTGAAATGTGATTTTCTTCAAAAGTGAATTTTTTCACTCCAATTGAATTGTATGCGAAGGATATCGACTCACAGAGCACAAAAATGTATTTTCTATAAGTTTTGGACTTGTAGTTTTGTTTTTAGAGAGTTTTGAATTTTGCAAGTTTGGGGGTGTTTAGAGGCTCCGTTAAGGAGATATGACGATTTAAACATTTTGAAATGTGATTTTCTTCAAAAGTGAATTTTTTCACTCCAATTGAATTGTATGCGAAGGATATCGACTCACAGAGCACAAAAATGTATTTTCTATAAGTTTTGGACTTGTAGTTTTGTTTTTACAGAGTTTTGAATTTTGCAAGTTTGGGGGTGTTTAGAGGCTCCGTTAAGGAGATATGACGATTTAAACATTTTGAAATGTGATTTTCTTCAAACGTGAATTTTTCAACTCCAATTGAATTGTATGCGAAGGATATCGACTCACAGAGCACAAAAATGTATTTTCTATAAGTTTTGGACTTGTAGTTTTGTTTTTAGAGAGTTTTGAATTTTGCAAGTTTGGGGGTGTTTAGAGGCTCCGTTAAGGAGATATGACGATTTAAACATTTTGAAATGTGATTTTCTTCAAAAGTGAATTTTTCAACTCCAATTGAATTGTATGCGAAGGATATCGACTCACAGAGCACAAAAATGTATTTTCTATAAGTTTTGGACTTGTAGTTTTGTTTTTACAGAGTTTTGAATTTTGCAAGTTTGGGGGTGTTTAGAGGCTCCGTTAAGGAGATATGACGATTTAAACATTTTGAAATGTGATTTTCTTCAAAAGTGAATTTTT
The DNA here is from genome assembly GCF_945859705.1 of Episyrphus balteatus. Classification (NCBI taxonomy): domain Eukaryota; kingdom Metazoa; phylum Arthropoda; class Insecta; order Diptera; family Syrphidae; genus Episyrphus; species Episyrphus balteatus. The sequence continues at coordinate 84,997,788 of NC_079136.1, read as the reverse complement.
TCACTCCAATTGAATTGTATGCGAAGATATCGACTCACAGAGCACAAAAATGTATTTTCTATAAGTTTTGGACTTGTAGTTTTGTTTTTACAGAGTTTTGAATTTTGCAAGTTTGGGGGTGTTTAGAGGCTCCGTTAAGGAGATATGACGATTTAAACATTTTGAAATGTGATTTTCTTCAAAAGTGAATTTTTTCACTCCAATTGAATTGTATGCGAAGGATATCGACTCACAGAGCACAAAAATGTATTTTTTATAAGTTTTGGACTTGTAGTTTTGTTTTTAGAGAGTTTTGAATTTTGCAAGTTTGGGGGTGTTTAGAGGCTCCGTTAAGGAGATATGACGATTTAAACATTTTGAAATGTGATTTTCTTCAAAAGTGAATTTTTCAACTCCAATTGAATTGTATGCGAAGGATATCGACTCACAGAGCACAAAAATGTATTTTCTATAAGTTTTGGACTTGTAGTTTTGTTTTTACAGAGTTTTGAATTTTGCAAGTTTGGGGGTGTTTAGAGGCTCCGTTAAGGAGATATGACGATTTAAACATTTTGAAATGTGATTTTCTTCAAAAGTGAATTTTTTCACTCCAATTGAATTGTATGCGAAGATATCGACTCACAGAGCACAAAAATGTATTTTCTATAAGTTTTGGACTTGTAGTTTTGTTTTTAGAGAGTTTTGAATTTTGCAAGTTTGGGGGTGTTTAGAGGCTCCGTTAAGGAGATATGACGATTTAAACATTTTGAAATGTGATTTTCTTCAAAAGTGAATTTTTTCACTCCAATTGAATTGTATGCGAAGGATATCGACTCACAGAGCACAAAAATGTATTTTCTATAAGTTTTGGACTTGTAGTTTTGTTTTTAGAGAGTTTTGAATTTTGCAAGTTTGGGGGTGTTTAGAGGCTCCGTTAAGGAGATATGACGATTTAAACATTTTGAAATGTGATTTTCTTCAAAAGTGAATTTTTTCACTATAATTGAATTGTATGCGAAGGATATCGACTCACAGAGCACAAAAATGTATTTTCTATAAGTTTTGGACTTGTAGTTTTGTTTTTAGAGAGTTTTGAATTTTGCAAGTTTGGGTGTGTTTAGAGGCTCCGTTAAGGAGATATGACGATTTAAAAATTTTGAAATGTGGTTTTCTTCAAAAGTGAATTTTTTCACTCCAATTGAATTGTATGCGAAGGATATCGACTCACAGAGCACAAAAATGTATTTTCTATAAGTTTTGGACTTGTAGTTTTGTTTTTAGAGAGTTTTGAATTTTGCAAGTTTGGGGGTGTTTAGAGGCTCCGTTAAGGAGATATGACGATTTAAAAATTTTGAAATGTGATTTTCTTCAAAAGTGAATTTTTTCACTCCAATTGAATTGTATGCGAAGGATATCGACTCACAGAGCACAAAAATGTATTTTCTATAAGTTTTGGACTTGTAGTTTTGTTTTTAGAGAGTTTTGAATTTTGCAAGTTTGGGGGTGTTTAGAGGCTCCGTTAAGGAGATATGACGATTTAAACATTTTGAAATGTGATTTTCTTCAAAAAAGAATTTTTTCACTCCAATTGAATTGTATGCGAAGGATATCGACTCACAGAGCACAAAAATGTATTTTCTATAAGTTTTGGACTTGTAGTTTTGTTTTTAGAGAGTTTTGAATTTTGCAAGTTTGGGGGTGTTTAGAGGCTCCGTTAAGGAGATATGACGATTAAAACATTTTGAAATGTGATTTTCTTCAAAAGTGAATTTTTTCACTCCAATTGAATTGTATGCGAAGGATATCGACTCACAGAGCACAAAAATGTATTTTCTATAAGTTTTGGACTTTTAGTTTTGTTTTTAGAGAGTTTTGAATTTTGCAAGTTTGGGGGTGTTTAGAGGCTCCGTTAAGGAGATATGACGATTAAAACATTTTGAAATGTGATTTTCTTCAAAAGTGAATTTTTTCACTCCAATTGAATTGTATGCGAAGGATATCGACTCACAGAGCACAAAAATGTATTTTCTATAAGTTTTGGACTTGTAGTTTTGTTTTTAGAGAGTTTTGAATTTTGCAAGTTTGGGGGTGTTTAGAGGCTCCGTTAAGGAGATATGACGATTTAAACATTTTGAAATGTGATTTTCTTCAAAAGTGAATTTTTTCACTATAATTGAATTGTATGCGAAGGATATCGACTCACAGAGCACAAAAATGTATTTTCTATAAGTTTTGGACTTGTAGTTTTGTTTTTAGAGAGTTTTGAATTTTGCAAGTTTGGGTGTGTTTAGAGGCTCCGTTAAGGAGATATGACGATTTAAAAATTTTGAAATGTGGTTTTCTTCAAAAGTGAATTTTTTCACTCCAATTGAATTGTATGCGAAGGATATCGACTCACAGAGCACAAAAATGTATTTTCTATAAGTTTTGGACTTGTAGTTTTGTTTTTAGAGAGTTTTGAATTTTGCAAGTTTGGGGGTGTTTAGGGGCTCCGTTAAGGAGATATGACGATTTAAACATTTTGAAATGTGATTTTCTTCAAAAAAGAATTTTTTCACTCCAATTGAATTGTATGCGAAGGATATCGACTCACAGAGCACAAAAATGTATTTTCTATAAGTTTTGGACTTGTAGTTTTGTTTTTAGAGAGTTTTGAATTTTGCAAGTTTGGGGGTGTTTAGAGGCTCCGTTAAGGAGATATGACGATTAAAACATTTTGAAATGTGATTTTCTTCAAAAGTGAATTTTTTCACTCCAATTGAATTGTATGCGAAGGATATCGACTCACAGAGCACAAAAATGTATTTTCTATAAGTTTTGGACTTTTAGTTTTGTTTTTAGAGAGTTTTGAATTTTGCAAGTTTGGGGGTGTTTAGAGGCTCCGTTAAGGAGATATGACGATTTAAACATTTTGAAATGTGATTTTCTTCAAAAGTGAATTTTTTCACTCCAATTGAATTGTATGCGAAGGATATCGACTCACAGAGCACAAAAATGTATTTTCTATAAGTTTTGGACTTGTAGTTTTGTTTTTAGAGAGTTTTGAATTTTGCAAGTTTGGGGGTGTTTAGGGGCTCCGTTAAGGAGATATGACGATTTAAACATTTTGAAATGTGATTTTCTTCAAAAGTGAATTTTTTTCACTCCAAATGAATTGTAGGCGAAGGATATCGACTCACAGAGCACAAAAATGTATTTTCTATAAGTTTTACAAAATGTATTTTGTAGTTTTGTTTTTAGAGAGTTTTGAATTTTACAAGTTTTGGGGTGTTTAGAGGCTCCGTTAAGGAGATATGACGATTTAAACATTTTGAAATGTGATTTTCTTCAAACGTGAAATTTTTTCACTCCAATTGAATTGAATGCGAAGGATATCGACTCACAGAGCACAAAAATATATTTTCTATAAGTTTTGGACTTGTAGTTTTGTTTTTAGAGAGTTTTGAATTTTGCAAGTTTGGGGGTGTTTAGAGGCTCCGTTAAGGAGATATGACGATTTAAACATTTTGAAATGTGATTTTCTTCAAAAGTGAATTTTTTCACTCCAAATGAATTGTATTCGAAGGATATCGACTCACAGAGCACAAAAATGTATTTTCTATAAGTTTTGGACTTGTAGTTTTGTTTTTAGAGAGTTTTGAATTTTGCAAGTTTGGGGGTGTTTAGAGGCTCCGTTAAGGAGATATGACGATTTAAACATTTTGAAATGTGATTTTCTTCAAAAGTGAATTTTTTTCACTCCAAATGAATTGTAGGCGAAGGATATCGACTCACAGAGCACAAAAAATGTATTTTCTATAAGTTTTGAACTTGTAGTTTTGTTTTTAGAGAGTTTTGAATTTTGCAAGTTTGGGTGTGTGTAGAGGCTCCGTTAAGGAGATATGACGATTTAAACATTTTGAAATGTGATTTTCTTCAAAAGTGAATTTTTTCACTCCAATTGAATTGTATGCGAAGGATATCGACTCACAGAGCACAAAAATGTATTTTCTATAAGTTTTGGACTTTTAGTTTTGTTTTTAGAGAGTTTTGAATTTTGCAAGTTTGGGGGTGTTTAGAGGCTCCGTTAAGGAGATATGACGATTTAAACATTTTGAAATGTGATTTTCTTCAAACGTGCATTTTTTCACTCCAATTGAATTGTATGCGAAGGATATCGACTCACAGAGCACAAAAATGTATTTTCTATAAGTTTTGGACTTGTAGTTTTGTTTTTAGAGAGTTTTGAATTTTGCAAGTTTGGTTGTGTTTAGAGGCTCCCTTAAAGAGATATGACGATTTAAACATTTTGAAATGTGATTTTCTTCAAAAGTGAATTTTTTCACTCCAATTGAATTGTATGCGAAGGATATCGACTCACAGAGCACAAAAATGTATTTTCTATAAGTTTTGGACTTGTAGTTTTGTTTTTAGAGAGTTTTGAATTTTGCAAGTTTGGGGGTGTTTAGGGGCTCCGTTAAGGAGATATGACGATTTAAACATTTTGAAATGTGATTTTCTTCAAAAGTGAATTTTTTTCACTCCAAATGAATTGTAGGCGAAGGATATCGACTCACAGAGCACAAAAATGTATTTTCTATAAGTTTTACAAAATGTATTTTGTAGTTTTGTTTTTAGAGAGTTTTGAATTTTACAAGTTTTGGGGTGTTTAGAGGCTCCGTTAAGGAGATATGACGATTTAAACATTTTGAAATGTGATTTTCTTCAAAAGTGAATTTTTTCACTCCAATTGAATTGTATGCGAAGGATATCGACTCACAGAGCACAAAAATGTATTTTCTATAAGTTTTGGACTTGTAGTTTTGTTTTTAGAGAGTTTTGAATTTTGCAAGTTTGGGGGTGTTTAGGGGCTCCGTTAAGGAGATATGACGATTTAAACATTTTGAAATGTGATTTTCTTCAAAAGTGAATTTTTTTCACTCCAAATGAATTGTAGGCGAAGGATATCGACTCACAGAGCACAAAAATGTATTTTCTATAAGTTTTACAAAATGTATTTTGTAGTTTTGTTTTTAGAGAGTTTTGAATTTTGCAAGTTTGGGGGTGTTTAGAGGCTCGGTTAAGGAGATATGACGATTTAAACATTTTGAAATGTGATTTTCTTCAAAAGTGAATTTTTTTCACTCCAAATGAATTGTAGGCGAAGGATATCGACTCACAGAGCACAAAAATGTATTTTCTATAAGTTTTGAACTTGTGGTTTTGTTTTTAGAGAGTTTTGAATTTTGCAAGTTTGGGTGTGTGTAGAGGCTCCGTTAAGGAGATATGACGATTTAAACATTTTGAAATGTGATTTTCTTCAAAAGTGAATTTTTTCACTCCAATTGAATTGTATGCGAAGGATATCGACTCACAGAGTATTTTCTATAAGTTTTGGACTTGTAGTTTTGTTTTAAGAGAGTTTTGAATTTTGCAAGTTTGGGGGTGTTTAGAGGCTCCGTTAAGGAGATATGACGATTTAAACATTTTGAAATGTGATTTTCTTCAAAAGTGAATTTTTTCACTCCAATTGAATTGTATGCGAAGGATATCGACTCACAGAGCACAAAAAATGTATTTTCTATAAGTTTTGGACTTGTAGTTTTGTTTTTAGAGAGTTTTGAATTTTGCAAGTTTGGGGGTGTTTAGAGGCTCCGTTAAGGAGATATGACGATTTAAACATTTTGAAATGTGATTTTCTTCAAACGTGAAATTTTTTCACTCCAATTGAATTGAATGCGAAGGATATCGACTCACAGAGCACAAAAATGTATTTTCTATAAGTTTTGGACTTGTAGTTTTGTTTTTAGAGAGTTTTGAATTTTGCAAGTTTGGGGGTGTTTAGAGGCTCCGTTAAGGAGATATGACGATTTAAACATTTTGAAATGTGATTTTCTTCAAAAGTGAATTTTTTCACTCCAATTGAATTGTATGCGAAGGATATCGACTCACAGAGCACAAAAATGTATTTTCTATAAGTTTTGGACTTGTAGTTTTGTTTTTAGAGAGTTTTGAATTTTGCAAGTTTGGGGGTGTTTAGAGGCTCCGTTAAGGAGATATGACGATTTAAACATTTTGAAATGTGATTTTCTTCAAAAGTGAATTTTTTCACTCCAAATGAATTGTATGCGAAGGATTATCGACTCACAGAGCACAAAAATGTATTTTCTATAAGTTTTGGACTTGTAGTTTTGTTTTTAGAGAGTTTTGAATTTTGCAAGTTTGGGGGTGTTTAGAGGCTCCGTTAAGGAGATATGACGATTTAAACATTTTGAAATGTGATTTTCTTCAAAAGTGAATTTTTCACTCCAATTGAATTGTATGCGAAGGATATCGACTCACAGAGCACAAAATGTATTTTCTATAAGTTTTGGACTTGTAGTTTTGTTTTAAGAGGAGTTTTGAATTTTGCAAGTTTGGGGGTGTTTAGAGGCTCCGTTAAGGAGATATGACGATTTAAACATTTTGAAATGTGATTTTCTTCAAAAGTGAATTTTTTCACTCCAATTGAATTGTATGCGAAGGATATCGACTCACACTGCACAAAAATGTATTTTCTATAAGTTTTGGACTTGTAGTTTTGTTTTTAGAGAGTTTGAATTTTGCAAGTTTGGGGGTGTTTAGAGGCTCCGTTAAGGAGATATGACGATTTAAACATTTTGAAATGTGATTTTCTTCAAAAGTGAATTTTTTTCACTCCAAATGAATTGTAGGCGAAGGATATCGACTCACAGAGCACAAAATGTATTTTCTATAAGTTTTGGACTTGTAGTTTTGTTTTTAGAGAGTTTTGAATTTTGCAAGTTTGGGGGTGTTTAGAGGCTCCGTTAAGGAGATATGACGATTTAAACATTTTGAAATGTGATTTTCTTCAAAAGTGAATTTTTTCACCTCCAAATGAATTGTATGCGAAGGATTATCGACTCACAGAGCACAAAAATGTATTTTCTATAAGTTTTGGACTTGTAGTTTTGTTTTTAGAGAGTTTTGAATTTTGCAAGTTTGGGGGTGTTTAGAGGCTCCGTTAAGGAGATATGACGATTTAAACATTTTGAAATGTGATTTTCTTCAAAAGTGAATTTTTTCACTCCAATTGAATTGTATGCGAAGGGATATCGACTCACAGAGCACAAAAATGTATTTTCTATAAGTTTTGGACTTGTAGTTTTGTTTTTAGAGAGTTTTGAATTTTGCAAGTTTGGGGGTGTTTAGAGGCTCCGTTAAGGAGATATGACGATTTAAACATTTTGAAATGTGATTTTCTTCAAAAGTGAATTTTTTCACTCCAATTGAATTGTATGCGAAGGATATCGACTCACAGAGCACAAAAATGTATTTTCTATAAGTTTTGGACTTGTAGTTTTGTTTTTAGAGAGTTTTGAATTTGCAAGTTTGGGGTTGTTTAGAGGCTCCGTTAAGGAGATATGACGATTTAAACATTTGAAATGTGATTTTCTTCAAAGTGAATTTTTTCACTCCAATTGAATTGTATGCGAAGGATATCGACTCACAGAGCACAAAAATGTATTTTCTATAAGTTTTGGACTTGTAGTTTTGTTTTTAGAGAGTTTGAATTTTGCAAGTTTGGGGGTGTTTAGAGGCTCCGTTAAGGAGATATGACGATTTAAACATTTTGAAATGTGATTTTCTTCAAAAGTGAATTTTTTTTCACTCCAAATGAATTGTAGGCGAAGGATATCGACTCACAGAGCACAAAAATGTATTTTCTATAAGTTTTGGACTTGTAGTTTTGTTTTTAGAGAGTTTTGAATTTTGCAAGTTTGGGGGTGTTTAGAGGCTCCGTTAAGGAGATATGACGATTTAAACATTTTGAAATGTGATTTTCTTCAAAAGTGAATTTTTTTTCACTCCAAATGAATTGTAGGCGAAGGATATCGACTCACAGAGCACAAAAATGTATTTTCTATAAGTTTTGGACTTGTAGTTTTGTTTTTAGAGAGTTTTGAATTTTACAAGTTTTGGGGTGTTTAGAGGCTCCGTTAAGGAGATATGACGATTTAAACATTTTGAAATGTGATTTTCTTCAAACGTGAAATTTTTTCACTCCAATTGAATTGAATGCGAAGGATATCGACTCACAGAGCACAAAAATATATTTTCTATAAGTTTTGGACTTGTAGTTTTGTTTTTAGAGAGTTTTGAATTTTGCAAGTTTGGGGGTGTTTAGAGCTCCGTTAAGGAGATATGACGAATTTAAACATTTGAAATGTGATTTTCTTCAAAAGTGAATTTTTTTCACTCCAAATGAATTGTAGGCGAAGGATATCGACTCACAGAGCACAAAAATGTATTTTCTATAAGTTTTGAACTTGTGGTTTTGTTTTTAGAGAGTTTTGAATTTTGCAAGTTTGGGTGTGTGTAGAGGCTCCGTTAAGGAGATATGACGATTTAAAACATTTTGAAATGTGATTTTCTTCAAAAGTGAATTTTTCACTCCAATTGAATTGTATGCGAAGGATATCGACTCACAGAGCACAAAAATGTATTTTCTATAAGTTTTGGACTTGTAGTTTTGTTTTAAGAGAGTTTTGAATTTTGCAAGTTTGGGGGTGTTTAGAGGCTCCGTTAAGGAGATATGACGATTTAAACATTTTGAAATGTGATTTTCTTCAAAAGTGAATTTTTTCACTCCAATTGAATTGTATGCGAAGGATATCGACTCACAGAGCACAAAAATGTATTTTCTATAAGTTTTGGACTTGTAGTTTTGTTTTTAGAGAGTTTTGAATTTTGCCAGTTTGGGGGTGTTTAGAGGCTCCGTTAAGGAGATATGACGATTTAAACATTTTGAAATGTGATTTTCTTCAAACGTGAAATTTTTTCACTCCAATTGAATTGAATGCGAAGGATATCGACTCACAGAGCACAAAACATATTTTCTATAAGTTTTGGACTTGTAGTTTTGTTTTTAGAGAGTTTTGAATTTTGCAAGTTTGGGGGTGTTTAGAGGCTCCGTTAAGGAGATATGACGATTTAAACATTTTGAAATGTGATTTTCTTCAAAAGTGAATTTTTTCACTCCAATTGAATTGTATGCGAAGGATATCGACTCACAGAGCACAAAATGGTATTTTCTATAAGTTTTGGACTTGTAGTTTTGTTTTTAGAGAGTTTTGAATTTTGCAAGTTTGGGGGTGTTTAGAGGCTCCGTTAAGGAGATATGACGATTTAAACATTTTGAAATGTGATTTTCTTCAAAAGTGAATTTTTTCACTCCAAATGAATTGTATGCGAAGGATATCGACTCACAGAGCACAAAAAGTATTTTCTATAAGTTTTGGACTTGTAGTTTTGTTTTTAGAGAGTTTTGAATTTTGCAAGTTTGGGGGTGTTTAGAGGCTCCGTTAAGGAGATATGACGATTTAAACATTTTGAAATGTGATTTTCTTCAAAAGTGAATTTTTTCACTCCAATTGAATTGTATGCGAAGGATATCGACTCACAGAGCACAAAAATGTATTTTCTATAAGTTTTGGACTTGTAGTTTTGTTTTAAGAGAGTTTTTGAATTTTGCAAGTTTGGGGGTGTTTAGAGGCTCCGTTAAGGAGATATGACGATTTAAACATTTTGAAATGTGATTTTCTTCAAAGTGAATTTTTTCACTCCAATTGAATTGTATGCGAAGGATATCGACTCACAGAGCACAAAAATGTATTTTCTATAAGTTTTGGACTTGTAGTTTTGTTTTTAGAGAGTTTTGAATTTTGCAAGTTTGGGGGTGTTTAGAGGCTCCGTTAAGGAGATATGACGATTTAAACATTTTGAAATGTGATTTTCTTCAAAAGTGAATTTTTTTCACTCCAAATGAATTGTAGGCGAAGGATATCGACTCACAGAGCACAAAAATGTATTTTCTATAAGTTTTGGACTTGTAGTTTTGTTTTTAGAGAGTTTTGAATTTTGCAAGTTTGGGGGTGTTTAGAGGCTCCGTTAAGGAGATATGACGATTTAAACATTTTGAAATGTGATTTTCTTCAAAAGTGAATTTTTTCACTCCAAATGAATTGTATGCGAAGGATATCGACTCACAGAGCACAAAAATGTATTTTCTATAAGTTTTGGACTTGTAGTTTTGTTTTTAGAGAGTTTTGAATTTTGCAAGTTTGGGGGTGTTTAGAGGCTCCGTTAAGGAGATATGACGATTTAAACATTTTGAAATGTGATTTTCTTCAAAAGTGAATTTTTTCACTCCAATTGAATTGTATGCGAAGGATATCGACTCACAGAGCACAAAAATGTATTTTCTATAAGTTTTGGACTTGTAGTTTTGTTTTTAGAGAGTTTTGAATTTTGCAAGTTTGGGGGTGTTTAGAGGCTCCGTTAAGGAGATATGACGATTTAAACATTTTGAAATGTGATTTTCTTCAAAAGTGAATTTTTTCACTCCAATTGAATTGTATGCGAAGGATATCGACTCACAGAGCACAAAAATGTATTTTCTATAAGTTTTGGACTTGTAGTTTTGTTTTTAGAGAGTTTTGAATTTTGCAAGTTTGGGGTTGTTTAGAGGCTCCGTTAAGGAGATATTATGACGATTTAAACATTTTGAAATGTGATTTTCTTCAAAAGTGAATTTTTTTCACTCCAATTGAATTGTATGCGAAGGATATCGACTCACAGAGCACAAAAATGTATTTTCTATAAGTTTTGGACTTGTAGTTTTGTTTTTAGAGAGTTTTGAATTTTGCAAGTTTGGGGGTGTTTAGAGGCTCCGTTAAGGAGATATGACGATTTAAACATTTTGAAATGTGATTTTCTTCAAAAGTGAATTTTTTTTCACTCCAAATGAATTGTAGGCGAAGGATATCGACTCACAGAGCACAAAAATGTATTTTCTATAAGTTTTGGACTTGTAGTTTTGTTTTTAGAGAGTTTTGAATTTTGCAAGTTTGGGGGTGTTTAGAGGCTCCGTTAAGGAGATATGACGATTTAAACATTTTGAAATGTGATTTTCTTCAAAAGTGAATTTTTTTTCACTCCAAATGAATTGTAGGCGAAGGATATCGACTCACAGAGCACAAAAATGTATTTTCTATAAGTTTTGGACTTGTAGTTTTGTTTTTAGAGAGTTTTGAATTTTACAAGTTTTGGGGTGTTTAGAGGCTCCGTTAAGGAGATATGACGATTTAAACATTTTGAAATGTGATTTTCTTCAAAAGTGAATTTTTTCACTCCAATTGAATTGTATGCGAAGGATATCGACTCACAGAGCACAAAAATGTATTTTCTATAAGTTTTGGACTTGTAGTTTTGTTTTTAGAGAGTTTTGAATTTTGCAAGTTTGGGGGTGTTTAGAGGCTCCGTTAAGGAGATATGACGATTTAAACATTTTGAAATGTGATTTTCTTCAAAAGTGAATTTTTTCACTCCAATTGAATTGTATGCGAAGGATATCGACTCACAGAGCACAAAAATGTATTTTCTATAAGTTTTGGACTTGTAGTTTTGTTTTTAGAGAGTTTTGAATTTTGCAAGTTTGGGGTTGTTTAGAGGCTCCGTTAAGGAGATTATGACGATTTAAACATTTTGAAATGTGATTTTCTTCAAAAGTGAATTTTTTCACTCCAATTGAATTGTATGCGAAGGATATCGACTCACAGAGCACAAAAATGTATTTTCTATAAGTTTTGGACTTGTAGTTTTGTTTTTAGAGAGTTTTGAATTTTGCAAGTTTGGGGGTGTTTAGAGGCTCCGTTAAGGAGATATGACGATTTAAACATTTTGAAATGTGATTTTCTTCAAAAGTGAATTTTTTGTCACTCCAAATGAATTGTAGGCGAAGGATATCGACTCACAGAGCACAAAAATGTATTTTCTATAAGTTTTGGACTTGTAGTTTTGTTTTTAGAGAGTTTTGAATTTTGCAAGTTTGGGGGTGTTTAGAGGCTCCGTTAAGGAGATATGACGATTTAAACATTTTGAAATGTGATTTTCTTCAAAAGTGAATTTTTTTTCACTCCAAATGAATTGTAGGCGAAGGATATCGACTCACAGAGCACAAAAATGTATTTTCTATAAGTTTTGGACTTGTAGTTTTGTTTTTAGAGAGTTTTGAATTTTACAAGTTTTGGGGTGTTTAGAGGCTCCGTTAAGGAGATATGACGATTTAAACATTTTGAAATGTGATTTTCTTCAAACGTGAAATTTTTTCACTCCAATTGAATTGAATGCGAAGGATATCGACTCACAGAGCACAAAAATATATTTTCTATAAGTTTTGGACTTGTAGTTTTGTTTTTAGAGAGTTTTGAATTTTGCAAGTTTGGGGGTGTTTAGAGGCTCCGTTAAGGAGATATGACGATTTAAACATTTTGAAATGTGATTTTCTTCAAAAGTGAATTTTTTCACTCCAATTGAATTGTATGCGAAGGATATCGACTCACAGAGCACAAAAATGTATTTTCTATAAGTTTTGGACTTGTAGTTTTGTTTTAAGAGAGTTTTGAATTTTGCAAGTTTGGGGGTGTTTAGAGGCTCCGTTAAGGAGATATGACGATTTAAACATTTTGAAATGTGATTTTCTTCAAAAGTGAATTTTTTCACTCCAATTGAATTGTATGCGAAGGATATCGACTCACAGAGCACAAAAATGTATTTTCTATAAGTTTTGGACTTGTAGTTTTGTTTTTAGAGAGTTTTGAATTTTGCAAGTTTGGGGGTGTTTAGAGGCTCCGTTAAGGAGATATGACGATTTAAACATTTTGAAATGTGATTTTCTTCAAAAGTGAATTTTTTTCACTCCAAATGAATTGTAGGCGAAGGATATCGACTCACAGAGCACAAAAATGTATTTTCTATAAGTTTTGGACTTGTAGTTTTGTTTTTAGAGAGTTTTGAATTTTACAAGTTTTGGGGTGTTTAGAGGCTCCGTTAAGGAGATATGACGATTTAAACATTTTGAAATGTGATTTTCTTCAAACGTGAAATTTTTTCACTCCAATTGAATTGAATGCGAAGGATATCGACTCACAGAGCACAAAAATATATTTTCTATAAGTTTTGGACTTGTAGTTTTGTTTTTAGAGAGTTTTGAATTTTGCAAGTTTGGGGGTGTTTAGAGGCTCCGTTAAGGAGATATGACGATTTAAACATTTTGAAATGTGATTTTCTTCAAAAGTGAATTTTTTCACTCCAATTGAATTGTATGCGAAGGATATCGACTCACAGAGCACAACAATGTATTTTCTATAAGTTTTGGACTTGTAGTTTTGTTTTAAGAGAGTTTTGAATTTTGCAAGTTTGGGGGTGTTTAGAGGCTCCGTTAAGGAGATATGACGATTTAAACATTTTGAAATGTGATTTTCTTCAAAAGTGAATTTTTTCACTCCAATTGAATTGTGTGCGAAGGATATCGACTCACAGAGCACAAAAATGTATTTTCTATAAGTTTTGGACTTGTAGTTTTGTTTTTAGAGAGTTTTGAATTTTGCAAGTTTGGGGGTGTTTAGAGGCTCCGTTAAGGAGATATGACGATTTAAACTTTTGAAATGTGATTTTCTTCAAAAGTGAATTTTTTTCACTCCAAATGAATTGTAGGCGAAGGATATCGACTCACAGAGCACAAAAATGTATTTTCTATAAGTTTTGGACTTGTAGTTTTGTTTTTAGAGAGTTTTGAATTTTACAAGTTTTGGGGTGTTTAGAGGCTCCGTTAAGGAGATATGACGATTTAAACATTTTGAAATGTGATTTTCTTCAAACGTGAAATTTTTTCACTCCAATTGAATTGAATGCGAAGGATATCGACTCACAGAGCACAAAAATATATTTTCTATAAGTTTTGGACTTGTAGTTTTGTTTTTAGAGAGTTTTGAATTTTGCAAGTTTGGGGGTGTTTAGAGGCTCCGTTAAGGAGATATGACGATTTAAACATTTTGAAATGTGATTTTCTTCAAAAGTGAATTTTTTCACTCCAATTGAATTGTATGCGAAGGATATCGACTCACAGAGCACAAAAATGTATTTTCTATAAGTTTTGGACTTGTAGTTTTGTTTTAAGAGAGTTTTGAATTTTGCAAGTTTGGGGGTGTTTAGAGGCTCCGTTAAGGAGATATGACGATTTAAACATTTTGAAATGTGATTTTCTTCAAAAGTGAATTTTTTCACTCCAATTGAATTGTATGCCAAGGATATCGACTCACAGAGCACAAAAATGTATTTTCTATAAGTTTTGGACTTGTAGTTTTGTTTTTAGAGAGTTTTGAATTTTGCAAGTTTGGGGGTGTTTAGAGGCTCCGTTAATTAGATATGACGATTTAAACATTTTGAAATGTGATTTTCTTCAAAAGTGAATTTTTTCACTCCAATTGAATTGTATGCGAAGGATATCGACTCACAGAGCACAAAAATGTATTTTCTATAAGTTTTGGACTTGTAGTTTTGTTTTTAGAGAGTTTTGAATTTTGCAAGTTTGGGGGTGTTTAGAGGCTCCGTTAAGGAGATATGACGATTTAAACATTTTGAAATGTGATTTTCTTCAAACGTGAAATTTATTCACTCCAATTGAATTGAATGCGAAGGATATCGACTCACAGAGCACAAAAATATATTTTCTATAAGTTTTGGACTTGCAGTTTTGTTTTTAGAGAGTTTTGAATTTTGCAAGTTTGGGGGTGTTTAGAGGCTCCGTTAATTAGATATGACGATTTAAACATTTTGAAATGTGATTTTCTTCAAAAGTGAATTTTTTCACTCCAATTGAATTGTATGCGAAGGATATCGACTCACAGAGCACAAAAATGTATTTTCTATAAGTTTTGGACTTGTAGTTTTGTTTTTAGAGAGTTTTGAATTTTGCAAGTTTGGGGGAGTTTAGAGGCTCCGTTAAGGAGATATGACGATTTAAACATTTTGAAATGTGATTTTCTTCAAAAGTGAATTTTTTTACTCCAATTGAATTGTATGCGAAGGATATCGACTCACAGAGCACAAAAATGTATTTTCTATAAGTTTTGGACTTGTAGTTTTGTTTTTAGAGAGTTTTGAATTTTGCAAGTTTGGGGGTGTTTAGAGGCTCCGTTAAGGAGATATGACGATTTAAACATTTTGAAATGTGATTTTCTTCAAAAGTGAATTTTTTCACTCCAATTGAATTGAATGCGAAGGATATCGACTCACAGAGCACAAAAATATATTTTCTATAAGTTTTGGACTTGTAGTTTTGTTTTTAGAGAGTTTTGAATTTTGCAAGTTTGGGGGTGTTTAGAGGCTCCGTTAAGGAGATATGACGATTTAAACATTTTGAAATGTGATTTTCTTCAAAAGTGAATTTTTTCACTCCAATTGAATTGTATGCGAAGGATATCGACTCACAGAGCACAAAAATGTATTTTCTATAAGTTTTGGACTTGTAGTTTTGTTTTTAGAGAGTTTTGAATTTTGCAAGTTTGGGGGTGTTTAGAGGCTCCGTTAAGGAGATATGACGATTTAAACATTTTGAAATGTGATTTTCTTCAAAAGTGAATTTTTTCACTCCAATTGAATTGTATGCGAAGGATATGGACTCACAGAGCACAAAAATGTATTTTCTATAAGTTTTGGACTTGTAGTTTTGTTTTTAGAGAGTTTTGAATTTTGCAAGTTTGGGGGTGTTTAGAGGCTCCGTTAAGGAGATATGACGTTTTAAACATTTTGAAATGTGATTTTCTTCAAAAGTGAATTTTTTCACTCCAATTGAATTGTATGCGAAGGATATCGACTCACAGAGCACAAAAATGTATTTTCTATAAGTTTTGGACTTGTAGTTTTGTTTTTAGAGAGTTTTGAATTTTGCAAGTTTGGGGGTGTTTAGAGGCTCCGTTAAGGAGATATGACGATTTAAACATTTTGAAATGTGATTTTCTTCAAAAGTGAATTTTTTCACTCCAATTGAATTGTATGCGAAGGATATCGACTCACAGAGCACAAAAATGTATTTTCTATAAGTTTTGGACTTGTAGTTTTGTTTTTAGAGAGTTTTGAATTTTGCAAGTTTGGGGGTGTTTAGAGGCTCCGTTAAGGAGATATGACGATTTAAACATTTTGAAATGTGATTTTCTTCAAAAGTGAATTTTTTCACTCCAATTGAATTGTATGCGAAGGATATCGACTCACAGAGCACAAAAATGTATTTTCTATAAGTTTTGGACTTGTAGTTTTGTTTTTAGAGAGTTTTGAATTTTGCAAGTTTTGGGGTGTTTAGAGGCTCCGTTAAGGAGATATGACGATTTAAACATTTTGAAATGTGATTTTCTTCAAAAGTGAATTTTTTCACTCCAATTGAATTGTATGCGAAGGATATCGACTCACAGAGCACAAAAATGTATTTTCTATAAGTTTTGGACTTGCAGTTTTGTTTTTAGAGAGTTTTGAATTTTGCAAGTTTGGGGGTGTTTAGAGGCTCCGTTAATTAGATATGACGATTTAAACATTTTGAAATGTGATTTTCTTCAAAAGTGAATTTTTTCACTCCAATTGAATTGTATGCGAAGGATATCGACTCACAGAGCACAAAAATGTATTTTCTATAAGTTTTGGACTTGTAGTTTTGTTTTTAGAGAGTTTTGAATTTTGCAAGTTTGGGGGTGTTTAGAGGCTCCGTTAAGGAGATATGACGATTTAAACATTTTGAAATGTGATTTTCTTCAAAAGTGAATTTTTTTACTCCAATTGAATTGTATGCGAAGGATATCGACTCACAGAGCACAAAAATGTATTTTCTATAAGTTTTGGACTTGTAGTTTTGTTTTTAGAGAGTTTTGAATTTTGCAAGTTTGGGGGTGTTTAGAGGCTCCGTTAAGGAGATATGACGATTTAAACATTTTGAAATGTGATTTTCTTCAAAAGTGAATTTTTTCACTCCAAATGAATTGTATGCGAAGGATATCGACTCACAGAGCACAAAAATGTATTTTCTATAAGTTTTGGACTTGCAGTTTTGTTTTTAGAGAGTTTTGAAAGTTTGGGGGTGTTTAGAGGCTCCGTTAAGGAGATATGACGATTTAAACATTTTGAAATGTGATTTTCTTCAAAAGTGAATTTTTTCACTCCAATTGAATTGAATGCGAAGGATATCGACTCACAGAGCACAAAAATATATTTTCTATAAGTTTTGGACTTGTAGTTTTGTTTTTAGAGAGTTTTGAATTTTGCAAGTTTGGGGGTGTTTAGAGGCTCCGTTAAGGAGATATGACGATTTAAACATTTTGAAATGTGATTTTCTTCAAAAGTGAATTTTTTCACTCCAATTGAATTGTATGCGAAGGATATCGACTCACAGAGCACAAAAATGTATTTTCTATAAGTTTTGGACTTGTAGTTTTGTTTTTAGAGAGTTTTGAATTTTGCAAGTTTGGGGGTGTTTAGAGGCTCCGTTAAGGAGATATGACGATTTAAACATTTTGAAATGTGATTTTCTTCAAAAGTGAATTTTTTCACTCCAATTGAATTGTATGCGAAGGATATGGACTCACAGAGCACAAAAATGTATTTTCTATAAGTTTTGGACTTGTAGTTTTGTTTTTAGAGAGTTTTGAATTTTGCAAGTTTGGGGGTGTTTAGAGGCTCCGTTAAGGAGATATGACGATTTAAACATTTTGAAATGTGATTTTCTTCAAAAGTGAATTTTTTCACTCCAATTGAATTGTATGCGAAGGATATCGACTCACAGAGCACAAAAATGTATTTTCTATAAGTTTTGGACTTGTAGTTTTGTTTTTAGAGAGTTTTGAATTTTGCAAGTTTGGGGGTGTTTAGAGGCTCCGTTAAGGAGATATGACGATTTAAACATTTTGAAATGTGATTTTCTTCAAACGTGAAATTTTTTCACTCCAATTGAATTGAATGCGAAGGATATCGACTCACAGAGCACAAAAATATATTTTCTATAAGTTTTGGACTTGTAGTTTTGTTTTTAGAGAGTTTTGAATTTTGCAAGTTTGGGGGTGTTTAGAGGCTCCGTTAAGGAGATATGACGATTTAAACATTTTGAAATGTGATTTTCTTCAAAAGTGAATTTTTTCACTCCAATTGAATTGTATGCGAAGGATATCGACTCACAGAGCACAAAAATGTATTTTCTATAAGTTTTGGACTTGTAGTTTTGTTTTTAGAGAGTTTTGAATTTTGCAAGTTTGGGGGTGTTTAGAGGCTCCGTTAAGGAGATATGACGATTTAAACATTTTGAAATGTGATTTTCTTCAAAAGTGAATTTTTTCACTCCAATTGAATTGTATGCGAAGGATATCGACTCACAGAGCACAAAAATGTATTTTCTATAAGTTTTGGACTTGTAGTTTTGTTTTTAGAGAGTTTTGAATTTTGCAAGTTTTGGGGTGTTTAGAGGCTCCGTTAAGGAGATATGACGATTTAAACATTTTGAAATGTGATTTTCTTCAAACGTGAAATTTTTTCACTCCAATTGAATTGAATGCGAAGGATATCGACTCACAGAGCACAAAAATATATTTTCTATAAGTTTTGGACTTGTAGTTTTGTTTTTAGAGAGTTTTGAATTTTGCAAGTTTGGGGGTGTTTAGAGGCTCCGTTAAGGAGATATGACGATTTAAACATTTTGAAATGTGATTTTCTTCAAAAGTGAATTTTTTCACTCCAATTGAATTGTATGCGAAGGATATCGACTCACAGAGCACAAAAATGTATTTTCTATAAGTCTTGGACTTGTAGTTTTGTTTTTAGAGAGTTTTGAATTTTGCAAGTTTGGGGGTGTTTAGAGGCTCCGTTAAGGAGATATGACAATTTAAACATTTTGAAATGTGATTTTCTTCAAAAGTGAATTTTTTTCACTCCAAATGAATTGTAGGCGAAGGATATCGACTCACAGAGCACAAAAATGTATTTTCTATAAGTTTTGGACTTGTAGTTTTGTTTTTAGAGAGTTTTGAATTTTGCAAGTTTGGGTGTGTGTAGAGGCTCCGTTAAGGAGATATGACGATTTAAACATTTTGAAATGTGATTTTCTTCAAAAGTGAATTTTTTCACTCCAATTGAATTGTATGCGAAGGATATCGACTCACAGAGCACAAAAATGTATTTTCTATAAGTTTTGGACTTGTAGTTTTGTTTTTAGAGAGTTTTGAATTTTGCAAGTTTGGGGGTGTTTAGAGGCTCCGTTAAGGAGATATGACGATCTAAACATTTTGAAATGTGATTTTCTTCAAAAGTGAATTTTTTCTCTCCAAATGAATTGTATGCGAAGGATATCGACTCACAGAGCACAAAAATGTATTTTCTATAAGTTTTGGACTTGTAGTTTTGTTTTTAGAGAGTTTTGAATTTTGCAAGTTTGGGGGTGTTTAGAGGCTCCGTTAAGGAGATATGACGATTTAAACATTTTGAAATGTGATTTTCTTCAAAAGTGAATTTTTTCACTCCAATTGAATTGTATGCGAAGGATATCGACTCACAGAGCACAAAAATGTATTTTCTATAAGTTTTGGACTTGTAGTTTTGTTTTTAGAGAGTTTTGAATTTTGCAAGTTTTGGGGTGTTTAGAGGCTCCGTTAAGGAGATATGACGACTTAAACATTTTGAAATGTGATTTTCTTCAAACGTGAAATTTTTTCACTCCAATTGAATTGAATGCGAAGGATATCGACTCACAGAGCACAAAAATATATTTTCTATAAGTTTTGGACTTGTAGTTTTGTTTTTAGAGAGTTTTGAATTTTGCAAGTTTGGGGGTGTTTAGAGGCTCCGTTAAGGAGATATGACGATTTAAACATTTTGAAATGTGATTTTCTTCAAAAGTGAATTTTTTCACTCCAATTGAATTGTATGCGAAGGATATCGACTCACAGAGCACAAAAATGTATTTTCTATAAGTCTTGGACTTGTAGTTTTGTTTTTAGAGAGTTTTGAATTTTGCAAGTTTGGGGGTGTTTAGAGGCTCCGTTAAGGAGATATGACGATTTAAACATTTTGAAATGTGATTTTCTTCAAAAGTGAATTTTTTCACTCCAATTGAATTGTATGCGAAGGATATCGACTCACAGAGCACAAAAATGTAATTTCTATAAGTTTTGGACTTGTAGTTTTGTTTTTAGAGAGTTTTGAATTTTGCAAGTTTGGGGGTGTTTAGAGGCTCCGTTAAGGAGATATGACGATCTAAACATTTTGAAATGTGATTTTCTTCAAAAGTGAATTTTTTCTCTCCAAATGAATTGTATGCGAAGGATATCGACTCACAGAGCACAAAAATGTTATTTTCTATAAGTTTTGGACTTGTAGTTTTGTTTTTAGAGAGTTTTGAATTTTGCAAGTTTGGGGGTGTTTAGAGGCTCCGTTAAGGAGATATGACGATTTAAACATTTTGAAATGTGATTTTCTTCAAAAGTGAATTTTTTCACTCCAATTGAATTGTATGCGAAGGATATCGACTCACAGAGCACAAAAATGTATTTTCTATAAGTTTTGGACTTGTAGTTTTGTTTTTAGAGAGTTTTGAATTTTGCAAGTTTGGGGGTGTTTAGAGGCTCCGTTAAGGAGATATGACGATTTAAACATTTTGAAATGTGATTTTCTTCAAAAGTGAATTTTTTCACTCCAATTGAATTGTATGCGAAGGATATCGACTCACAGAGCACAAAAATGTATTTTCTATAAGTTTTGGACTTGTAGTTTTGTTTTTAGAGAGTTTTGAATTTTGCAAGTTTTGGGGTGTTTAGAGGCTCCGTTAAGGAGATATGACGATTTAAACATTTTGAAATGTGATTTTCTTCAAACGTGAAATTTTTTCACTCCAATTGAATTGAATGCGAAGGATATCGACTCACAGAGCACAAAAATATATTTTCTATAAGTTTTGGACTTGTAGTTTTGTTTTTAGAGAGTTTTGAATTTTGCAAGTTTGGGGGTGTTTAGAGGCTCCGTTAAGGAGATATGACGATTTAAACATTTTGAAATGTGATTTTCTTCAAAAGTGAATTTTTTCACTCCAATTGAATTGTATGCGAAGGATATCGACTCACAGAGCACAAAAATGTATTTTCTATAAGTCTTGGACTTGTAGTTTTGTTTTTAGAGAGTTTTGAATTTTGCAAGTTTGGGGGTGTTTAGAGGCTCCGTTAAGGAGATATGACGATTTAAACATTTTGAAATGTGATTTTCTTCAAAAGTGAATTTTTTCACTCCAATTGAATTGTATGCGAAGGATATCGACTCACAGAGCACAAAAATGTATTTTCTATAAGTTTTGGACTTGTAGTTTTGTTTTTAGAGAGTTTTGAATTTTGCAAGTTTGGGGGTGTTTAGAGGCTCCGTTAAGGAGATATGACGATTTAAACATTTTGAAATGTGATTTTCTTCAAAAGTGAATTTTTTTCACTCCAAATGAATTGTAGGCGAAGGATATCGACTCACAGAGCACAAAAATGTATTTTCTATAAGTTTTGGACTTGTAGTTTTGTTTTTAGAGAGTTTTGAATTTTACAAGTTTTGGGGTGTTTAGAGGCTCCGTTAAGGAGATATGACGATTTAAACATTTTGAAATGTGATTTTCTTCAATCGTGAAATTTTTTCACTCCAATTGAATTGAATGCGAAGGATATCGACTCACAGAGCACAAAAATATATTTTCTATAAGTTTTGGACTTGTAGTTTTGTTTTTAGAGAGTTTTGAATTTTGCAAGTTTGGGGGTGTTTAGAGGCTCCGTTAAGGAGATATGACGATTTAAACATTTTGAAATGTGATTTTCTTCAAAAGTGAATTTTTTCACTCCAATTGAATTGTATGCGAAGGATATCGACTCACAGAGCACAAAAATGTATTTTCTATAAGTTTTGGACTTGTAGTTTTGTTTTAAGAGAGTTTTGAATTTTGCAAGTTTGGGGGTGTTTAGAGGCTTCGTTAAGGAGATATGACGATTTAAACATTTTGAAATGTGATTTTCTTCAAAAGTGAATTTTTTCACTCCAATTGAATTGTATGCGAAGGATATCGACTCACAGAGCACAAAAATGTATTTTCTATAAGTTTTGGACTTGTAGTTTTGTTTTTAGAGAGTTTCGAATTTTGCAAGTTTGGGGGTGTTTAGAGGCTCCGTTAAGGAGATATGACGATTTAAACATTTTGAAATGTGATTTTCTTCAAAAGTGAATTTTTTTCACTCCAAATGAATTGTATGCGAAGGATATCGACTCACAGAGCACAAAAATGTATTTTCTATAAGTTTTGGACTTGTAGTTTTGTTTTTAGAGAGTTTTGAATTTTACAAGTTTTGGGGTGTTTAGAGGCTCCGTTAAGGAGATATGACGATTTAAACATTTTGAAATGTGATTTTCTTCAAACGTGAAATTTTTTCACTCCAATTGAATTGAATGCGAAGGATATCGACTCACAGAGCACAAAAATATATTTTCTATAAGTTTTGGACTTGTAGTTTTGTTTTTAGAGAGTTTTGAATTTTGCAAGTTTGGGGGTGTTTAGAGGCTCCGTTAAGGAGATATGACGATTTAAACATTTTGAAATGTGATTTTCTTCAAAAGTGAATTTTTTCACTCCAATTGAATTGTATGCGAAGGATATCGACTCACAGAGCACAAAAATATATTTTCTATAAGTTTTGGACTTGTAGTTTTGTTTTAAGAGAGTTTTGAATTTTGCAAGTTTGGGGGTGTTTAGAGGCTCCGTTAAGGAGATATGACGATTTAAACATTTTGAAATGTGATTTTCTTCAAAAGTGAATTTTTTCACTCCAATTGAATTGTATGCGAAGGATATCGACTCACAGAGCACAAAAATGTATTTTCTATAAGTTTTGGACTTGTAGTTTTGTTTTAAGAGAGTTTTGAATTTTGCAAGTTTGGGGGTGTTTAGAGGCTTCGTTAAGGAGATATGACGATTTAAACATTTTGAAATGTGATTTTCTTCAAAAGTGAATTTTTTCACTCCAATTGAATTGTATGCGAAGGATATCGACTCACAGAGCACAAAAATGTATTTTCTATAAGTTTTGGACTTGTAGTTTTGTTTTTAGAGAGTTTCGAATTTTGCAAGTTTGGGGGTGTTTAGAGGCTCCGTTAAGGAGATATGACGATTTAAACATTTTGAAATGTGATTTTCTTCAAAAGTGAATTTTTTTCACTCCAAATGAATTGTAGGCGAAGGATATCGACTCACAGAGCACAAAAATGTATTTTCTATAAGTTTTGGACTTGTAGTTTTGTTTTTAGAGAGTTTTGAATTTTACAAGTTTTGGGGTGTTTAGAGGCTCCGTTAAGGAGATATGACGATTTAAACATTTTGAAATGTGATTTTCTTCAAACGTGAAATTTTTTCACTCCAATTGAATTGAATGCGAAGGATATCGACTCACAGAGCACAAAAATATATTTTCTATAAGTTTTGGACTTGTAGTTTTGTTTTTAGAGAGTTTTGAATTTTGCAAGTTTGGGGGTGTTTAGAGGCTCCGTTAAGGAGATATGACGATTTAAACATTTTGAAATGTGATTTTCTTCAAAAGTGAATTTTTTCACTCCAATTGAATTGTATGCGAAGGATATCGACTCACAGAGCACAAAAATGTATTTTCTATAAGTTTTGGACTTGTAGTTTTGTTTTAAGAGAGTTTTGAATTTTGCAAGTTTGGGGGTGTTTAGAGGCTTCGTTAAGGAGATATGACGATTTAAACATTTTGAAATGTGATTTTCTTCAAAAGTGAATTTTTTCACTCCAATTGAATTGTATGCGAAGGATATCGACTCACAGAGCACAAAAATGTATTTTCTATAAGTTTTGGACTTGTAGTTTTGTTTTTAGAGAGTTTCGAATTTTGCAAGTTTGGGGGTGTTTAGAGGCTCCGTTAAGGAGATATGACGATTTAAACATTTTGAAATGTGATTTTCTTCAAAAGTGAATTTTTTTCACTCCAAATGAATTGTAGGCGAAGGATATCGACTCACAGAGCACAAAAATGTATTTTCTATAAGTTTTGGACTTGTAGTTTTGTTTTTAGAGAGTTTTGAATTTTACAAGTTTTGGGGTGTTTAGAGGCTCCGTTAAGGAGATATGACGATTTAAACATTTTGAAATGTGATTTTCTTCAAACGTGAAATTTTTTCACTCCAATTGAATTGAATGCGAAGGATATCGACTCACAGAGCACAAAAATATATTTTCTATAAGTTTTGGACTTGTAGTTTTGTTTTTAGAGAGTTTTGAATTTTGCAAGTTTGGGGGTGTTTAGAGGCTCCGTTAAGGAGATATGACGATTTAAACATTTTGAAATGTGATTTTCTTCAAAAGTGAATTTTTTCACTCCAATTGAATTGTATGCGAAGGATATCGACTCACAGAGCACAAAAATATATTTTCTATAAGTTTTGGACTTGTAGTTTTGTTTTAAGAGAGTTTTGAATTTTGCAAGTTTGGGGGTGTTTAGAGGCTCCGTTAAGGAGATATGACGATTTAAACATTTTGAAATGTGATTTTCTTTAAAAGTGAATTTTTTCACTCCAATTGAATTGTATGCGAAGGATATCGACTCACAGAGCACAAAAATGTATTTTCTATAAGTTTTGGACTTGTAGTTTTGTTTTAAGAGAGTTTTGAATTTTGCAAGTTTGGGGGTGTTTAGAGGCTTCGTTAAGGAGATATGACGATTTAAACATTTTGAAATGTGATTTTCTTCAAAAGTGAATTTTTTCACTCCAATTGAATTGTATGCGAAGGATATCGACTCACAGAGCACAAAAATGTATTTTCTATAAGTTTTGGACTTGTAGTTTTGTTTTTAGAGAGTTTCGAATTTTGCAAGTTTGGGGGTGTTTGGAGGCTCCGTTAAGGAGATATGACGATTTAAACATTTTGAAATGTGATTTTCTTCAAAAGTGAATTTTTTTCACTCCAAATGAATTGTAGGCGAAGGATATCGACTCACAGAGCACAAAAATGTATTTTCTATAAGTTTTGGACTTGTAGTTTTGTTTTTAGAGAGTTTTGAATTTTACAAGTTTTGGGGTGTTTAGAGGCTCCGTTAAGGAGATATGACGATTTAAACATTTTGAAATGTGATTTTCTTCAAACGTGAAATTTTTTCACTCCAATTGAATTGAATGCGAAGGATATCGACTCACAGAGCACAAAAATATATTTTCTATAAGTTTTGGACTTGTAGTTTTGTTTTTAGAGAGTTTTGAATTTTGCAAGTTTGGGGGTGTTTAGAGGCTCCGTTAAGGAGATATGACGATTAAAACATTTTGAAATGTGATTTTCTTCAAAAGTGAATTTTTTCACTCCAATTGAATTGTATGCGAAGGATATCGACTCACAGAGCACAAAAATGTATTTTCTATAAGTTTTGGACTTGTAGTTTTGTTTTAAGAGAGTTTTGAATTTTGCAAGTTTGGGGGTGTTTAGAGGCTCCGTTAAGGAGATATGACGATTTAAACATTTTGAAATGTGATTTTCTTCAAAAGTGAATTTTTTCACTCCAATTGAATTGTATGCCAAGGATATCGACTCACAGAGCACAAAAATGTATTTTCTATAAGTTTTGGACTTGTAGTTTTGTTTTTAGAGAGTTTTGAATTTTGCAAGTTTGGGGGTGTTTAGAGGCTCCGTTAATTAGATATGACGATTTAAACATTTTGAAATGTGATTTTCTTCAAAAGTGAATTTTTTCACTCCAATTGAATTGTATGCGAAGGATATCGACTCACAGAGCACAAAAATGTATTTTCTATAAGTTTTGGACTTGTAGTTTTGTTTTTAGAGAGTTTTGAATTTTGCAAGTTTGGGGGTGTTTAGAGGCTCCGTTAAGGAGATATGACGATTTAAACATTTTGAAATGTGATTTTCTTCAAAAGTGAATTTTTTCACTCCAAATGAATTGTATGCGAAGGATATCGACTCACAGAGCACAAAAATGTATTTTCTATAAGTTTTGGACTTGCAGTTTTGTTTTTAGAGAGTTTTGAATTTTGCAAGTTTGGGGGTGTTTAGAGGCTCCGTTAAGGATATATGACGATTTAAACATTTTGAAATGTGATTTTCTTCAAAAGTGAATTTTTTTCACTCCAAATGAATTGTAGGCGAAGGATATCGACTCACAGAGCACAAAAATGTATTTTCTATAAGTTTTGGACTTGTAGTTTTGTTTTTAGAGAGTTTTGAATTTTGCAAGTTTGGGGGTGTTTAGAGGCTCCGTTAAGGAGATATGACGATCTAAACATTTTGAAATGTGATTTTCTTCAAAAGTGAATTTTTTCTCTCCAAATGAATTGTATGCGAAGGATATCGACTCACAGAGCACAAAAATGTATTTTCTATAAGTTTTGGACTTGTAGTTTTGTTTTAAGAGAGTTTTGAATTTTGCAAGTTTGGGGGTGTTTAGAGGCTCCGTTAAGGAGATATGACGATTTAAACATTTTGAAATGTGATTTTCTTCAAAAGTGAATTTTTTCACTCCAAATGAATTGTAGGCGAAGGATATCGACTCACAGAGCACAAAAATGTATTTTCTATAAGTTTTGGACTTGTAGTTTTGTTTTTAGAGAGTTTTGAATTTTGCAAGTTTTGGGGTGTTTAGAGGCTCCGTTAAGGAGATATGACGATTTAAACATTTTGAAATGTGATTTTCTTCAAACGTGAATTTTTTAACTCTAATTGAATTGTATGCGAAGGATATCGACTCACAGATCACAAAAATGTATTTTCTATAAGTTTTGGACTTGTAGTTTTGTTTTTAGAGAGTTTTGAATTTTGCATGTGATTTTCTTCAAAAGTGAATTTTTTCACTCCAATTGAATTGTATGCGAAGGATATCGACTCACAGAGCACAAAAATGTATTTTCTATAAGTTTTGGACTTGTAGTTTTGTTTTTAGAGTTTTGAATTTTGCAAGTTTGGGGGTGTTTAGAGGCTCCGTTAAGGAGATATGACGATTTAAACATTTTGAAATGTGATTTTCTTCAAAAGTGAATTTTTTCACTCCAATTGAATTGTATGCGAAGGATATCGACTCACAGAGCACAAAAATGTATTTTCTATAAGTTTTGGACTTGTAGTTTTGTTTTTAGAGAGTTTTGAATTTTGCAAGTTTGGGGGTGTTTAGAGGTTCCGTTAAGGAGATATGACGATTTAAACATTTTGAAATGTGATTTTCTTCAATTGAATTGTTTGCGAAGGATATCGACTCACAGAGCACAAAAATGTATTTTCTATAAGTTTTGGACTTGTAGTTTTGTTTTTAGAGAGTTTTGAATTTTGCAAGTTTTGGGGTGTTTAGAGGCTCCGTTAAGGAGATATGACGATTTAAACATTTTGAAATGTGATTTTCTTCAAACGTGAATTTTTTCACTCCAATTGAATTGAATGCGAAGGATATCGACTCACAGAGCACAAAAATGTATTTTCTATAAGTTTTGGACTTGTAGTTTTGTTTTTAGAGAGTTTTGAATTTTGCAAGTTTGGGGGTGTTTAGAGGCTCCGTTAAGGAGATATGACGATTTAAACATTTTGAAATGTGATTTTCTTCAAACGTGAATTTTTTTTCACTCCAATTGAATTGAATGCGAAGGATATCGACTCACAGAGCACAAAAATGTATTTTCTATAAGTTTTGGACTTGTAGTTTTGTTTTTAGAGAGTTTTGAATTTTGCAAGTTTGGGGGTGTTTAGAGGCTCCGTTAAGGAGATATGACGATTTAAACATTTTGAAATGTGATTTTCTTCAAAAGTGAATTTTTTTACTCCAATTGAATTGTATGCGAAGGATATCGACTCACAGAGCACAAAAATGTATTTTCTATAAGTTTTGGACTTGTAGTTTTGTTTTTAGAGAGTTTTGAATTTTGCAAGTTTGGGGTTGTTTAGAGGCTCCGTTAAAGAGATATGACGATTTAAACATTTTGAAATGTGATTTTCTTCAAAAGTGAATTTTTTCACTCCAATTGAATTGTATGCGAAGGATATCGACTCACAGAGCACAAAAATGTATTTTCTATAAGTTTTGGACTTGTAGTTTTGTTTTTAGAGAGTTTTGAATTTTGCAAGTTTGGAGTTGTTTAGAGGCTCCGTTAAGGAGATATGACGATTTAAACATTTTGAAATGTGATTTTCTTCAAAAGTGAATTTTTTTTCACTCCAATTGAATTGAATGCGAAGGATATCGACTCACAGAGCACAAAAATGTATTTTCTATAAGTTTTGGGCTTGTAGTTTTGTTTTTAGAGAGTTTTGAATTTTGCAAGTTTGGGGGTGTTTAGAGGCTCCGTTAAGGAGATATGACGATTTAAACATTTTGAAATGTGATTTTCTTCAAACGTGAATTTTTTCACTCCAATTGAATTGAATGCGAAGGATATCGACTCACAGAGCACAAAAATGTATTTTCTATAAGTTTTGGACTTGTAGTTTTGTTTTTAGAGAGTTTTGAATTTTGCATGTGATTTTCTTCAAAAGTGAATTTTTTTTTCACTCCAATTGAATTGAATGCGAAGGATATCGACTCACAGAGCACAAAAATGTATTTTCTATAAGTTTTGGGCTTGTA
The DNA here is from genome assembly GCF_945859705.1 of Episyrphus balteatus. NCBI lineage: Eukaryota > Metazoa > Arthropoda > Insecta > Diptera > Syrphidae > Episyrphus > Episyrphus balteatus. The sequence goes on along the minus strand of NC_079136.1, from coordinate 84,969,319 downwards.
GTTTTGTTTTTAGAGAGTTTTGAATTTTGCAAGTTTGGGGGTGTTTAGAGGCTCCGTTAAGGAGATATGACGATTTAAACATTTTGAAATGTGATTTTCTTCAAACGTGAATTTTTTCACTCCAATTGAATTGTATGCGAAGGATATCGACTCACAGAGCACAAAAATGTATTTTCTATAAGTTTTGGACTTGTAGTTTTGTTTTTAGAGAGTTTTGAATTTTGCAAGTTTGGGGTTGTTTAGAGGCTCCGTTAAGGAGATATGACGATTTAAACATTTTGAAATGTGATTTTCTTCAAAAGTGAATTTTTTTTCACTCCAATTGAATTGAATGCGAAGGATATCGACTCACAGAGCACAAAAATGTATTTTCTATAAGTTTTGGACTTGTAGTTTTGTTTTTAGAGAGTTTTGAATTTTGCAAGTTTGGGGTTGTTTAGAGGCTCCGTTAAGGAGATATGACGATTTAAACATTTTGAAATGTGATTTTCTTCAAAAGTGAATTTTTTCACTCCAATTGAATTGTATGCGAAGGATATCGACTCACAGAGCACAAAAATGTATTTTCTATAAGTTTTGGACTTGTAGTTTTGTTTTTAGAGAGTTTTGAATTTTGCAAGTTTGGGGTTGTTTAGAGGCTCCGTTAAGGAGATATGACGATTTAAACATTTTGAAATGTGATTTTCTTCAAAAGTGAATTTTTTTCACTCCAATTGAATTGTATGCGAAGGATATCGACTCACAGAGCACAAAAATGTATTTTCTATAAGTTTTGGACTTGTAGTTTTGTTTTTAGAGAGTTTTGAATTTTGCAAGTTTGGGGTTGTTTAGAGGCTCCGTTAAGGAGATATGACGATTTAAACATTTTGAAATGTGATTTTCTTCAACAGTGAATTTTTTTTCACTCCAATTGAATTGAATGCGAAGGATATCGACTCACAGAGCACAAAAATGTATTTTCTATAAGTTTTGGGCTTGTAGTTTTGTTTTTAGAGAGTTTTGAATTTTGCAAGTTTGGGGGTGTTTAGAGGCTCCGTTAAGGAGATATGACGATTTAAACATTTTGAAATGTGATTTTCTTCAAACGTGAATTTTTTCACTCCAATTGAATTGAATGCGAAGGATATCGACTCACAGAGCACAAAAATGTATTTTCTATAAGTTTTGGACTTGTAGTTTTGTTTTTAGAGAGTTTTGAATTTTGCATGTGATTTTCTTCAAAAGTGAATTTTTTCACTCCAATTGAATTGTATGCGAAGGATATCGACTCACAGAGCACAAAAATGTATTTTCTATAAGTTTTGGACTTGTAGTTTTGTTTTTAGAGTTTTGAATTTTGCAAGTTTGGGGGTGTTTAGAGGCTCCGTTAAGGAGATATGACGATTTAAACATTTTGAAATGTGATTTTCTTCAAAAGTGAATTTTTTCACTCCAATTGAATTGAATGCGAAGGATATCGACTCACAGAGCACAAAAATGTATTTTCTATAAGTTTTGGACTTGTAGTTTTGTTTTTAGAGAGTTTTGAATTTTGCAAGATTGGGGGTGTTTAGAGGCTCCGTTAAGGAGATATGACGATTTAAACATTTTGAAATGTGATTTTCTTCAAACGTGAATTTTTTCTCTCCAAATGAATTGTATGCGAAGGATATCGACTTACAGAGCACAAAAATGTATTTTCTATAAGTTTTGGACTTGTAGTTTTGTTTTTAGAGAGTTTTGAATTTTGCAAGTTTGGGGGTGTTTAGAGGCTCCGTTAAGGAGATATGACGATTTAAACATTTTGAAATGTGATTTTCTTCAAAAGTGAATTTTTTCACTCCAAATAAATTGTAGGCGAAGGATATCGACTCACAGAGCACAAAAATGTATTTTCTATAAGTTTTGGACTTGTAGTTTTGTTTTTAGAGTTTTGAATTTTGCAAGTTTGGGGGTGTTTAGAGGCTCCGTTAAGGAGATATGACGATTTAAACATTTTGAAATGTGATTTTCTTCAAACGTGAAATTTTTTCACTCCAATTGAATTGAATGCGAAGGATATCGACTCACAGAGCACAAAAATATATTTTCTATAAGTTTTGGACTTGTAGTTTTGTTTTTAGAGAGTTTTGAATTTTGCAAGTTTGGGGGTGTTTAGAGGCTCCGTTAAGGAGATATGACGATTTAAACATTTTGAAATGTGATTTTCTTCAAAAGTGAATTTTTTCACTCCAATTGAATTGTATGCGAAGGATATCGACTCACAGAGCACAAAAATGTATTTTCTATAAGTCTTGGACTTGTAGTTTTGTTTTTAGAGAGTTTTGAATTTTGCAAGTTTGGGGGTGTTTAGAGGCTCCGTTAAGGAGATATGACGATTTAAACATTTTGAAATGTGATTTTCTTCAAAAGTGAATTTTTTTCAAGGATATCGACTCACAGAGCACAAAAATGTATTTTCTATAAGTTTTGGACTTGTAGTTTTGTTTTTAGAGAGTTTTGAATTTTGCAAGTTTGGGTGTGTGTAGAGGCTCCGTTAAGGAGATATGACGATTTAAACATTTTGAAATGTGATTCTCTTCAAAAGTGAATTTTTTCACTCCAATTGAATTGTATGCGAAGGATATCGACTCACAGAGCACAAAAATGTATTTTCTATAAGTTTTGGACTTGTAGTTTTGTTTTTAGAGAGTTTTGAATTTTGCAAGTTTGGGGGTGTTTAGAGGCTCCGTTAAGGAGATATGACGATCTAAACATTTTGAAATGTGATTTTCTTCAAAAGTGAATTTTTTCTCTCCAAATGAATTGTATGCGAAGGATATCGACTCACAGAGCACAAAAATGTATTTTCTATAAGTTTTGGACTTGTAGTTTTGTTTTTAGAGAGTTTTGAATTTTGCAAGTTTGGGGGTGTTTAGAGGCTCCGTTAAGGAGATATGACGATTTAAACATTTTGAAATGTGATTTTCTTCAAAAGTGAATTTTTTCACTCCAAATGAATTGTAGGCGAAGGATATCGACTCACAGAGCACAAAAATGTATTTTCTATAAGTTTTGGACTTGTAGTTTTGTTTTTAGAGAGTTTTGAATTTTGCAAGTTTTGGGGTGTTTAGAGGCTCCGTTAAGGAGATATGACGATTTAAACATTTTGAAATGTGATTTTCTTCAAACGTGAATTTTTTAACTCTAATTGAATTGTATGCGAAGGATATCGACTCACAGAGCACAAAAATGTATTTTCTATAAGTTTTGGACTTGTAGTTTTGTTTTTAGAGAGTTTTGAATTTTGCATGTGATTTTCTTCAAAAGTGAATTTTTTCACTCCAATTGAATTGTATGCGAAGGATATCGACTCACAGAGCACAAAAATGTATTTTCTATAAGTTTTGGACTTGTAGTTTTGTTTTTAGAGAGTTTTGAATTTTGCAAGTTTTGGGGTGTTTAGAGGCTCCGTTAAGGAGATATGACGATTTAAACATTTTGAAATGTGATTTTCTTCAAAAGTGAATTTTTTCACTCCAAATGAATTGTAGGCGAAGGATATTGACTCACAGAGCACAAAAATGTATTTTCTATAAGTTTTGGACTTGTAGTTTTGTTTTTAGAGAGTTTTGAATTTTGCAAGTTTTGGGGTGTTTAGAGGTTCCGTTAAGGAGATATGACGATTTAAACATTTTGAAATGTGATTTTCTTCAATTGAATTGTTTGCGAAGGATATCGACTCACAGAGCACAAAAATGTATTTTCTATAAGTTTTGGACTTGTAGTTTTGTTTTTAGAGAGTTTATAATTTTGCAAGTTTTGGGGTGTTTAGAGGCTCCGTTAAGGAGATATGACGATTTAAACATTTTGAAATGTGATTTTCTTCAAACGTGAATTTTTTAACTCTAATTGAATTGTATGCGAAGGATATCGACTCACAGAGCACAAAAATGTATTTTCTATAAGTTTTGGACTTGTAGTTTTGTTTTTAGAGTTTTGAATTTTGCAAGTTTGGGGGTGTTTAGAGGCTCCGTTAAGGAGATATGACGATTTAAACATTTTGAAATGTGATTTTCTTCAAAAGTGAATTTTTTCACTCCAATTGAATTGTATGCGAAGGATATCGACTCACAGAGCACAAAAATGTATTTTCTATAAGTTTTGGACTTGTAGTTTTGTTTTTAGAGAGTTTTGAATTTTGCAAGTTTGGGGGTGTTTAGAGGTTCCGTTAAGGAGATATGACGATTTAAACATTTTGAAATGTGATTTTCTTCAATTGAATTGTTTGCGAAGGATATCGACTCACAGAGCACAAAAATGTATTTTCTATAAGTTTTGGACTTGTAGTTTTGTTTTTAGAGAGTTTATAATTTTGCAAGTTTTGGGGTGTTTAGAGGCTCCGTTAAGGAGATATGACGATTTAAACATTTTGAAATGTGATTTTCTTCAAACGTGAATTTTTTAACTCTAATTGAATTGTATGCGAAGGATATCGACTCACAGAGCACAAAAATGTATTTTCTATAAGTTTTGGACTTGTAGTTTTGTTTTTAGAGTTTTGAATTTTGCAAGTTTGGGGGTGTTTAGAGGCTCCGTTAAGGAGATATGACGATTTAAACATTTTGAAATGTGATTTTCTTCAAAAGTGAATTTTTTCACTCCAATTGAATTGTATGCGAAGGATATCGACTCACAGAGCACAAAAATGTATTTTCTATAAGTTTTGGACTTGTAGTTTTGTTTTTAGAGAGTTTTGAATTTTGCAAGTTTGGGGGTGTTTAGAGGTTCCGTTAAGGAGATATGACGATTTAAACATTTTGAAATGTGATTTTCTTCAAACGTGAATTTTTTCACTCCAATTGAATTGAATGCGAAGGATATCGACTCACAGAGCACAAAAATGTATTTTCTATAAGTTTTGGACTTGTAGTTTTGTTTTTAGAGAGTTTTGAATTTTGCAAGTTTGGGGGTGTTTAGAGGCTCCGTTAAGGAGATATGACGATTTAAACATTTTGAAATGTGATTTTCTTCAAACGTGAATTTTTTTTCACTCCAATTGAATTGAATGCGAAGGATATCGACTCACAGAGCACAAAAATGTATTTTCTATAAGTTTTGGACTTGTAGTTTTGTTTTTAGAGAGTTTTGAATTTTGCAAGTTTGGGGTTGTTTAGAGGCTCCGTTAAGGAGATATGACGATTTAAACATTTTGAAATGTGATTTTCTTCAAAAGTGAATTTTTTCACTCCAATTGAATTGTATGCGAAGGATATCGACTCACAGAGCACAAAAATGTATTTTCTATAAGTTTTGGACTTGTAGTTTTGTTTTTAGAGAGTTTTGAATTTTGCAAGTTTGGGGTTGTTTAGAGGCTCCGTTAAGGAGATATGACGATTTAAACATTTTGAAATGTGATTTTCTTCAAAAGTGAATTTTTTCACTCCAATTGAATTGTATGCGAAGGATATCGACTCACAGAGCACAAAAATGTATTTTCTATAAGTTTTGGACTTGTAGTTTTGTTTTTAGAGAGTTTTGAATTTTGCAAGTTTGGGGTTGTTTAGAGGCTCCGTTAAGGAGATATGACGATTTAAACATTTTGAAATGTGATTTTCTTCAAAAGTGAATTTTTTTTCACTCCAATTGAATTGAATGCGAAGGATATCGACTCACAGAGCACAAAAATGTATTTTCTATAAGTTTTGGACTTGTAGTTTTGTTTTTAGAGAGTTTTGAATTTTGCAAGTTTGGGGGTGTTTAGAGGCTCCGTTAAGGAGATATGACGATTTAAACATTTTGAAATGTGATTTTCTTCAAACGTGAATTTTTTCACTCCAATTGAATTGAATGCGAAGGATATCGACTCACAGAGCACAAAAATGTATTTTCTATAAGTTTTGGACTTGTAGTTTTGTTTTTAGAGAGTTTTGAATTTTGCAAGTTTGGGGGTGTTTAGAGGCTCCGTTAAGGAGATATGACGATTTAAACATTTTGAAATGTGATTTTCTTCAAAAGTGAATTTTTTTACTCCAATTGAATTGTATGCGAAGGATATCGACTCACAGAGCACAAAAATGTATTTTCTATAAGTTTTGGACTTGTAGTTTTGTTTTTAGAGAGTTTTGAATTTTGCAAGTTTGGGGTTGTTTAGAGGCTCCGTTAAGGAGATATGACGATTTAAACATTTTGAAATGTGATTTTCTTCAAAAGTGAATTTTTTCACTCCAATTGAATTGTATGCGAAGGATATCGACTCACAGAGCACAAAAATGTATTTTCTATAAGTTTTGGACTTGTAGTTTTGTTTTTAGAGAGTTTTGAATTTTGCAAGTTTGGGGTTGTTTAGAGGCTCCGTTAAGGAGATATGACGATTTAAACATTTTGAAATGTGATTTTCTTCAAAAGTGAATTTTTTCACTCCAATTGAATTGTATGCGAAGGATATCGACTCACAGAGCACAAAAATGTATTTTCTATAAGTTTTGGACTTGTAGTTTTGTTTTTAGAGAGTTTTGAATTTTGCAAGTTTGGGGGTGTTTAGAGGCTCCGTTAAGGAGATATGACGATTTAAACATTTTGAAATGTGATTTTCTTCAAACGTGAATTTTTTCACTCCAATTGAATTGAATGCGCAGGATATCGACTCACAGAGCACAAAAATGTATTTTCTATAAGTTTTGGACTTGTAGTTTTGTTTTTAGAGAGTTTTGAATTTTGCAAGTTTGGGGGTGTTTAGAGGCTCCGTTAAGGAGATATGACGATTTAAACATTTTGAAATGTGATTTTCTTCAAAAGTGAATTTTTTCACTCCAATTGAATTGTATGCGAAGGATATCGACTCACAGAGCACAAAAATGTATTTTCTATAAGTTTTGGACTTGTAGTTTTGTTTTTAGAGAGTTTTGAATTTTGCAAGTTTTGGGGTGTTTAGAGGCTCCGTTAAGGAGATATGACGATTTAAACATTTTGAAATGTGATTTTCTTCAAACGTGAATTTTTTCACTCCAATTGAATTGTATGCGAAGGATATCGACTCACAGAGCACAAAAATGTATTTTCTATAAGTTTTGGACTTGTAGTTTTGTTTTTAGAGAGTTTTGAATTTTGCAAGTTTGGGGGTGTTTAGAGGCTCCGTTAAGGAGATATGACGATTTAAACATTTTGAAATGTGATTTTCTTCAAAAGTGAATTTTTTCACTCCAAATGAATTGTATGCGAAGGATATCGACTCACAGAGCACACAAATGTATTTTCTATAAGTTTTGGACTTGTAGTTTTGTTTTTAGAGAGTTTTGAATTTTGCAAGTTTGGGGGTGTTTAGAGGCTCCGTTAAGGAGATATGACGATTTAAACATTTTGAAATGTGATTTTCTTCAAAAGTGAATTTTTTAACTCTAATTGAATTGTATGCGAAGGATATCGACTCACAGAGCACAAAAATGTATTTTCTATAAGTTTTGGACTTGTAGTTTTGTTTTTAGAGTTTTGAATTTTGCAAGTTTGGGGGTGTTTAGAGGCTCCGTTAAGGAGATATGACGATTTAAACATTTTGAAATGTGATTTTCTTCAAAAGTGAATTTTTTCACTCCAATTGAATTGTATGCGAAGGATATCGACTCACAGAGCACAAAAATGTATTTTCTATAAGTTTTGGACTTGTAGTTTTGTTTTTAGAGAGTTTTGAATTTTGCAAGTTTGGGGGTGTTTAGAGGTTCCGTTAAGGAGATATGACGATTTAAACATTTTGAAATGTGATTTTCTTCAATTGAATTGTTTGCGAAGGATATCGACTCACAGAGCACAAAAATGTATTTTCTATAAGTTTTGGACTTGTAGTTTTGTTTTTAGAGAGTTTTGAATTTTGCAAGTTTTGGGGTGTTTAGAGGCTCCGTTAAGGAGATATGACGATTTAAACATTTTGAAATGTGATTTTCTTCAAACGTGAATTTTTTCACTCCAATTGAATTGAATGCGAAGGATATCGACTCACAGAGCACAAAAATGTATTTTCTATAAGTTTTGGACTTGTAGTTTTGTTTTTAGAGAGTTTTGAATTTTGCAAGTTTGGGGGTGTTTAGAGGCTCCGTTAAGGAGATATGACGATTTAAACATTTTGAAATGTGATTTTCTTCAAAAGTGAATTTTTTCACTCCAAATGAATTGTTTGCGAAGGATATCGACTCACAGAGCACAAAAATGTATTTTCTATAAGTTTTGGACTTGTAGTTTTGTTTTTAGAGAGTTTTGAATTTTGCAAGTTTTGGGGTGTTTAGAGGCTCCGTTAAGGAGATATGACGATTTAAACATTTTGAAATGTGATTTTCTTCAAACGTGAATTTTTTCACTCCAATTGAATTGAATGCGAAGGATATCGACTCACAGAGCACAAAAATGTATTTTCTATAAGTTTTGGACTTGTAGTTTTGTTTTTAGAGAGTTTTGAATTTTGCAAGTTTGGGGGTGTTTAGAGGCTCCGTTAAGGAGATATGACGATTTAAACATTTTGAAATGTGATTTTCTTCAAAAGTGAATTTTTTCACTCCAAATGAATTGTATGCGAAGGATATCGACTCACAGAGCACAAAAATTTATTTTCTATAAGTTTTGGACTTGTAGTTTTGTTTTTAGAGAGTTTTGAATTTTGCAAGTTTGGGGGTGTTTAGAGGCTCCGTTAAGGAGATATGACGATTTAAACATTTTGAAATGTGATTTTCTTCAAAAGTGAATTTTTTCACTCCAAATGAATTGTATGCGAAGGATATCGACTCACAGAGCACACAAATGTATTTTCTATAAGTTTTGGACTTGTAGTTTTGTTTTTAGAGAGTTTTGAATTTTGCAAGTTTGGGGGTGTTTAGAGGCTCCGTTAAGGAGATATGACGATTTAAACATTTTGAAATGTGATTTTCTTCAAAAGTGAATTTTTTCACTCCAATTGAATTGTATGCGAAGGATATCGACTCACAGAGCACACAAATGTATTTTCTATAAGTTTTGGACTTGTAGTTTTGTTTTTAGAGAGTTTTGAATTTTGCAAGTTTGGGGGTGTTTAGAGGCTCCGTTAAGGAGATATGACGATTTAAACATTTTGAAATGTGATTTTCTTCAAAAGTGAATTTTTTCACTCCAATTGAATTGTATGCGAAGGATATCGACTCACAGAGCACAAAAATGTATTTTCTATAAGTTTTGGACTTGTAGTTTTGTTTTTAGAGAGTTTTGAATTTTGCAAGTTTGGGGTTGTTTAGAGGCTCCGTTAAGGAGATATGACGATTTAAACATTTTGAAATGTGATTTTCTTCAAAAGTGAATTTTTTCACTCCAATTGAATTGTATGCGAAGGATATCGACTCACAGAGCACACAAATGTATTTTCTATAAGTTTTGGACTTGTAGTTTTGTTTTTAGAGAGTTTTGAATTTTGCAAGTTTGGGGGTGTTTAGAGGCTCCGTTAAGGAGATATGACGATTTAAACATTTTGAAATGTGATTTTCTTCAAACGTGAATTTTTTCACTCCAATTGAATTGAATGCCAAGGATATCGACTCACAGAGCACAAAAATGTATTTTCTATAAGTTTTGGACTTGTAGTTTTGTTTTTAGAGAGTTTTGAATTTTGCAAGTTTGGGGGTGTTTAGAGGCTCCGTTAAGGAGATATGACGATTTAAACATTTTGAAATGTGATTTTCTTCAAAAGTGAATTTTTTCACTCCAATTGAATTGTATGCGAAGGATATCGACTCACAGAGCACAAAAATGTATTTTCTATAAGTTTTGGACTTCTAGTTTTGTTTTTAGAGAGTTTTGAATTTTGCAAGTTTTGGGGTGTTTAGAGGCTCCGTTAAGGAGATATGACGATTTAAACATTTTGAAATGTGATTTTCTTCAAACGTGAATTTTTTCACTCCAATTGAATTGAATGCGAAGGATATCGACTCACAGAGCACAAAAATGTATTTTCTATAAGTTTTGGACTTGTAGTTTTGTTTTTAGAGAGTTTTGAATTTTGCAAGTTTGGGGGTGTTTAGAGGCTCCGTTAAGGAGATATGACGATTTAAACATTTTGAAATGTGATTTTCTTCAAAAGTGAATTTTTTCACTCCAAATGAATTGTATGCGAAGGATATCGACTCACAGAGCACAAAAATGTATTTTCTATAAGTTTTGGACTTGTAGTTTTGTTTTAGAGAGTTTTGAATTTTGCAAGTTTGGGGGTGTTTAGAGGCTCCGTTAAGGAGATATGACGATTTAAACATTTTGAAATGTGATTTTCTTCAAAAGGTAATTTTTTTCACTCCAAATGAATTATAGGCGAAGGATATCGACTCACAGAGCACAAAAATGTATTTTCTATAAGTTTTGGACTTGTAGTTTTGTTTTTAGAGAGTTTTGAATTTTGCAAGTTTGGGGGCGTGTAGAGGCTCCGTTAAGGAGATATGACGATTTAAACATTTTGAAATGTGATTTTCTTCAAAAGTGAATTTTTTCACTCCAATTGAATTGTATGCGAAGGATATCGACTCACAGAGCACAAAAATGTATTTTCTATCAGCCTTATTTATTAGATTTCGCTAAACAGCTCTAAACGGCTGAATAGTTAAACAATACATAAAGTTTTATGTAGCTTCTATGCAACGTTACATAAATTTCTATTTATTAAACATTTTCTTAGAAATTATAATTATGCTAGGTTTGTGTCAAAATAAGTACTAAAAATTGAAAATTAGTATTTTTTATAACGACAAACAACTCCATCTGTCGATAAATTAACTACATTTCGTTTGAAAATAAACAAAACAAAAAAAAAATAAAACTAAAAAAAAAAAACAAACAAAAGCAAAAGTTCTCGTACGATGTCATAATTAAGGAAGAATACCTCTAAAACAGAACGCGATTCCTGGTTTTGTTTTTAGTTGATTAGAACAATAAAAAAAATAAACATTAATAATTTCTGTGAAAAGAAAACAAAATGCATACAAAGCCCTCGTAAGAAATATGAGGAAAACATTTCCAAAAACACACAATTTGTAATTCATTATTTATCTAAAAACACACAATTTCTTATTTATTATTTAATTTATTATTATTCATTGCAATTTTATCACTTTTGTTTATAAAATAAAAAGAGAAAGATGCGAAAGAATTTCGTCAATAAAAAAATATACAAATCATTGCTGTGTTTTATTTTTCTGACAATAATTTGATGTTCAAATGACATTTAAGAAAAATATATTCTTATTCAGGCTCTAAACAACCTAAAAACGCGTTTAGCTTATACAATCTCTATTAAACGTTGCATAAATATTATAAATGACAATTTTTTGTTTTAAGACATTATACAGAGTACATAATGCTATGCACTGTCTTTGATAAGTTTATAAATAGGGCTGTATAAGTTTTGGACTTGTAGTTTTGTTTTTAGAGAGTTTTGAATTTTGCAAGTTTGGGGGTGTTTAGAGGCTCCGTTAAGGAGATATGACGATTTAAACATTTTGAAATGTGATTTTCATCAAACGTGAATTTTTTCACTCCAATTGAATTGAATGCGAAGGATATCGACTCACAGAGCACAAAAATGTATTTTCTATAAGTTTTGGACTTGTAGTTTTGTTTTTAGAGAGTTTTGAATTTTGCAAGTTTGGGGGTGTTTAGAAGCTCCGTTAAGGAGATATGACGATTTAAACATTTTGAAATGTGATTTTCTTCAAAAGTGAATTTTTTCACTCCAATTGAATTGTATGCGAAGGATATCGACTCACAGAGCACAAAAATGTATTTTCTATAAGTTTTGGACTTGTAGTTTTGTTTTTAGAGAGTTTTGAATTTTGCAAGTTTTGGGGTGTTTAGAGGCTCCGTTAAGGAGATATGACGATTTAAACATTTTGAAATGTGATTTTCTTCAAACGTGAAATTTTTTCACTCCAATTGAATTGAATGCGAAGGATATCGACTCACAGAGCACAAAAATGTATTTTCTATAAGTTTTGGACTTGTAGTTTTGTTTTTAGAGAGTTTTGAATTTTGCAAGTTTGGGGGTGTTTAGAGGCTCCGTTAAGGAGATATGACGATTTAAACATTTTGAAATGTGATTTTCATCAAACGTGAATTTTTTCACTTCAATTGAATTGAATGCGAAGGATATCGACTCACAGAGCACAAAAATGTATTTTCTATAAGTTTTGGACTTGTAGTTTTGTTTTTAGAGAGTTTTGAATTTTGCAAGTTTGGGGGTGTTTAGAAGCTCCGTTAAGGAGATATGACGATTTAAACATTTTGAAATGTGATTTTCTTCAAAAGTGAATTTTTTCACTCCAATTGAATTGTATGCGAAGGATATCGACTCACAGAGCACAAAAATGTATTTTCTATAAGTTTTGGACTTGTAGTTTTGTTTTTAGAGAGTTTTGAATTTTGCAAGTTTTGGGGTGTTTAGAGGCTCCGTTAAGGAGATATGACGATTTAAACATTTTGAAATGTGATTTTCTTCAAACGTGAAATTTTTTCACTCCAATTGAATTGAATGCGAAGGATATCGACTCACAGAGCACAAAAATGTATTTTCTATAAGTTTTGGACTTGTAGTTTTGTTTTTAGAGAGTTTTGAATTTTGCAAGTTTGGGGGTGTTTAGAGGCTCCGTTAAGGAGATATGACGATTTAAACATTTTGAAATGTGATTTTCTTCAAAAGTGAATTTTTTCACTCCAATTGAATTGTATGCGAAGGATATCGACTCACAGAGCACAAAAATGTATTTTCTATAAGTTTTGGACTTGTAGTTTTGTTTTTAGAGAGTTTTGAATTTGCAAGTTTGGGGGTGTTTAGAGGCTCCGTTAAGGAGATATGACGATTTAAACATTTTGAAATGTGATTTTCTTCAAACGTGAATTTTTTCACTCCAATTGAATTGAATGCGAAGGATATCGACTCACAGAGCACAAAAATGTATTTTCTATAAGTTTTGGACTTGTAGTTTTGTTTTTAGAGAGTTTTGAATTTTGCAAGTTTGGGGGTGTTTAGAGGCTCCGTTAAGGAGATATGACGATTTAAACATTTTGAAATGTGATTTTCTTCAAAAGTGAATTTTTTCACTCCAATTGAATTGTATGCGAAGGATATCGACTCACAGAGCACAAAAATGTATTTTCTATAAGTTTTGGACTTGTAGTTTTGTTTTTAGAGAGTTTTGAATTTTGCAAGTTTGGGGGTGTTTAGAGGCTCCGTTAAGGAGATATGACGATTTAAACATTTTGAAATGTGATTTTCTTCAAAAGTGAATTTTTTCACTCCAATTGAATTGAATGCGAAGGATATCGACTCACAGAGCACAAAAATATATTTTCTATAAGTTTTGGACTTGTAGTTTTGTTTTTAGAGAGTTTTGAATTTAGCAAGTTTGGGGGTGTGTAGAGGCTCCGTTATGGAGATATGACGATTTAAACATTTTGAATGTGATTTTCTTCAAAAGTGAATTTTTTCACTCCAAATGAATTGTATGCGAAGGATATCGACTCACAGAGCACAAAAATGTATTTTCTATAAGTTTTGGACTTGTAGTTTTGTTTTTAGAGAGTTTTGAATTTTGCAAGTTTGGGGGTGTTTAGAGGCTCCGTTAAGGAGATATGACGATTTAAACATTTTGAAATGTGATTTTCTTCAAAAGTGAATTTTTTAACTCTAATTGAATTGTATGCGAAGGATATCGACTTACAGAGCACAAAAATGTATTTTCTATAAGTTTTTGACTTGTAGTTTTGTTTTTAGAGAGTTTTGAATTTTGCAAGTTTGGGGGTGTTTAGAAGCTCCGTTAAGGAGATATGACGATTTAAACATTTTGAAATGTGATTTTCTTCAAAAGTGAATTTTTTCACTCCAATTGAATTGTATGCGAAGGATATCGACTCACAAAGCACAAAAATGTATTTTCTATAAGTTTTGGACTTGTAGTTTTGTTTTTAGAGTTTTGAATTTTGCAAGTTTGGGGGTGTTTAGAGGCTCTGTTAAGGAGATATGACGATTTAAACATTTTGAAATGTGATTTTCTTCAAAAGTGAATTTTTTCACTCCAATTGAATTGTATGCGAAGTATATCGACTCACAGAGTACAAAAATGTATTTTCTATAAGTTTTGGACTTGTAGTTTTGTTTTTAGAGAGTTTTGAATTTTGCAAGTTTGGGGGTGTTTAGAGGTTCCGTTAAGGAGATATGACGATTTAAACATTTTGAAATGTGATTTTCTTCAATTGAATTGTTTACGAAGGATATCGACTCACAGAGCACAAAAATGTATTTTCTATAAGTTTTGGACTTGTAGTTTTGTTTTTAGAGAGTTTTGAATTTTGCAAGTTTTGGGGTGTTAAGAGGCTCCGTTAAGGAGATATGACGATTTAAACATTTTGAAATGTGATTTTCTTCAAACGTGAATTTTTTCACTCCAATTGAATTGAATGCGAAGGATATCGACTCACAGAGCACAAAAATGTATTTTCTATAAGTTTTGGACTTGTAGTTTTTGTTTTTAGAGAGTTTTGAATTTTGCAAGTTTGGGGGTGTTTAGAGGCTCCGTTAAGGAGATATGACGATTTAAACATTTTGAAATGTGATTTTCTTCAAAAGTGAATTTTTTCACTCCAATTGAATTGTATGCGAAGGATATCGACTCACAAAGCACAAAAATGTATTTTCTATAAGTTTTGGACTTGTAGTTTTGTTTTTAGAGTTTTGAATTTTGCAAGTTTGGGGGTGTTTAGAGGCTCCGTAAAGGAGATATGACGATTTAAACATTTTGAAATGTGATTTTCTTCAAAAGTGAATTTTTTCACTCCAATTGAATTGTATGCGAAGGATATCGACTCACAGAGTACAAAAATGTATTTTCTATAAGTTTTGGACTTGTAGTTTTGTTTTTAGAGAGTTTTGAATTTTGCAAGTTTGGGGGTGTTTAGAGGTTCCGTTAAGGAGATATGACGATTTAAACATTTTGAAATGTGATTTTCTTCAATTGAATTGTTTACGAAGGATATCGACTCACAGAGCACAAAAATGTATTTTCTATAAGTTTTGGACTTGTAGTTTTGTTTTTAGAGAGTTTTGAATTTTGCAAGTTTTGGGGTGTTTAGAGGCTCCGTTAAGGAGATATGACGATTTAAACATTTTGAAATGTGATTTTCTTCAAACGTGAATTTTTTTCACTCCAATTGAATTGAATGCGAAGGATATCGACTCACAGAGCACAAAAATGTATTTTCTATAAGTTTTGGACTTGTAGTTTTGTTTTTAGAGAGTTTTGAATTTTGCAAGTTTGGGGGTGTTTAGAGGCTCCGTTAAGGAGATATGACGATTTAAACATTTTGAAATGTGATTTTCTTCAAAAGTGAATTTTTTCACTCCAATTGAATTGTATGCGAAGGATATCGACTCACAGAGCACAAAAATGTATTTTCTATAAGTTTTGGACTTGTAGGTTTGTTTTTAGAGAGTTTTGAATTTTGCAAGTTTTGGGGTGTTTAGAGGCTCCGTTAAGGAGATATGACGATTTAAACATTTTGAAATGTGATTTTCTTCAAACGTGAAATTTTTTCACTCCAATTGAATTGAATGCGAAGGATATCGACTCACAGAGCACAAAAATATATTTTCTATAAGTTTTGGACTTGTAGTTTTGTTTTTAGAGAGTTTTGAATTTTGCAAGTTTGGGGGTGTTTAGAGGCTCCGTTAAGGAGATATGACGATTTAAACATTTTGAAATGTGATTTTCTTCAAAAGTGAATTTTTTCACTCCAATTGAATTGTATGCGAAGGATATCGACTCACAGAGCACAAAAATGTATTTTCTATAAGTTTTGGACTTGTAGTTTTGTTTTTAGAGAGTTTTGAATTTTGCAAGTTTGGGGGTGTTTAGAGGCTCCGTTAAGGAGATATGACGATTTAAACATTTTGAAATGTGATTTTCTTCAAAAGTGAATTTTTTCACTCCAAATGAATTGTATGCGAAGGATATCGACTCACAGAGCACAAAAATTGTATTTTCTATAACTTTTGGACTTGTAGTTTTGTTTTTAGAGAGTTTTGAATTTTGCAAGTTTGGGGGTGTTTAGAGGCTCCGTTAAGGAGATATGACGATTTAAACATTTTGAAATGTGATTTTCTTCAAAAGTGAATTTTTTCACTCCAAATGAATTGAATGCGAAGGATATCGACTCACAGAGCACAAAAATGTATTTTCTATAAGTTTTGGACTT